>NW_004443952.1:3114143-3147967 GCF_000243295.1 Trichechus manatus latirostris | reverse complement strand
GGATTGTCAGTTTCCAATTTTCTAAAAATCAGAAATACTGTGCTCTTTTCAAATAGATCTAATTCTTCTGGTGTTACCTATACTCGTAACTCTGCAGTGTTTATTTACCTTTTCTGTAAGTACCTTCTACTGGATTTCAAGGTTTTTTGTTTTGTTTTGGCATTGTCTTCTGCACAGAGGGAGTCTTAACATTACAAGCATAAATCTAATCATCTAATTTTGAAGAGTGCAAACATTTAATTGGTTCTGAAAAGGCCACAATAGTAGACTAAAATAACTGAACATATTGATGAAAAACTTGCAAGCAAAATATAAAAAAAGAACAGACTATGACCATAAGACAGTGGATAGAATGCACATTGAGGGTTTGTTGGTTAAGATTTTCAGTTTCGTGAAGGAAGCCCACTAAATCCTTAATATAGGAAAATTAAAGTGCTCTTCTTTTCAAAGGTTGGTAGGCAATACTCTTCTGGGTCAGCCTATGAAAAGGCAGGTCATGCAGTTTGTCTTAGTTATCTAGTGCTGCTGTAACAGATATACCACAAGTGGATGGTTTTAACAAAGAGAAATGTATTTCCTTACAGTAAAGTAAGCTAAAAGTTCAAATTCAGGGCATCAGCTCCATGCGAAGGCTTTCTCTGTTGATTCTGGAGGAAGGTCCTTGTCATCAGTCTTCCCCTGGACTAGCAGCTTCTCCGTGCAGGAACCTCGGGTCCAAAGGACATGCTCTGCTCTCGGCACTGCTTTCTTGGTAGTTTGAGGTCCCCCCATCTCTGCTCACTTCCCTTTTCTTTTATCTCTTGTAAGACAAAAGGTGGTGCAGGCTACACCCCAGGGCAACTCCCTTTACATTAGATCAGAGATGTGGTATTACAATCTCACCCTAACCCTCTTTAACATAAAATTACAATCGCAAAATGGAGGACAACCACACAACACTGGGAATCATGGCCTAACCAAGTTGACATATATTTTGGGGGACACAATTCAATCCATAACATGGTTTGAATGAGCTTATTCAGTATTATACTAATGCATCTGCATGTTGTTGTTGTTGGGTCCTCTGGAGTTGATTCCAACTCATAGCGACCCCATGTGACAGAGTAAAACTGCCCCATAGGGTTTTCTTGGCTGTAATTTTTAGGGGAGCAGATCGCCAGGTCTTTCTCTCATGGAGCTACTGTGTGGGGTTAAACCGCCAACCTTTTGATTAACAGGCAAGTGCTTAACCACTGTACCACCACCAGGGCTCCTGATATCTACATAAATAAATATAATTCTTATAAGATAAATTCTTTCTTTACTTGGTTGGGCCTGGGTTTTAAAGGGCTGACTTTTAATACATCTGAGTTAATTTTCTTTTTTTAGCTCTATCATCATGATTTTACATAACCTCCATGATTTTCCCTATACACATATAAACAAAACCTTTCCACTGTTATGAGAATTAAATTCATCTTCTTACCATCGTTGATGGGATCCTGCATGGTCTGATCCCTGCCTTCTGCTACAGTCTTGTCTTGTATTCTTTTCGCCTTGTTTTGTAGGCACAGGCCACACAGGCTTTCTTTCTTCCCCTCAGACAAGTCAAGCTAACTTCCAAGACTGGCTCCTTATTACCATTTCAGGTCTTAGCTCAAATACTACAAAATATTTTTCATAGTGCCTAATTGTTTTTGTAGCCCATTGCTCTTTTTTTATTTTCTTCATAGTACATGTCATCAACTGGCTTGATGACGCAGTTATGGCCACATACCATATCATCATCTCATTGGTCTATTTAGTTATATTCATCAGTTCATTCATCAGATATCAAAGAGTACCCTCTATGTGCCAAGCACTGTTGGTTCCATGCATGTTAACTACAAACGAAATAGACCAAAGTCCCCAATTGTGTGATTCCTGCTATTACTGTGGTATACAAGAGTCAATTTAAAAATTAAAAAAAATCATGTTCAAATATGTCAAATGGGTGTAAGTATTATAGAGACTAATAACAAAGAGGAAGGTGGATGAGCGGTCTAAGGGTTATAGGTGGGGGGGTGGATTATTACTTCATTTAAGATGGTCAGGGTGCCTGTCTTTAATAAGATGACATCTGAGCAGACTTGAAAGAAGAATGGAGTTAGTCACGTGGATATGAGCAGAAAAGGCCTCTAATTAAGGATGGACTTGTATTTGAGACATAGCATCCAAGTCAGATGGCTTGAATGGAGCGGGTGAGGCAGGGAGTGGAAGTTGGTGAAGATGGAGAAGTAATGAACATGTAGGGGCTTGTGGCCACTGGGAGGACCCTGGCTCTTGTTCTGAGAAAGATGGGAACCCATTGAATGGCTTTGAGCAGAAGAGTGACATGATCTGACTTCAATTTTAAAAGGACCAGTCTGTGGCTCTGCTGAGAACAGATAGTAGGAATGTAAGGGCCTTAATGTGCAGAAAAGGGAGGTTAATATATTTATACTCATTTCTCTAATAGGATATAAACTTTTGAGATCAGGGACTGGTCAGCCTTGTTCAACGCTTCATACCCCAGGGCCAAACCCAGTGCTCCTACATGGTAGCTAGGCATTCAGATAAAGTCCGTGTTGAAAATATGAATGAACCAATGTTTTTCAAGTTTTATTTTTTAAGCTTTAAAACTTTTATCTATAGGAAAATATTTTGTAAGACCTCAATATGATGAGTTCCTCAGGTAAAACTGGGATGCAGGGTCTGCAGCTATGGCCACTTAGCTTGAGACTTACCCCCAGGGGCATCTTACCTCGACAGAAGACAAGCTGAGAGTAAGTAGTCCTTCCAGTCCATGATATTGTATGTGTGTATCAATAAAAAGTGATGAACAAAGTTATCACACAAACCCAGGATCAGTGCTTGTCCATCATTTGCCTCCTTTATTAATTGTGTATCTGAAGTTACATTAATAACTTTTTCTTGGCTTTGGTTTGCCTCATCTTTAAAACGGGGGAAATAATACTTCCTTCATAGGATCATCATAGGGATTAAGTAAGATAATAATCATAATGTTTTAATCTCTCTTCACAAAAGCAATAAAAATTTCTTTTTTATTTGAACCTTTTTAAGAATGATTCAATGAAAGACTAATTAATTGAGCTCCCCATACATGTGAAGGCACCCGCTCTATAGGCAGTGAAAAAACAGATTTCCCAACTTTTCCTCTCCTCTCAACCCACACAAACAGAGGAGAAGAACTATTTTTATTACCCCAAAGAACTGAGATCACAATTGGGTCAGGAGAGATGAAGATGGTAAAATATCAGAGTTGAATTACTGGGATAGTGACTGCTACAGCTAATCCATCAGGTCTAGTTCAATGATTATTTAAATATGTTATGAATACTCTTTAGCTTAAAAAACACACTGAAACATTCCTCCACAGTTATATGTTCTGAAAAAAATATTAACCATAATTATTTACATTTAATATGTTAGCTTTGAAGTAGTTTAAAAAACTAAGCTAACATTTTAATAAGTAGTATTTAATATTGTTAACCCCGTGTGTCTGTGTCTGTGTCTGTGTGTGTGTGTGTGTGTGTGTGTGTGTGTGTGTATAAGTTAGCAGAGCTATGCTGCCAAAAAACTCCATTCCTTGGTCATGTTCTTGCTGTAACCTTCATTCTTGGTTCTCTGTTTAAAGTTAGCATCATCACTGGATATATGCACTGGCAGTGCCCATGGGTCCCTGCATTTCTTACGGGAACTCCGAAAATGGCTGACATTTATGGAAAGTAATATTAGGGGTACTATCCTGACACATCGTTTTGAGCTAAATATGATTCAGAGATGGTATTCTAACCCCTTTCACCACAAACATTGCATTTATAATAATTGTGCAGATCTCTTTAATCTACAAAGTGCAATCATATATATGGTTGCATTTGATTATCATATCCATTTTTGAGAAAATCAAGCCTGGTTTTGCTATCTTAATTCTATCGATAAGAAAACAGAATTGCCTGTGATCACCTGGAAAGTCAAATCACTGGATTCAAACTGAGATTTTTGAAGACCAAAGAGTTGTGTATTCCAAGTAATGTTTCTACTCAATCTTAATGTTTAGTGGATCCTTTCATTCCTGTTTATTTTTCCCCCTTTTAGATGCCTAGCATTGTAGACTGAGGAAGTCATTAGGGGCTATTCAGCAGTTTTTAACTGTTATATTTAACTGTACCGAAACTGGTTAATCCTTTCTTTATTACTGATGTCCCTGCAGTAGGCCACATTGTTTCTTTATCGGAACACCAGATTGGTATCCCAGGCCACTTTAAAAGGCATAATAGCAGGACAAAAACATGCATCACAAAGGGTAACCCATCATCCCTCCAACTGATTTCTGCAGTTTTGAAAATGAAAGCAGTGCTGCCCGGAGGTGTAAAATGATGCTTCTGTGACAATTTTGGACCCCAGTTTCATTCCCAACTTGGTCATTTGGCCTCCAAAACAAACCGCTATCTTTCCTTGTGCAATAAGGTTGAGATCTGTGCCCAGTTCACAAGGGCATTGTGTAGCTTATTAAATATAGGTAATGTGTTTTGGAACTGTCCTTGGAATGAATGAGTCAGATGCAAAACGAGGTTAACCTCTGTTGTGTGGTTGTTCTGAGTCTGATCAAATTCATAGCACATCTTTTTCAAAATGTACTTGGGAAAATCTACAATATATGCAGATGTTAATAAACTTTCCCAAGCTTTTATGATCCCCGTTAGGACACGACATATTTTAGTTGTATTGTCAAATGTGTTTGAAAGCCACATTTGGCTGTGCATAATGTACATAAGAGAGAAAGGTATTTTCTCCGTCTAAGGAAATTCATTTTATCACACTGAATGATTGATACCAGGGTTGGAAGAAAGGGAGGTGCAGCCAGCATGAAATTGAATCAATTTACTTGCTTAAAGCAGACACCACAGCAACCTGCTAACTCTACTAATAGTAATAATAATTGTAATTATGATTGGGGTTATTAAAACACTATAAAAGCTATATAACTTTTCTTCTACAGCTAAAAAACACCTTAAAATCCCTAATGATCCCATATAAGTTTTAGTTCTCTTATTAAACACTCATTCATTCATTCATATCTCCATTTGATGAATATTTATCAAATGCCTACTGCATGCTAGGCACTATGCCAGTGCTTAGAGATACAGAAGTGAATGAAAACATGAGAAATCTTCTCTTCTCATTGAGAATGCATTCAAGTTTATTAGTTTATCATAAAGTTAAGGTTATTGTATTAAATACAATATGTCAGGTGGTAGTAACTGATTTGGGGGAAAAAATAACACAACGAATGCGGTGGCAACTGTGAGAACAGGGTTGCATTTTTAAACAGTGTGGTTAGGGAAGGCCACTCTGAAAAAGAAAAGTTAGAGCAGAGACCTGAGGGGAGCGATGACTGAGCCATGCAGATTGCTAGGGTAAGAGCATTTCTGGCAGAGAAGAACAAATCACATTGAACCCCAGGCAGGAGAGCATGCTCGGCAGGTTTGATCATGTGGCAAGACTGGAGTGAGTGTGGAAGAGAGAAGAAGAGATAAGGTGAGGCTAAGGTGAGCGTAAGTAGAGTAAAGAGATAATGGTCAAGATCCACTAGGGTTTTGTAAGCCATTATAAGTACCTGTGAGGTTTGGAACCAGGAAGAGATCAATACATTAGGGGGAAACGAGGGGATCATTTCATCCTAGAAACCAAGAGAGGAGTTTTAAGGATAGTTTTAATAGTATGCTGTACTATCACATTGTAATAAAAGTAATTACTTTTTCATTGCCAGTGATGTTCACAAGACTGTAAGCCCTGTGTAAGTAGCCACCATATATTTTTGTCTTCTCCATTCTTTGTCCACCAACTAGCCTAGTGCCTGACTTACAGAGGACACTTTTTAAAATGGTTGACTACATTATCTAGCTTAATGAACATAACATTATTGTTAATTACCCTCCCATTTTACAGATGAGGGATAGAAAACCAAGAAAGGGCAAGGGACACCAGGAGGCACCCTCAGGTTTTCTGAGCTAATATTCAGTGCTCTTCCTGGTCTTATTAATAGAGCCCTAAATTTTCAGAGCAAATGCCTGAGATCTGTGACTGTCCCTCCTCTCTTGGAGATCAGAAAAATCTAACCTTACCTGCTGCTTATGGCTGGCTGTGAATACACCTCTTGGTGCCAATTTTGCCTCCCCACTCTCAGATGTCACCAGCTACCCTGCTGAATTCTCATCTTGCCAGCCATGGCCTGGTTTGGGCATCAAATGGCCAGGGTAAACAAACAAAAAATTATCACTTGGAACAAACATCCGATTATCTTAGCAGCAATTGCAATGAAAACAGAACATGGGAAAGGGCAGCTGCCTGCTTCACTGCTTTCATTCCAGGTTCCGATTGTTACCGAATGAGGTGGCCTTTCTACCTGGCATTGGATCATAGGGCCAGGTGGTGCCAGGTGGCTTGGACCGTAGGGAAGAAGTTGGAACATCTGTGACCCACCCATTCAGGTCCTGATGAGTCTCTTCAAGTCTCCAGGGCGCCCTAATATGGAAAAAAAGAAAGAAAGAGGGATTCCTGGATCTGGTTTGGGATCCTGGCTTTACAATTTTTGGGTTGGTGATCTTAAGCAAGTTATTTTTCCTCTTTCAGATACTGTTTCATCAATGGTAAAATTTTGGTAATGATGCTTAACTCACAATGTTGTTGTAAGACTTATGAAAGAGTAATAGCTCTTTCTTTATATAACTGGTTATTGTAGAGAATACAGAATGTTAGTTGACTCTGATGCAAAATGGTCCTTGTAATGTTCACCTTACTAGAGTTCTCTGTTAGGATTTGGAGCAAAAGCATAGTCAGTTAATAAAATACTATTTTGCTTTGCATGGGCACCATACAGCAAGATCTTTCTGTGCCTAAGGGCGGAACTTTGGTATTACTGCATCTCCTAATCTTCTAACACTGTCCAGTATTTTCTCATAACCTCTGCGAGAAAATTTACCTCTTATCATTACATATGTTTAATTTCTATACAACACATGCCATGGGCTACATGGATAAGGTGTGTGATCTTTTGGCTTCATACTAGAGATAAGTTGGGAGATAGCTTTAACAACACTCATTCCCTACAAGGTACATCTGGGTCTTAAGTATTGCGTGAGACTGATTCCCACAGTCCTCTATGGTTGAGGAATGTCTTTCTGAGAAATAAGTGGGAAAAAGAAAGGTGAGTGGCAGAGGTGACATAGTTAAATTTTGCTGGATTTGTAAAAAAGACGTGTATTAAATTGTGTCCCCCCAAAATATTTGTTGGAATCCTAACCCTTATACCTGTGAATGTAATCTAATGTAATGTAATCACTTTCAATATGTGATCTAAAGTAATCAGTCAATCAGCTAAGGTCATATCAGTGTATGCTCTTGGCTATAAAAAGAGCAGCATAAACACAGAGACATGCCTGCAGAGGGGGAAGACAGAAGCTATCTGACCATGTGGGAGACAGAGGTATCTACAAGTTCAGAAACTTCAAGAATTGTTGGCTTACTAGAAGCTGAAAGGGGCCCTGGTGGCATAGTGGTTAAAGAATTCGGCTGCTAACCACAAAAAAAATTGGCAGTTTGAATCCACCCACCGCTCCTTGGAAACCCTATGGGGTAGTTCTAGTCTGTCTTACAGGGTCTCTATGAGTCGGAATCAACTCGACGGCAATGGGTTAAGAAGCTGAAATGTATTAAGAAGGATCCTTCCCTACAGCCACACCCTGAATTCAGACTTCTAGCCTCCTGAACTGTGAGAAAATAAACTTCTGTTCTTTGAAGTCACCCATTTGTGGTATTTCTGTTTCTGCAGCACCAGGGAACTAAAACAATGGGCATTTTACTAACACGAGTCTCAGAAACAATTTGTCATGTGCTTTGAAGATGGACAGGGAGCAGAGAGAGAACAAGGCCAGTCAAGAAGTGTATGAATCCTTTGGGGATTATACCTAGTGGGTTAATGTAGGCAGCACCAGTGCTAGTCCTAAGGGACTTTTGTGCAAATCAGAAAAAGGCGCCCGTTACTCCACACACTTCACTGCTATCTGCCAGAAAGTTGTGATAAATATGTAATTCTGCCATAACTACGATGTGTTTTACAGAGCTCTCATTTGCAACCCTTAGAATGAGAAACTTTTAATTTGGAAATTTAGCTATATTTGGCTACTAAATGCTTGGCAGGAAGGAGAAGATTTCTGTATGTAATGCCTTTAACTTAGCCTTCAATATTCAATAATTTTGTTGTATTTTGTGCCAATTCTATTCATTAGTTTCACCTGGATATCAGGTGAAAATGATAAGAAAAAGGAAGACTATTTTATGAAACATAGCCCTGGTGGTGCAGTGGTTAAGAGCTTGGCTGCTAACCAAAACGTCAGCAGTTCAAATTCACCAGCTGCTCCTTGGAAACCCTATGGGCAGTTCTACTTTGTCCTATAGGGTTGTTATGAGTCAGAATCGACTCAGTGGCTCTTTTTTTTTGGATACTGTGTGCCAGACACTATGACAGTCACTTTACATGTATTTTCTTATTTCATTCTCATTAAAAAAAAAAAAAAAAAACTCAGTGAGGTTGGGAGATTATTCATCTCATTTCATGGATTAGAGGACTCAGGCTCAATGTGGTTACAAACGTGCTGGTATGTAGTGGACTGGTATTTGAACTTCGGTCTGTCGGATTCTAAAATTAATGCTAGTGAGAATTATACAACATAAAAGTAAAAGCAAATAAAACTCACTGCTACTTCTATTATGATCTAGTCTAGCTCTACCAGCAACTCACATGGGAAAGTCATCCTTCCTCTTGAAGCCTGCTTCCTTGCTGTTCAAAATCGGGTCTGTGGATAAGTAGCATTGGCAGTATCTGGGGGTTTGTTAGAAATGGAGACTCTAGGGTCCGACCCAGACCTGCTGAGTTAGAATCCACAAAATAACACTATCCTAGGCAATTTGTTCACACATTAAAGTTTGAGAAATATTGATTTAGGTCTTGGAAGTCCCCTCCAAATTTAATATTCTTTGAGCCTCCTGTGATATTTGCCTGCAGTTCTTTATTCTAAATGTGGCAGCGTGTTGTAGTAGAACATGCGTAAGGTTTGGAATCAGTAAGTCTTGGTTAAAATATGAGGTTACCATTGTCACCTAAGTCACCTTGTGTGGTTCCTCATCTTCTCTGGGAAACTTGAAAATGGCCTGAGTCCACAGCCATCTCATTAGGTCCCGTGCATAGAAAGATCTGGCCTGTCTCCCTCACTTCTGTGTCAGACTGCAGAGTTTAGAGTCAAATGTGCTCACATTCTAGAAAGATGCAAGCTCCTTTGAGTCATATGCCTCACCCCATGTCATAGAACCCACCATGCCCTCCCTTCTAACCCTGAACTCAATTGCTGTGTGGCACCAACAATTGCGCTTTAATGCCCCTGCTCTCTGGCTATTGCTCAGGGACACTCTGATTAGCTGCTTCCTAAGGGATGACAAATGGATGCATGAGCTATTTCTATTTTTGTGGTGATGCTGCTCTGTGATTAGATTCCGGAAGGAGGGTGAGCCTGTGGTGAAGTTTGAGTAACCTCTCCCCAGCCCTTTGGCAAATAAAACAGAATTTTTAAATCATCAGTGCTTTGAGGGCATCTATTCTGAGTTTGGATACCCCTGCTTTTCAAATCCTATTTTAAACTTCCCTTTGTAGCTAGCAAGCTGTGACAGATATATCATTTCCTTGTCATTACTCATCCTCCTCTGAGTCCACCTGTCTTCCTGGGGCCATATCTGGAGAACCAAAGGTAAACTGAGACTACTGGTTCACTCATAGGGGTGCTTCTCCCAGACACCATCCTGTGTGTGATGCAGGTGGAAATACTGGAACTAGGCCAGGAACACAGATAAGTGAGGAGGAAACTATGGGCCAGAGAGAGAGATGAATATATAGACAGGGAAGGGGGAATGGGAAAGGAAAAGGAGAGCTTTAGAGAGAATGAAGAGAACAAATAGGAATAGCTATTTGATAGGAAGGATGACTAGGGAAAATATGTGTAGGAAAGAATGAAGAGAAAAAAAAGTATGAGTAAAAAGAAGACTTAAAACCAGCTTCTGTCGAGTCGATTTCGACTCATGGTGACCCCATGTGTTGCAGAGTAAAAGTGTGCTCCATCGGGTTTTCAAAGCTGTGACCTTGTGGAAGCACATCTCCAGGTCTTTCTTTTGAGACAACTCTGGGACGGTTCAAACCTCAAGACTTTCAGCTAGTAGTTGAGTACTTAACTGTTTGAGTCACCCAGAGACTCCTTAAACATCATTAAATGGATTGTCAGGACATACTTTCCTTCTAAAATCTTGTTATATGTTCAGAATTTTTCTTAACAAACTATTTCAGGGAGCCCCAGTCAACCAAGCTGTGACTAGACTTGTCATCTGGGAGTTAGATGGTCTTGGTGTTTTTTTTTTTTTTAGTTCTTACAGTCAATTTTCATTTAATGTCTCTCACATATGACTCAGTGGTTCCTTTCCATTGTCAGTAACTATCCAGTCCAAGTAAATACCACTTCATTCCTGAACCATTAGGAGGGTTTTCTTAATGGTTTTTCTAATTCCAATCTCTTTCCTGATAATTACAGTGTAATATTTCAGAAGCATAACCAATTTGTAGAATGATTTTAGATGATGTAACTACTAGCCCATTGTAGCAAGGTCATACAACCACTCACACAACTCTGGTATGCAGAGGAAATGCAGTTTTTAATTTTTTTCTTAACAGATGGTTAACACAGTCTGTAAACTGTGCACAGTCTAGCCCCGCCTATCAGACTAGTCTCATTTCACTTTCCTCTTCTTTTTCTCTCTGCCCTTTAACCACATAGGCCCTCTTTCAGAGCCTCAGTTATGAGCCATACTCCTCCATCCTCAGGCCATTCAGATATGCTATTCCCTCTGCTTACAGCTTCTCCCTTTCCTACCATTTTGCCTGGATAACTCTTAGCAACACAGCACTGATTCTTAATCTCAGTTTATCAGATCCAAAGTCACTTCCTAAGAGGGCTCTTCCCTGACATTCTAATCTAAGGTAAGTGTCCTTATTACATGCTTTTGTACTTCTCTGTTATAGATTATTGGGGCCCTGGTGGCACAGTAGTTAAGCACTCAGCTGCTAACCAAAACATCGGCAGTTCGAGTTGACCAAGTTTCTCCTTGGGACCCCTATGGGGCAGTTCTACTCTGTCCTATAGGGTCACCATGAATTGGAATCGACTCGACGGCAACAGGTTTGTTTTTTTGGTTTATTGAAGATCTATCACAATGATAAACAAATAGTTAAATTCTAGATGTTAATATCTCTTTCACAATTAAATTAAAAGTGTCATGGGAGCAATAGCTACATCTCTGTTTATCTCCATCAGCACATAGGCAGTCCTAAAGACTCTTCGTGAAATGAATGAATGAATGGATAATGAAACTACCACCCAGAGTAATTAAATGACTTATCCCAACTAAATGTGCTTACTAATAGCAGAGACTAGACATGAATACAGTTTTTCTGCTCCTATATCCAATACGTATATGTCTGAGTGAATAAATTACCCTAAACACGGCACTGATTCTGAATCTCAGTTTATCATTGGAAAGAAAAAAAGGAAGAATAAAAGAAAAGGAAGAAGAAAGTAAAAAAAGGAAGGAAGGAAGGAAGAGAGTATGTACTGGGCTAATCACAGAAGGAGTTATAGAAGCAAGGCATCTCTCTGTTAATTCCCTTTAGTGGTATCTTTAGTACTTGACTGAAAAAAACAAGAAAGAAAACCAAAGACCAAGAAAACCTCTACTTGACAAAATAAATAAGTAAAAAATAGACTGGGATCAGCTGAAATGAGAAAAAGTGTTAATGATTAGCAGTAATTTGAAAGGATTTTTCAAATGGAAAGAACTCTGGGATCTGAACAGAAACTTATTTTTCTTAAAGACTTCATTCATAATAAAGAAAAAAAATATTCACCAAGCTGTTTTTTTTTTATGTGTCACATACTGTTCTACGTATTTAACAGTATATTTTATCCTCCCAGCATCTCAAAAGGTAAATATTATTACTGTATCACTTTTGTAGGTGGGGGAAAATAAGCCATAGAGAAGTTATAATGAGTGATAAAATACTCCTGAAGAGTTCTCATGTGTCAAAATTAGAACTATCCATTGCTAGTGAGTATAGAGAGGAAAAGGCACTTTCATATACTGATGTGGGAGTATAATTTTATACAACCATTTCATAGGGCAATTTAGCAGTACAAATCAACAATGTAAATGTGCATATCCTTGGCTCAACAAATATATTTCCGGAATTTGTCACAGCAATTCCTGCCGCATTGTATATAACAGCAAACAACAGCAGCACATTCTAAATATACATCAATTAAAAATGACTTAAACTCTCATATCCAAACCCTAGAATAGTTTATTGTGCAAAGAATAACATTAATTATTGTGGCGAGCAAAGGTTCAGTGCTTGGGGGTACAATGGGTTCCCTTATGAGGCTTTCTGGCCCTGATTTACAATCTGCCTAAGAGGATTGGTCAAGCTGCAATCTGCCAAGTGATTGGTTGGATTACTATTTGCCTAAGATGGTTGGTCAGGCTAGGATCTTGCTAGGAAAGTCCCACCTTGAAACTGACAAGGACTTTTCCTATATACACAGTCCCCAGGATTACAAACAAGATCCATCCTTAAGTCTGTCTTTAAGTCAAATTTGTAGGTAAGTCAGAACAGGTACATAGGATTCTTTTTTAGCACCAGTTAGTCAAATGTTTATCTTAGTATACAGTACATATTTTACCTTTCTATGCATATAAAACACTTAAATACTTCCAAACCATGCAATGTTTTCATGAGCATCACAAAGTAGGATGTGTGTTCATTATTACAAACCATTATATTTAACTCAAATTTTTAATATAATAGTCTTTATGACACTCCATTCATAAGCACGAGTTGTCTGTAAGTCCGATATTCATAACCAAGGGACTGCCTGTATAAACTGCCAACTCCAAAGAGGTCTTGGGGCCTCCCATGAGGTTGTTTTAATCTTTATTTTCTTCAAACAGAATATATTACTTCTATAATTTCAAATATATATATATTACAGAGAAAGAAATTCATATTTCAGTCATTTTAACCATGGTTTTTCACCCCAACATTAAGTCTTCAAGCAGAAAGAGACATAGAATGTAGCACACTTGTACTCATACAGAAAATTTTGCATCCACAATATAACAGATGACACTCAACCCACTCATTGACTCCTTTGAATAACAGGCAGATACTTTCTTCGTTCATTCATTTGTTCATTGGTTGAACAAAAATTTTTGAGTACCTACTCTATATTCGTTTTCATTCTTCTTCCAGATGTATGTTTTTGTGTATATTAAAAAGGCATAAGAGTTGGTTATTAATATATTTAAACAAAGAGGCTAGATATGGAGAAAAGTTTATGGTGCTTCTAAGAAAATAGAATATACTTAATTTAATATTTATGGAAATGTGGGGTTGTAAAAGAATTAAATGAAACGTGAGCAAGTATTTATTATTCTTCATTCCACAGTTATTGTTTTGTTTATACTTTTAATGTTTAATCCTCAAAATATAACTTTCATGTGGATTTTATTCACTTTCTTATTCCCACAACCCAGCCAAATTCTTGGTATACAGTAAATACTCTACATAAACTAGTTAGATTAATTGCCTTAGTAAAAATAAATAAGTATGAAACATTTTTAAAAGCATAGCAGGTTGCAAGGAGGCTCCACTCTATGGTGAAAAGGCCCCTGGGCTTGAAGCCTGCCTCCCTGGGTTCAAGACCATCTTTTCTCACACATTAGCTGTTCACCTTCCAGGAACTTCTCTGAGCATTGTTGCCCCCGGCAGTAATTAGCAGGTCTTCATATTGTGCCTAAATATGTTACAGGTTACTTTCAGAATAAAATGAGATAATTGACCCTGTGGGTTTTAAGAGTCTTTGTCTTTTCCATAAATATTAGGAGTTCTTAACATTTCAAATGCAAAGAAATTCACTCATCCATCACTTCCTTGGTTAAATTCCAGTAGCACAATGTTAGTACTTGATTATAGTTTATTCATAGGGTCATACTGTTGTTGGCCCAAGAATCTGAGCTCTTCGAAAGGGAAGAGTGCTTTTATGTATTCTGATTTCACAGGACGTAGAAAATTGTCAGGTATATCGTCAAAAATATTTATGTCAATATTTCTTCATGGAAGTTAGGATATTTTATTTGATTTATAATAATAATTTCAGTTCCTAAAGTAACACGTTTATTATTAGTAATGATGATCATCATCATTATTACAACAAACACAGAAAAACGCATATAAGCAGAAGGAGAAATAACAAAACAAAACAAAAATCTATCTTACTACCTCCTCAGAGACAACTGGTTTTAAGTACTTAGATTATGACTTTCTAGACCCTTCTCTAAACACATTTGTAGGCTTGTATATAGCACAGTGAGACCTGTGAGATTTAGCCAGATTTGGATACGCTATGGGCTCTGTCTACTGGGTAACTAGAATATTGAACTCTACATAACTCCTCAAAACTCAGTTTTCTCATCTTCAGAATGGGAATAATAGTAGTACACACCTCACAGAGTAGTTGGGAGGTTAAGGAGATAATAACACATGTGAATGGCTTAACGCAATGCCTATTTATTCCTATATTCTGAGCATGTTCACATGTCAGTGAACATACTTCTCCAACATTATATTAAAAGATTACAGAATATTCCGGTGGAGTTCATGTAAACAGACATGCAGTTGAGTTTTCCCTTAAAGTCCCAGCCACTTTCGGATTGTTACCTACTTTCTCTCTATGGAGTGATCTCTCTGCTGGATTTTACTTTGAAGTCCCACTTGCACAACTATTGCTTCATGATGTCTTATTGCCTGTTCAGACTCCATTTCCCTCAGTACCTCCTTACAACACACCAGTAAAGATAACAAACCTTGAGCCAAGAACCTATGCTCACTCAACAAAACCTGTCTGCTGGCACGGCTCCTGGACTGCTATCATTCCTGCTCTATGGAGCTGATAAGATAGATGGGAAATGACCCAGATTTCCCTGACTCTACCTTTTAAAATCATTCAGTGTTCCACTTGGGTTGGGAGTATAAGAGGGTAAAAAATTGAATATGCAAATAGAAACTCTTACCTTTAATTCTTCCAGAATGGCATATTACTGGTAAGTGGGGGAAATGACCTCGCTCTACAGACTGGGAGGAGACGATTCTGTATACAATCACAAATACTGCTTTTAAGTCCCAAAGACTTATAACAAGGGAGTGGTTGCCATTTAAGAGGATGACCCATTCCAGTTCTAAAATTAGTGCACAGAATCTAGAGTTGGAAGATCTGAGCGTGACTGGTGACTTTGCAGTGTACTTGCATTATGACACTGTGAAAGTTCCTTAGCTTTTCTAAGCCATAGTTTCTTCTGTACAACATGGTTCTAATAAGAATACTCACCCTACCTACTAATGGGACTGTTGTGAGAAATAAGGATAGGATCATATTTATGATATAGTTATACATTACTAAATGCTTACAATATGCTAGGTTCGTTAAATTTCTAGTAGCAACAAACTGGTTTTTTTGTTTGTTTCTTTTTTGGAGAAGAGCTCACTCCCCACAATGAGTCAATACAGTCTGGGTGGTTCACCAGCCTTCTTCCCTGTGGGTTGAAACATGATCCAATCACATCCATTCAGTGTATTCCAATTCCTGTGTTACTGTGGTTTCGTTTCACTGGATTCATTTGGACCGACCAATCTCAGAACCATTGTTGGAACAATTGGGAAAGAGATGCTGTCTTGTTTCTGAAGTTGCTCTAGATGGTTAAATGTGAGCCTATAGCTGCCAGGAGCATTACTTATAAGAAGCCTACCCAGAGTGAAGCCAACCCAAAGAGAAACCCTATCCAGAGATGGAGATGATTTTGTTTAAGCTGCTCCTTTCAAACAAATTGTCAGTAACATAAACAAATAGCTTCCTCTTTTTTCTTAAACAAGTGTGTTTTGAGTTCTCTATCATGTAATAAATGAGTGCCAACTAATAGAGGTATTATCACACATTTCAGATAAAGAAAATGAGCTTGAGAGAAATTAGATGAGTTGCCCAGTGCTTATAGCTAGAAAATGGGACACTAAACAGTTTTGTCAAAGTGGTTTCAAAGCCTAGAGTCCTGGAGTTTAATCCTAATCCCATTACTCATTAGCTCTATGACCTTGGGCAAGTTGCTTAAATTCTGTCTCAATTTCTTTGTAAAGTAGGCTCATAGTCCCTACATCATACACTTGTATTCTGATATAGATATATGTATATGTAACTATTTATCTACCTATCTAAAGTCCAAAAGCCAAACCCATTGCTGTTGAGTTGATTTCAACTCATGGCAACCTCTTATATCACTCACTGGAACAACTCAATAGGGTTTTCTTGGCTATAATCTTTACAGAAGCAGATCACCATATCTTTCTTTCATAACACCACTGGGTGAGTTTGAACCACAAACCTCTAGGTTAGTAGACAAGCACAAATCTTTTGCGCCACCCAGTTACTATATATATTGTTGTTGTTGTTGTTGTGTACTGTGGAGTCGATTCTGACTTACAGAAACCCTATTTAAGAGAGTAGAACTGCCCGAAGGGTTTCCTAGGCTCTAATCTTTACAGGAGAAGATCACCAGGTCTTTTCTCCCATACAGCCACTGGTGGGTTCAAACTGTTGGCCTTTCTGATAGCAGCTGAGTGTTTAACCGTTGCTCCACCAGGAATCCATATATATATATACATATATTACTTAAATAGTGCCTGGAGCATATACGCATTAAATAATTGTTAGCTATAATATGACAAAAATAATAATAGCTAACAATTCTTTAATAAAAATGAAAATTATGTAATGATAATAACCAAAACCAAACCTGTTGCTGTATAGTCGATTTCTACTCATGGCAACCCCATGTGTTACAGAGTAGAACTGCTCCATAAGATTTTCTTAGTTGCAATCTTATGAAAGTAAATTTCAAGGACTTTATTCCACAGCACCTCTGGTAGGTTAGAACCACTAATCTCTAGGTTAGTAGTCGAGTGCACATTTTTTGGGCCACCCAGGGACCTTTTATGTAATGATTCTCTGTTGTTGTTATTTCTTTGCTATTAAGTCGATTTTCAACTAATAGTAACCCTGTGTGACAGAGTAGAACTGCCCATAGGGTTTTCTATGCTGTAATCTTTATGGGAGAAGATTCCCAGGTCTTTCTAATACTAATTATTATTTAGGATCCAAATTAACACCTCCGATTTCCAATCTTGTATTTTTTTCATGATGACTCTCTTATTAAGATGGGTGATACAAAGGGAGCTAAAGAGCATGAGTCATTGAATCCCATGGAATGAAGAATGAAGAGATTAAAGGCCTGGTGACCAGGCTCTCACCACAATAATCCCCGGTCTGAAGTTCTAGATTTCACAGTTAGGTGGTAGCAGTGGGAATGGAGCAAAGCAAGGGAAGAGGCTTTTCAGGTCTTGAAGCGTAACTTGTTTGCAGGCAGCCATTTGAAAACACCACCATAAATCTCTCTGAGATTCAGCAGCACTGGCCTGACCACCTCCCTAGAGATCTCATCTCCTCGCCACTTACATGAATTCCTCTGAGGGCAGAATGGCAGCACTGAATGGCACAGACTCCACCTTAAATCACTGCTTATGCTCCAGCCCAGCTGCTTGCCTAAATCATAGGCAGCTTGGAACACTGCATCATTGTCTCTGAGCAGCTTGAGGGATGATAGATGGCACAGATTCAGTCAGGCAGCTGCTGGGACCCATGTTTATTTCTCCTCCATGGGAGCTGAGTTATCTGGTGACATCTTATTTCTTAAGAAAAGAAGAGCCACTCTGACAGCAATTCCATATAAAAAGAAGTGAGACCAGAATGGTGAATCTCAAAGTGATCGCCAACCACTGCTCTCACTTCTCAATCTAAAGCTAAAATCCAAGATTTATTGTAATTTGTATAATTAGTGGTTAAGAGCACAGAGTCTGTGGTCAGGTAGAACTCTGGGTAAATCCCATCCCTGTTGTTTAACTAATTCTGGTAATCTTGGATAAATTGCTTAACCACCTGAGCTTCAGTCTCCTACTATCTAATTCCCACGACTTGTATCAGTTACCTATTCCAATTATAATTCTATAGCCAAACACAGTGGTTTAAAACAAAATTACTTATGCTTGGTTGATGGGGACCAGACTCCAATGGGGAACTCTTCTCCAGACTGGGGTATCAGAGGCAAATCTGTTTCTCTGTGTTGGTCGTTGGCTTGGGTGGCTCTGCTCCACTTGTCTCATCTCCTTTAGGTCAGCAGGTTGACTGGGGCTCATTCTTCCCCTGGTGATGACAGAGGCAAAATAGAACATGCAAAAGCATATGAAGCCTCTTCAGCCTAGGTCTGGAACCAACACATTGTTACAACCACCTTACGTCTTTGGCCAAAAGAAATCAGATGGCCATGACTCAAAGCCCAAAACCGGGAGGGACATTTGCTGTAGGATCAAGCCATGGCAAGAGCTGGGATACAGAGAAGGTGTGAAGAACTTGGCCAACCTAACCGAAGACTGTTGAGCAGATAGAATGAGATATGTATGTAACATACTAGGCACAATACTTGGCCAGTATAAACCTCTTAATAGATGGTAATGAAATTATTTCCTATCTATTTCACTAGTCTACAAACATCATGCTGTAAACTCTGTACTGATTATTTGACTGCTTGCCTTCATATCCATTCTTTGCCCTTCCCCTTTATGAATCACAGGGAACAACATTACTCCATTTTTTGGGATCCCTTGCTCTTCGACCTGCTGGTAGGTTAGCCAATGAGAAGCACTAATGGACAACTGGAAGGCAGAGGAAGGAGGACTTCGGAGTGCTTCTTTCTCTCTTACTCTGCCTTACGTGGCATCTTCCCAGCGTCATCATCTCCTCTGTGGCTCCAGCTCCCACTGGCCTGCTCCCATCACCATGCCAACCCTGGGTTTTGGCAACTTCACCTCCTTCTATTGCACCTCTGGCCCTAGAGGTGGTAATGACTTACTGTTCTTGGAATTCTTAGGTTAATTCAGACTCCTTTATTTGGATTCTCAGATTTTTTTTTTAATCTGTGTGACCAATTAAGTTAAATTTATGTACATTCTTTTATCTTGTCAGAATCACTGAATGATACAACCTGATGATAACATTTAAATCTTACTTGAATAAGGCTAATAATTAAATTGTAAACTAGTTGTTCAAAAGTTCTTAGTAAGTAAAAAAAAAAAAAAAAAAAAAATGCTTTAAACACATTTAAAAAGAATGAATGTAAAGTCCTGAATTTAGTATTTCCCTAAAACATCTTTTACCAGTTGTCATTGAGCCTGCTCAAAACATCTTTACGAATAAGCAAATAAGAGCACCAGTAGCACATGTGAAATTAGTTGTCGAATTCAATGTGTAGCAGCATTGTAAAACAGCCACTCTGAGAACTGAAACAATTTAAGGCTAGATTAAAGAAGTATAATATCAAGCCCCAGGTAGGAGATAGCTCTGCTTTAAGCTTCCTGGTAAAACTATGCCAGTTTTCAGATAGCAGAATTTAAAAGGAATTTACGCAAATAGAAATAAATGAAGAGGAGAAAAATCATGATATGTGGGGTCTCTAAATCATGCCATATGGGTAAATTTAGTCTGAAAGGACTAGATTCTGGGGTCAAACAAGTAATATGAATATTCCCAGGAGATACAGTGACCTGTGTAGCCCAATGTAACAAAGAACTGTCTTCAGTCAAAATTGTCTCATCACAAACTCTAATGGCCTCAGGAGTGGGAGAAGGGTAAAATGGGCAGTGTCTGCTTAAAGGGTATAGGGTTTCCTTTTGGGGTGATAAAAAAGTTCCGGAAACAGACAAAGGTGACAAATGCACAACATTGTGAATGTTCTCAATGCTACTGAGTTGCACCTTTAATGTGATTAAAATGATAAATTCTGTGTTATGTGTATTTTATAACAATAAAAAAAAAATGTAATGACCTCGATGAAGTTTCTCAAACCAGATTCTGGGTCAGAATCATCTGGAAGGATTTAGTAAAAATATATACTTGACACCTTAGACTGGAGATTCCTAATCAGAAAATCTAGAGTGAAGCTTAATAATTAACTTATTTAACTGATATTTATTGAACACCTAATACACCCCGGCACTGTGCTATCACTGAGCTGGAACATGGCCTGGCATTTGGGATCCGCTTACCTAGAAGTGTGAGTTTCTTATTAATGCAGGCATTCAAGCAGTGACATCGGTGATGCCCTTCCAGATTAAAAAGTGAGTGAGCCTAGAAGACCTATTATTTCTTGTTCAACTCCCAAAATTATTTGAATTGATAACAGTGCAAGAAATCAATCGCAGTTTATTGTGTATCTTGAATTCAATAAGAAAGTGAAAAATGCTTCCATTTCTTCATTGTGCAAATAATATGATGCCCAAACTGATCTCAGGTTTCAGGGGAAATATACATGCTTATTTTCCAAATTCCCCACTTGTAATGCTTAAATGACTAATTAAGGATGCTCAGAGTTGGTATACAATAGTGATTTAGAGTATGAGTTTGTTATCACATGGGTTCAGATACTGATTTTAGCTTTTACTATCTATGTAACTGGGGCTTGTTTCTTAATCTTCCTGTACTAGGTGAGGATCCTTGGGAAACAGACACACTTAGAGATTTGTGTGCAGGAGGTTTGCTGAAAGTGTTTTTGGGAACAGTTATAAGGGGGTGAAGGAAGCAGGTTTGGGCAAAAGGAAAGGTTGGACTTCAGTGCATTTACAACAAAGACCTTGGCACAGCTGTGAGGACTTCTGAGGCTGGAATGGACTGTCAGTATTGTCCTCTCTGGAGGCTAGGGAGCTTGGCCTTTATAACACATAGCCCACATATTCTAGTCACTGGACACAGGTGGAACCTGTGAATATGATGAGATATAACCCCCATGCTTATGTTACATTATATGGCAAAAGAGAAATTATCCTCAGTGGGCCTGATCTAATCAGTAAGCATTTTAAAAGCAAAGAAAAATTTCAGGCTTATTGCAGAAGAGGAAGCCAGAAGAACATGCTCTGGTTAGCCTGGAAGAAAACAAACATCCATCTTGTGAACTCCCTATGGAGGGGGCCACATGGAAAAGACCTGAGACCAGCCTCTAGAAGCTGAAAGTGGTTTTCACCTGACAGTTGTCAGAAAAACAAGAACCTCGGTCCTACAGCCACAAAAGAATAAATTCTTCCAGCAACCACTGAGCTTGGAAGAGCCCATATGATAACTGCAGCCCTGGCCAACACTCTGATTTCAGCCTGGTGAAATCCTGAGTCAAGAATCCAGTCACTCTGTGACCAAACTATAGTTGAGACAAGCTGTAACGTAAAATGCTAGTTTGTCAGGAAATTTCCATTTATCCTGTTGTCTCAGAAGAGTTAAGAATTGTACCCCTTTTCATCCTTAAGAGTATGCGGTTAGGATGGCAAATTATATCATCACCTCACAGCTTACCCACACAGTCCTGGATCCAGACACATTAGGAAAAGTTTCTTCTTTCTCATCAATTGATCAATCCTTATCAAATATTTGCTAAGCGCTATGTAATATAGATACAGCACTGAGCAATATAAGACTAGTAGCTCCTTAACCCCACACATCCTTCACAGAGTTTAGAGTCTGAGGAATAGAAACAATTGGATGTGATTATGCAATATTGTAAATTCTGTGATTGAGAGAGATGGGGGCCGTGAGAACACTGATGGAAGTTTGATTTTGGATAATTAGGGGCACTTCTGAGAGAAGTGAGTGAAAGGAAGCTGGACAGAAAAAGAAAAAAAGAAGACAGTCTTACCTGCTAACTACTAACATTAGTAAGTTTGGACATTTTCCTAAGGGAAATGTTGAGATGTTGAAGTGTTTAAAGCGGGTAATTAAATGTTCCATTGTTTTTCCATATCCAAGACTTTATTTATGTTGTACCTGCCAACTTAAATGTCTCACACCCCTTTGTGCCTATCAACATCTCCTTCTACTTCTGAAGTTCCACCTGCTTGTGGTAATTTTATTTCCCAGTGCTTGTGAACATTTTATTTTGTACAGGCTTATCTGAGCCTTTATTTTGACATAGTACATCCTACCTTTTTATTTCAATTACCTAGATGTATGTCTTATTTTTCCAAGATAAGACTTGACTATGAGCTCATTGAGAACAATGATCACGCCTAAGAGAAGTTTTTGCCTGTGGTAGATTTCCAGTTACCATTTAAAAGCCCACATAAATGATTTCAGCACATATGCAATAGATGCTTACTGTTTGTGCCAGGCAGGTGAGGCTACTAAGTAGAACAGAACACTCTTTCTGTTTTCAGGGGCTCATACTGCACTGGATGAGATAGACAAGACAAATAACAAGGTTAGAGGCATGGGCAAGAAACTACAGGAAAGCAGAGAGAGCCTCTAATTCTGGCTAAAAGAATTATGAAAGGAAGATAAGACCAGGGCATGATTTCAGACATGTTCCTGCCACTGAACAGCTTTGTGGCCTTGTACAAGTTACTTCATCTCTCTGAGCCTCAGTGTCCCAGCATGAACAATGAGGGTGCTGGATCAGCACCACAACCCCATCAGAGGCCCTTAGGAGGGCTGAGTGGGGCCAGTCACAAAGACCGGGGTGTTAGGCATTTACCTCTACTTGAATCAGAACAGAGTTGCTTTTATCTGTTTTCACATACTGGAAGCAAGTGTTCGTAAGTATGAACTCATGCAGGCCATATCCCCCCACCCCCACCCCAACATACACATATGCGTCCAAGTCTGAGAACAGTTTGAAGAAGAGAGAGTTCTCCCTTTGTCTCCTCCTCCATGATTGTTCAGGAAATCATCCTGGGAATCTGTTGGAAGAGGTGAAGGTGTCCAAGGTGGAGCAGATTGTCAGAGGTAAGTAAAATCCTCTGTGGTGGCTGCAGTGAGCTCCAAGAGCATCCTCATCAGTAAACCGACCACACATGGCAATTCACCATGCTGCATAGGACTCTCAATGCTCTCTGTCTACATCTGTCTCTCATTACAGCTCCCCAGCCCCACCCTTTTATTCCATTCACATATTTCAGTCAACAGTAAACTCCAGATTACTAATTCATGTGCTGTAAAGTGAAAACAGTTGGATGCACCCTGGGTATGGCCATGGCATTATTTCTCTTTTCTGGCAACATCTCTGGAATCTCTCACTGTTCCCTCTTCTTATCTTTGGTGCCCTAGTTTATACTTCATTACCTCTCATCTTGTCTATTTCAGTAGTCTCCTAGCAGGTCTCCCACTTCCAGTCTCTTTCTCCTTCAAACCATTTGCACATACTACTAATGCTACCTTTACAAAACACAGTTCAGGTCATGCCATGCCTCCCTTTGCCACCTTCCCTTGCTCTGCATTTGTTGTTGTTAGTTTCCGTCAAGTTGGCTCTGGTTTATGGTGATCCTATGTGTAATAGAACAAAACATTGTTTGGTCCTGTGCCATCTTCATGTTCATTGGTATGTTTCGTCCATTGTACTGGCAATTGTGCCAATCCATCTCACGTTTTCCACGTTTTCATTAGCCCTCTGCTTTACCAAACATCATTTCCTTTTCTAGCGATTGGACATTCCTGATAACGTGTTCAAAGTAAGCAAGCCAAAGTCTCGCCATCCTAACTTCTAATGAACATTCTAACCAGAATTTCTAGCATTTCTTCTAAGACTGTACATCACCATAAATTCCATAGAACCTAGGTGTTCCACATCTCGGCCTCAATCTACCCCCCAGCCTCATCTCCTAAGATGTAGTCTCACCAATCCAAACAGCAGGTACATTGGATGATCACCCCTGCCCTCAACCTTTCTCTCCTACTTCTGCAGTTATTAGTCATCCTCCTTTTTCTAAATATTATAAATGGTGACTTTCTCCATAAAACTCTTCCTATCAGTCAAAAGAAACTGATCTTATCCTAAAGGTTGTCTGGTATTGCAATAACTTGCTTACACATCAGTTTCTCCCCCCCCCGGATATAAGAATTTCATACATCTGTAAAATTTATGTATTTTTTAGACTTGGACTGCATTAAAATTAATTTAATAAAATTTGAGGATCATTGCAATTTTCTACATTTAAAAATATATAACTATTATATCTTTCCTTTACCCATTTTTTGATATCATTTTTTATCTAAGACTGTTATAATTGGATGGCTTAATGATAAGCCAGATTCCCCAAAATATGTTCTTTCTTTACCAGTGTTGGGCAGTAGTAGGGCATAATCCATTTTCCCTCCTCCATTATCTCCTAAACCTATTTCTACTTAGGCTTCTATCAGCATCAATTCTCTGAAAATGGTATAATCATCAAGGATAGGTTCCCCCAAGTTGCTTGGTCACTTATTTATCTCCTCTTATTCAAACCTGCAGAACTATTCAACACAACTGACCACCTTCTTGTTTTTAAAACACTTTCTTCTCTTGGTTCCTTATACAATGTAATTTCCAGTTTTTCACCCTACCTCATTAGATTCTCCTCCATTACCTTTGTTGTTAGTGGCTCTTTCTCAGGCTGACCTCTCTTATTTGGTGTGGCCAAGGGATCACTTTCTGGCCATCTCCAATGTTATCTCTGAACTTTTTTTCCTAGTTTGAGCTCAGCTAGCCCCTTGGCTTTAATTACCATCTATTTTCCAGTAAGCACCACATTTTTATCTCTAGACCTGACTTCCTTGAATACCACACTCTGATATGAAATGCCATGAAATGACAAAAAAGAGAATTTTTGCACCTTTGTCCACTTCACAACATACTTCTACCCCAGTCTTTCTCATTTTAGTATGTGAATCTAGAAGCCATCCTTGATCCCTCCCTTTTGGACTTCATTGTGGTATCACTAAGTTCTGTCAATTGAACATTCAAAATAGTACCACTAATTCATTCACTTCTTCCCATCTCCACTATTCCTGCCCTAGCTGAAGCCATCACCATTTCTTAGGGTTATTCTAATACTCCTTATTGCTCTCACTATTTATACTGTTGTTCCATGAAATCCATTCTCCACATAGAAGCCAGTGTGATCTTCTGAAAAAAAATGTATCAGATTGTGTATATTACTTGCGTAAAAACTTCCAATTATTTTCCATTGAACTTAGAGTAAAATAAAAAATATTACTCTAATTCTAAAGTAGATCATGAGGCCCCTTACATATCAGACCCCCGATTATCTCTTCAGCATCGCTTACACACTCTTTACTTTCCTCACAGCCCTCATCTATGTTCCTCAAACAGTTCAATGACATTCTAGTCCTATGACCTCTGTGCTAACTCTTCTTTCTTACTAGAATCTTTTCTTTTCAGAGAGTGCATGGCTTCCCCTTCATGTCATTTATATCTAAAGGGGCTTCCAACTACACAATCTAAAATAACCAGTTGCTTACCATCTCTCACATGATCACGTTTATTTTCTTCACAGCATTTATCACTACCTAAAATTATGTTATTTACTTATTGCCCATATCCTATGAATATAATATAAACTGCATAAAAGCAGAAACTTTGTCTATCTCACACACTGTTGTGTCTTCCACTTACAGAGTTCTTGGCTTATCACTGGTATTCTATTACTTGTAAATAAGTAAGTAGGTAAGTTATAATTTGCAGAGTCATAGAAAGCTGGGTTTAAGTCCTAACTCTTCTATTACCTGCTATTGTAACTCTTGCGGTGGGGGCACCATTGCCATTGATTTGATTCCAACTCGTAGTGACCCTGTAGGACAGAGCAGAACTGCCCCACAGAGTTTCCAAGGAGTGCCTGATGAATTTGAACTGCCGACCTTTTTTTAGCGGTTGTAGCTCTTAACCACTATGCCACCAGGCTTTCCAACTCTGAGAAAGTCACTTTAATTTTCTGAGCCTTGGTTTACTCATTTATAAAATGGAGGCAACCATACCTTCTTTTCATTGTTATTGTGAAGCTTAAATGAGAGTATGCTGCTGAAATCCCTAATAGAGTAACTGAGACATAAAAAGCACTCAAATAATAATAGTAGTTATTATTATCATCATTATTATTACCATTATTATCATTATTAGTTAAGTGACTGACTTTCTCATCATTATTTTCATTGATTTTGGCTAAGGTTTATGGATTTTAAGATATTAATGTTACTTGTCAACCATCTTTTCCTTATAATCTTCTCTTCAGTCTCTTATCTTTGAGTGGAGGAAGGCAAAACTTTGAGGGAGTAAGCAGATCAACTTAGGAAGACCATACCAAACTTATCCTCTGCATTTCATTACCCCTTCAACAAGTTCACATTCATCCTGGAGGAAAGGTGAAATAGCCCACACCTATGCCGACTAACCCCAAAATGGAAGTTATTTTTGTTGCAGTATACAGTCAGTTATCTTTTGGTGTGTAATAAACCTTCCTAAAACTTAGTGCTTTAAAACAGCACCACTTAATTGACTCATATTCTATTGGTTGACCATTTGAGCTGGGCTCTGTTGATGGTTCTTCTACTGGTCTTCGCTGGTCTCACTCATGCATCTATGTTTGTTCATGTAGGCAACTCCAGGGATTGACTGGTTGTCGGTTGCTGTGTCACGGGCCATCTGGGCCCTGTGCCTATAATCTCCAGTAGGCTTATTCACATGCTGATGGTAAGCTCTTTCCGGGAAATAAGAGTGGAAGCTGTAAGACTTCTTGAAGTCTAGGCCTGAAACTGGTACAACATTTCTTTCTTCATATTATTTTGGTTCAATCAAGTCACAAGAGCAGCCTAGATCCAAAGGGAGAAAGAGACCTACCTTCTTGATGAAAGTTGATGCAAAATATCATAGTCATTTTTTCAATCTACGACAATCAAGTTGCTTCAGTAAAGTATGATATATATCAGGATACACAGTAATATGTGGAACAGTCAGCTCCCACCGTTCCCCAAATAATGTCAGACCAGCTCGTACTCTATCTACCACATCTCCTTAGTAGAAGTTCTTCCATACACGTTTTGAATAAATGACCTTTCCCCGTCTTTTTTTTTTGTTTTATTAGCTTGTATTCTCCACTATTCTACCCAGTGGCTAATGTCCTTATCTTCTCTGATCCTTTATGGGTATGTTCTATCAGAGAAATAAAAAATCTAGTGTTCCTTTCTGTCTTATATAACCTGCCCTCTGCTCCACACCTTCAGGACTCAACTAAAAGCCACTTAACTAATGATCAATTAGTTAACTAATGATCAATTCATTAAATTATATTACTAGCTAATCATGATTTCCCATCTTAGATTAAATTTGTGAATTTTGTTATGGTAGAGTTAGTTAGGTAGAGTTTCAGGCAAAGTCACTGGGCCAGAGAAAGAAACACAGTGGAGAAAAAAAGGTAGTCTTTTTTAACTTTGGAATGGAGTTACAGATTTCTATCCATAAAGTCGACATTATTTCCAAAGTCCCAACAGTTATGGTGGCAATGTTAAGACTTCAAAATGATAACTAAATGTCTTACAAAAAACTTTTGCTGTCTTCCCGAACAGCCCTAGGGAACACCCTGTTTTCTATATGAATCACATGTCTATGTAGCTCCAGAACACCTGGGGAATCTAGTGCCCAAATTAGTCAAACTGATGATTTGGCATCCTATAGACCAAGTATCTAAACAATCAACAAAACATATTGAAATTACTGGGGTTCAGGATGTAATGTGAAAAGACCAACAGGGCTAAGAGATTGTTGTTTGACAGGTTGGAGGTGCCTGGCTGGCTGCCTGAAGCAGATGGGGACCCCACTGGTTAATGGCCTTCTTCCCGAAGGCAGTAGTGCATGGACTATGGACAGAGGCCTCTTTTTCAGTGATATAGTCAGTGTCAGCTGGCTGGCTTCAATCAGCCAAAGCAACATTCCATGCAAGCACAAGCTGTCCCCTCAGAGGGTTTGGCAGAAGGGTTTCTAGTGAGTGGACAGTCATCCCTCACATGAATATAATACAATTTACAAAGCACTTGCACACGCACTTTCTCATTAAGATGGAGCATTGGTTTGTTTTTGTTTTTTATCAATACATTATAAATGAGAAAATACACTCAGGGAGCTTACTGATTTGACCAAAGTTACTGACAAAATAGCTGAGCCAGGCCTAGGATTGTGATGTTCTGAGCCTGAGATACTCTTTCGTATGCAGAGATGAGGGAAGCTAGCAGCAAGAATGACAACATCGAATAAATGGGGAATGCAATTGCTGATATTTAACATGTAAATGATATGGGGAAGGTGATCAGAGAAGACAACAAGACAATAGCCCGTGGTCATTTGGAGTGGGGATTATATTAGGTATAATTTCTCTCCACCATGAGTTCAAGAAATGAGTAAGAACAAGGTAGAGTTAGCCGTATATAATCTAAGCAAACTCAACCCAAAATCATGGAAACACAGTTATTCTTTCTAATTGACAGAGGTATTTTTGTCCCATGAGGAAGGATAAATTCTCCTGAATTAAAGAGGGCCAAAAATTCTTTGCTATGATCTCCTTAAAAACTAGAATTTATTCTTCCTTCCTTTGAATCTGTGCTGGCCCTGTGAATGCTTGCCACTAGAATGAGGAGGAAGTGATACAATAACACTTCCAGGCATAGCCTTTACGAGGGCTGGAAGATTTTGCTTCTTCCCTTGTAGAACACTTTTCTTGTGATGCTCTTTCTCGAAGCCTAGCTGCCATGCTGTGAGAAACCTGAGCCACATAGATAGGCCATATATAGGTACAACAGCCTCAACTGAGCTCCCAGCCAACATCCAGAATCTAATCCGACCATGTGAGTGAACCATCTGTGGCACTTGAGGTACTCAGTCTCCTAGACTACAACAACCCCAGTCAACATCACATGAAGCATAAAACCACTTAGCTGAGCCCAGGCAACTCAATAATCATAAAAGATAATAAATTGTCCATGTTTTAAACCATTTAGTTTTGGGGTGATTTTTTATACAAGAATAGAGAACCAAAACAGAAATTAGTACCTGAAAGCATGATGCTGACTTAACAAAATGTATATATGTGGCACTGACTTTGACATTGAGTGGCAAGAAGGATGTGACAGGCCCTCAAAGAGACTGTTGGGCAAAGTGGGAAGGGCAGGGAGAAACATATTATTTGAGACTGAGAAAATAGCTACCCACGTTACAAACTGGTGAAAAGTTTGGTAACACTGTCATCTAAGATGACTTAACCAGTTACTGTTGAGTTGATTCCAACTCATGGCAACCCCACATGTATCAGAGTAGAACTGTGTTCTATAGGATTTTCAATGACTGATTTTTCAGAAGTAGATCACCAGGCCTTTCTTTACAGGCACCTCTGGGTGAATTCCAACCAACCTTTTGGTTAGCAGCCATAGAATATATACCTAATGAACTTGTAGATTTAGCCGACAAGATTTATAGGCAGAATGTTGAAGGAAGGGTTATTACGCAGCAGTCGATTATCAAACAACAATTTGTATATTAAACTATTTCAATTTACAATAAAAGTACAAAAACAAACAATCAGACAAACAAAAACTATAATGCTCAAGGTAGATTTTACAGTTTAAACTCCTATTTTTATAGATAAAGACATTAACATCTCAATGAGGGCAGAGCCGTTTTACAAAGCCACATATCTTGTTAGGATTGAACTCATCCTGCTTTCTAACCCATATCTAATATTCACTCCATTTTGTCTGGTTTTTTGACTATTGTCTGACTTCTACTAAAGTTGACAAGTATATTACAGACCTTACACAGATTCTACCCTTATGCCTCAGGCTTATCCTGCAAATCATGAAAACTCAACCCCAACTAATCTCCAACCCAGGAAAAGTATCCACCCCTACCTTGTAGCGTTTAACATATTGCTAGGCACTTACTTAGTAGCTATTGTATTTGAAGAGACATCTGTGCAATCATTCCATCTCTTTTCTTCAGTATCTCAAGCAATATGTGTCCAGGTAGACTCAGTCATCACTTGGAGTTTAGCAAGTATTTTCTTAGCTTTCTTCTATATGCAAGGCATTGTGTTAAGCAAAAAGTTGAGGTAGAATAAAGAAGTCAGTATATTAAAATTCATTTGGAGCTCTCGAACACTTAAGTTTGAATTATGCATGAAAACAGAAACGTGCTTGTATATGAAAACACAAATACAATAACAATATTAGCTTATTTGTGACAGCGATATAAAGTATCATGTACACTTTTCGTGAAAGTTTTCAAAAAAGAGCAAAAACATGCACACAATCACCTGGTAAGTGTGCCTGTGTGAGTGCATGCACACACACACTCACACACACACTCACACACACACAATCTCTCTCTCTCCACAACATTTTTCTGAATTATGAGAGAGTGACCAAAGAGTCCTTTTTCAAGCTGAGAAAGTTGAGGAAATTTTTTGTCCATCAATAACTCAAAACCTAAATGAAAAAATCATACCTCAGAGTTGACAGCTGACTGGAACTCCATGAGAGATTGTCTCCTACTAAAGTCCCAAGCTGGAAAAGAAGGAGAAAAAGAAATATAAATTGCATGAGTCCACGAAAAATTGCTTCTGAATTGTGGCTGTTAACTCCATCATGTTGTGTAATGGTTCACATCTATGTTCAAGCAGGCCTTGAACATAATTGCCATATAATCTTATTGAACAAAACGTCACCCCATTTTAAATTTCCAGGCAGTTCAGCTCAAATTTCCTTCAATAAGTTTTTTCTTGACTCACCTCATCCTATTTGAAGTCCTCTGTGTTTTAAATATCAATGATGCCTACATACGTGAGAACTTTACTTATTTTTAGTAATGGTAAATAATAATAATAACTCATGAAATGTTCACTATGTGATAGGCATTACATTAATTCATTGACTCTTACCCGCAGCCCTATAGTTTTAACAGAAGAGGAAATTAAGGCAAAGAAAAGTTAAGTAACTTTACCAGAGGTTTTTTTTTTTTAAATGACAAGATATACAAAAATGGGATACAATAATAATCATAACTTACTGAGGATCCATTTAGTGATAAAACTTTTTATTACCAAAAGTCAGGCAAAGTAACTGAGGATCTAAGAGGTTAAATGATTTGTTCAAGATCATGCTGGTAGGAAGCAGTGACGTCTGGATTTAAATCCAGTTCTGTCTGACTAAAAAACATGTACTATTTTTAGTATACTATCAACATTTTGAAAAACAGCTGTTGAAACCTTCCCATTATAATATGCCTGAGATGATTCGACTCATTGGACTCATTGGCAATGAGTTTGGGTTTGGAGACGGTTACTATGTATGAATGAAGGAAAGAATGAAGGAGAACAGATTCAATGGAGACTTTTGGGAATGGCATTAGAAGTAGATTTACGTAACTGCTGGTTTGGCCAAGTCAACCTTTATGATCTCTTCTTTTTTCAAGATTCCTTGAGAATAATAACATTAAGAGAGAAGAACAGCCAAACTCTTGTTTGATTGCCAGGGATAAATGCCTTGAGGCAGGAGCTTAACAAATGTGATGATCCCATCAATTTGCAGCCAAATGAAAATATGCTAGGGCTTTGGGACCTCCTAGTAGTGGGCTTTTTCAGGACCCAGCAAAGATCAATTTTTGCTTTTGTATTTTCTGTATAATGCAGCAATTTCAGAACAAAGAACTTACATTCACATTCATTCAATTTACCCTTCTCATGGAAAAGATCTCCTTATCTAGGAGTGAGTGACTGTGTTATTGATGTGACTTCTTCCCTTTGTTTTCTTCAGCCATGTGTTATGTTGGAAGGCAAATTTAAATGTATCATGAAAATTAAAAATATCAAACTCGGAGTTCTGGCAAAATGGCGCTCTAGGCAGAAGCACCACGTCGTCGCTCCACAGCGAAGATCCGAAAAACTAAGCCAAACAGAGAATACAACAATCCTGAAACCGTAAAACATCAAATGAAGAGATAAAGAACTCAGCCAAGCACCAAATGGAGTGAGAAAACTGACAGAGAATGGAGAGCGAGGAGAGATTCATACAGAGGTCCCCTACCAGCTAACCCAGCGCGGATCCACCATCTTGGACTCCTATCAGAGACCAGCAAACAGGGGTACGAGAACGCAGGTTCACGGAGCATCCAGCGGGAGACAAAACAACTGGTAATTTGCGGTGTGCGCTTTCCCACTGCCCACTCCTCTTCGCCCTGGCTCGGCCTCCTCTGCTTCCCGCGGCCACAGTCTCTTGACCAGGAAGCTCCGGCTGCTTGGATTCCACACACCCAAGCAGGCGGCTCTCTGGGTGCCATTTGTTGGCCACTAGTGTTGCTTTTTCTTTTTCTTCCTTTTCTGCTTCTTTTGATTTCTTGCTTGCCTCTCGCCGCCTCCCCCTCCTTTCGCTCAAGTGCCTGGCTCCGTGTGCCATCTTTGCTTCTTCCTGAGGGGCTGTGGAGCTCCATTAGAGTGTGGAGCTGCTTCCCGGTCTGGGCTACCATGCTGGTGGGATCCCAGGGCTTTTGTTTGTTTGTTCGTTTTGAATTGTTTGTTTGTTTTCTTTTCCTTTTCTTGACTTGGGAACCCTTTCTGGCCAGGCGGAGCTGCGTGGCAAGGAACTCGCCTTCAGCTTCCACAGATGTGCAGATGGATCCCTGAGAGCATTTCTTTTTTTGTTGGTTTTTTTTTCTTTTTTTCCTTCTGTTTCTTTGGGGGGGCCTTCTTGTACTATTTTTTTTTTAATTTGTTTTGTTTTCTTTTCCCTCTTTTACCCTTTTTGTCTCTCTTTATTGCTCACGTTCTCGTCTCTCTATATCTTCCTTCTCTTTCTGATCCCTGAATACCAGGCGTTGTATACCTCTAAGCCTTCTAGCCAGGCTGTACTGCAACACCTGAGAGCGACTTCCACAGACATCATAGCTGCATCGGTGGGATCCCTGGGAACTTTGCAGTTCTTTGACCTTTCTGATTTTTATTTATTCATTCTTTTCTTTTCTTCCTCTTCCCCTTTCTGTTTTTCGACATTTCATAGTCTATCATCTCTCCATTCCAATGGCAAGCTCCGCTAGCATTCTTTCTTGTTGGTACGTATGTTTTTGGGCTCCTGTTCCTCTCTCCTCTCTCCCATGTGCATCTTAGCTCCACACATAACAATCTCCCCGCTGCAACCTGCCTACCTGCACCGTGTGCTTGACATCACACCACCAAGCAGTACAGGCACGGCCTACTGGAACCTGCCCTGCACTGATTACAGACCCGGACTCGTGGCTGTAGTAAGTGCCACAAACAACCCATCCCAGTAACTCCTCTTCAGCTAGACAAGCCCTGCTGTACCATATCTGAGTGACTGACACTGCCAGTTAGAGAAGGAGGTGAAAAGTATTGAGCGCACAGACAAACAAACAACAAAGAACACACAGTCCACCTGCTCAGACATAGTCAATTTTTTTTTAAAAAATGGACAAAACACACAAATCTACAATCAATAAACAAGAAAAATAACTACTGAATGCCCCAAAACAGCAGACAAAATCAAAACATTTACAAAAACAGGACAGGATGGTTCTGGTAGACGTCCAAATTAAAACACCAGATGACCCTCCTGTGAAAGAAAATGCACTAGAACTACCTGATAGGGAATTCAAATCTCTAATACTCAGAATTCTCCAAGAACTGAGGCAAA
>NW_004443952.1:3065731-3099013 GCF_000243295.1 Trichechus manatus latirostris | reverse complement strand
GTTGATTCTCTGTTTGGCTTAGTTTTTCGGATCTTTGTTGTGGAGGGACGGCGTGGTGTTTCTGCCTAGAGCGCCATCTTGCCGGAAGTCCTGTGACTTGCTTTTGACACCTAAGCAGGAAGGGGGTTGCCTTGATCTAGAATGTCTATTCTTGCTTTGCAGATTTTGTCATGGTTAAGCACATGGGCTCTGGGATCAGGAAATGTATGCTTGAAATGTCAGCTCTGCCATTTCCAGCTGTTTGATTCTGGACAAGTCACTTAACCTCTTTGGGTGTTAGTTGCCTCATGTCTCAAATGGGTTAATAAAAGCTCTCCCACCTACATGTTGAGAGAATTAAAAAATGAGATAATGCAGCCAAAATGCTTATCTTAGTGCCTGGCTCATAGTAAAGGATCAACAAAAATGATCAACAGCTAATATTATTGTATATATAATGTAATTACTATTACTAATTGAAAATTTAAATTTCCATTATTGAACGTAGGTGAGATAGAGGGTCATAAAACTTTAAAAACTAAGTCAATTATATTGTTTTCATTAGCTCCAGCTAAAACATAGCTTCGTGATATATACAAAGTGTATTTTTTGCAAGAGTATGTGTATTTGGGTAGATTTTGTTTAGGTGGAGCCCTAGTGGTTCAGTGGTTAAGTGCTCAGCTGCTAATCAAAAGGTTGGCAGTTCGAATCCCCCAGCCGCTCCTTCGAAACCCTATGGGCAGTTCTACTCAGTCCTATACGGTTGCTATGAGTCGGACTAGACTTGACGGCAATGGGGTTTTCGTTTTATTTAGGTAGATATTCGTATTGAAGTAGAATGTAAAAAGTCCTGAGGATGAAAGAAGAAAGAGCTAGAAAATATTGTGCTGTGAAGAGTTGAAGTTCCGCCTACTAAGTGTTCTAGATTTCAGTCACTGATCATGTACATGTGTTACTAGTGCAAGGGGAAAACTGAGCTTATTTTTATAATATTTATTTAGGTAAATGTTCCCAGAGGGTTTCTGATGGCACCTTAGATTTAATGTCTTGAATAATTATGACTAATGCTTGAGTGTCCACATGTGAAAAGATATGAAGAGATAAGTGGAACCCACACATAATGCAGATCTTTATTTGAGAAAATTGTTTTCAATTTATCCCCTTGTTTGCTATTCAAAGAAGAACAGAGGTGACTGAAGGGAATTGTAACCTCTCTCCGCCTTTCAATAATGGCTGTATATTCTTCCCATCTTACAAACTTCCTATGTTCTCAGAGTTACTAATATTTTGTTTATTAAAAAGAAAAGGAAGAAGAAGAAAGAGAGGAGGAGGAAAGAAAGTGGGAGAAATGACATGGCACGTTAGAGTTCCTACAGGGCTTTCCCAGCCAGTGGCTTATTTGATTTGTACTGTTTTTCACCTACTCCATTTAGATCAGCCGATCTCCAAATGTTGTTTTTGTTTTGTTTAGTTTTTACCTCCTTGCACCCATTACTGATGGAATGCACATATGCTACAGACTCTCATGAGCATTCAGCCAATTACAGAGTACTGTAATTCTACCATTCCTCTTACATCCAAGCAATATATCAGAATGCAAGTGAGTGTGTGATGAGTCACTCTTATTTACATTTAAATCACTTGCAAACTTTAGGAGTGTATTTATATTTAATAAATTGTCTGCATTGCAAACTGAATTCTTACCAGGGTAGATTTTTTACAAGGATCATCTCATTTAATCCTGCAATAATCCTATGCGGTAGAGATTAATATTCTTGTGATATAAATAACCAGCTGTCTAACCAAACGTGCTCCCCCTTCGCATGGTGTATGTATTCGTTTCCTGCCAGATGTTTGAAACCAGTTTCACTAAGGTGTCAGCAAGATGGCACTCCCTCTGAAGGCTTTGAGGGAGAATCTGATCCTTGCCAATGCCAGCGTCTAATGGCTGCTGGCATTTCTTGACTTGTGGCCACATCACTTTAATTTTTACCTCTGTGGTCAGATTGCCTCCTCTTCTTCTTTGTGCATACATTTCCCTCTTCCTCTCTATTATGAGGACACTTATGATTGGATTTAGGGTCTACCTAAATAATCCAGGAGCCCTGGTGGTACAGTGGTTACGAGCTTGGCTGCTAACCAAAAGGTCAGCAGTTCAAATCCACCAGCCCTTCCTTGGAAACCCTATGGGGGAGTTCTACTCTGCCCTGTAGGGCGGCTATGAGTAGGAATCGACTCAACGGCATTGGGTTTTTGGTTTTGGTAAATAATCCACGATAATCTTTCCATGTCAAGATCCTTAATTTAATCATATCTACAAAGACCCCTTTTTCCTTAAAGATAAAAATGACAAGTTACAGAGATTAGGACCTGATATCTTTGGTCATTACTCATCCTATCGTAGTTTAAAACTGTCCCTGGGAAACTGGTCTCGTTAGATTTTACATTTCTCAGATCCCCTTGTGTATATGTGTAAACCAAGTGATTAGTTATTGACAATGGAATATGAACAGAAGTGATAATGTGCTATTCCTGGGCAAAAGATTTTAATAAGTAGAATATCGATTTCCATGTTCTTTTCCTCCTTTAGAATAGGGATTGCAAACAATTATAAGGTCCTAAAGAGCACGAGATGAGAGGGGCTGGGGTACTGAACCAATGAAGAGAGCTAAAGATGACCAGAAGCAACAAACTTGATTTGCCATAGAACTGAGAAAATACTTCTTACTGTGTGTTTGAGCCATTGTTTATTTTTTATGGTAGTTCATCCTACCTAATTAATAGAATCCCCACTATAGCTATAAAAGAGCTGAGCTTGGGAGAGGTTAAATAACTGTCTCATACCCACACAACTAATAATGATAGAGCTGGGATTTGAGCCATACTCCTGTGCCTGAAGTTTGTTTTTAAGTTTTTTTTTAAATAATACTTTATTGTGTTTTCGGTGAAGGTTTACAGCAAGCAGATTAGGTTCCCATTTAACAATTTCTGCACAAATTGTTCAGTGACATTGGTTACACTCTTCACCATGCATGATGTGACTGAAGTTCTAACCAAAATGGTATCCTTTGCCTTATTCGCTATATCTGAAGTTCCACGCTCAACACCAATAGTATAAAGACTGGGTCCTTATGGGTCCTAGGTCAAAACCTCTGTCCACATGCCCTGTCCAGCTGAATGTTATGGGACAAATCACACCTAAATCCCAAGTCATGATGGATCACACATACACATACACAAATAATCACATATAAACACACACACACACATACACGAACACATGGATATACCCCCAGATCATGGTTTTCCTTCCATCTGTCTAAAGAAATATAAACATAACTTCTGGCAGCCAAAGCTCCCCTTGGTCTGTAACTTGAGTTTTAATCCCACTCTGCTTGAGCTCCTGACCAGCCTCCTTGCTTGAGCTCACATCTCTGCAGCTGCTTCTCACTGACTCTGGACCTTGCCAGCCTGCCTTTCTTTCTCTCTTGGATGACCTCCTTGGACATGACTTTTGGCCCTGCTGACTTACAGAATCAGCCAGCTCCCTCTGTCTTATTCAACCTTCACGTCTTTCTTGTTACGGTTGGCTCAGTTTATTTTTTGGAGGAGACCTGAAATACATGTGGGCACAAAACCTTACCTTAGAAATACTCAAGTAAATTGGTTTTGGGGAAAACTAGAGAATAGTGTGGATTCAAAAAAGCCCAAGTCATGTTGTATGTCTTGGGCAGGGACCAACTATGAGTTGCACACTTATAAATCTTACAAAGGAGGTGAATATTCTAATGATATGTCCTGAGAGATGACACTGAATTGTAATCGGCCTATAACCGGACTTCAGCAAGTTCATCTAATTAATTCACACAAAATATCCTTTCCAAAACTGAATCATTTAAAGACACTCCCTCCAAAGAGGCTCACAGTAGGGCTACCTTTTGCTTTTGGAAATTTACTGTCTGTATCTAGTATTGTAAACAAATTCCTTTGTCCTCTTATTGTATATTGTTTCAGATCCTTTGGGAAACAGCAGACTGTTATTTGCCACTAAGAAAAGAAACAGCTTCGTATTAGCTTTAAAACAAGGGCATCCAAAGTGGAGAATAAAGAAAAAAAAAAATAAGCACATACTCATAAAATAATCTCAACAATCTGCTCCCCAGTTGGTTCCTCAACTCTGGGAGGGCTCCACTGGCACTGATTTTTTAAATTTTATTTTAAAAGTAATATACTGGCATCAATAAAAGGAATTATTTTTAGGTTAAATAAAGATCATCCCATTATTCTAAAACAACAGCTGTGATCACTTTTACCTGAACTGATTCTCAGAAAATGTTATATAATTTTCTTCCCTAGGAAAACTTCTGAGTTAAAACATGGGGCAACTCTTATCCAGAATTCCCTAAGGCATATGCCCTTACTTGTTGTGTCCTTTAATTCAGAGTCATACTTACCAGGGAATTGGTTACTGATTTAACAGAAGTACACAGAAAGGGCTACTAGGTGTGAATTCAGTTAATCTGGCTTCTAAGGTTGGCTGTTTCTTGTTGTATGACCTTGGGTGATAGGTTTTATTTGCATTCCTCTAAGAATCTTTATAATTATAAAATAACAATAAAACAAAACAACAAACAAATGCAAAAATACAAGTAAACCTTTTTGACTGAAATGCATTAGTCAGTATATTATCAACATTATGAGAGCTCAGGGGGAATGGTGAGGAGGATTCAAAAGAGGCCTAAAACAAAACAAAAAAACAAACCTATTGCCATCAAGTTGATTCCAACTCATGGAGATCCCACGTGTTACAAAGTAGAACTGTTTCTTAGGCTCTTCTTGGCTGTAATCTTTATTGAAGCAGATTGCCTGGCCTTTCTTCCATGGTGCTGCTAAGTGAGTTTGAACCACCAACATTTAGGTTTGTAAAACAAAACTCATTGCTGTCGAGTCAATTCTGACTGATAGCGACCGTATAATGGAGTGCAAACAGCTTGTAACACTTCACAAGAAACCTAGCCAAAGTACAGTCTTATCTACTTGAAATCTTCTGTGGAAAGCTCCTGACTGTCACATACTCTCTACTCCCAGCTCTGGTCTTGCATATGTACACTCTGATCCATATTTGAACACCTACTCCCTTCCTGGGACATGGTATTCTCACTTATCACCTCAGTGCCATACCCTGGAGTCTTCAAAACGCTACTTGGTCTGTCTACTTCCTCTAGGGTGGTGCTCACAGCCTAAAAGGACAGTATCTTGCTATTCAGTCAAAGGGAAAATACCTACCCTTGGAATTTTCTAGTGACAGGGCCCTCACTACTTTTTCTGGTAGTTCATACATTTTGAATCACTTGGATGATAATATAGGGGTGGGGTGGGGTGAGTCTGGCTCAACTACTCATGTATATTTGTTTAAAGTAGGGAGACAGGTTGACTGGAATCTCCATAACCCATCAGAGATATTGGAGACTATTGCCCCACTGCTGTTCCTGAGGTGAGACCAAACAGGGAACAAACATAGTTTAGAGCCAGTTTTTCATCAGTATTAACTCACTAGGGTGATGGGATATTGCATTTTGTAGATAAATTATGCATTTAATTTTGCAAATGTATCTGGAGCTGCAAAGGCACACACATCTAGATGTAAAATTAAGAACAATGCCTTAGATTAGACAGCTTCCTGATTTGCATTCTGCTGAGCAGGACCAATGACCATGGAGTGGTCTGCTTCTCTCATTTTCTACTATTTAACATCCTATGTCTCAGCAACTTTGCTGTTGTGTTCTATTTTCCAAAACATGTTTCCATAGAAACATGTTTATTTGCTTTTAATTAAAATATATATTCTAAATAACAATATAAAGGAATGATGGTCGAGTGTTTTCATTCCTCAAATGTGTGTTGGGGATAGGAAGTAGTGCTTAGGCAATATTTAAGTAGCAGCACATTTCTCCCAAATCTTGTGCTTGATTTAAAATATTGACTTTAAAAACGTTTGCTTATTCTTTACTTTATTATTAAAAATAAATTATACATTTAAACAGTAAAGGACTGCCTTGGTATGAATCGGAAGTGGATAGAATTCTATTCTTTTCTTCACTGAGCTCCCCTATTTCTTCCTCTTTGAGTAAAAGTCAGGGTGAAACATCAAAATAATAGCCATACTCATACACACCCACTCATATGTTCTTGCACAAATGTATGCATATTTGTATAGATGAACACATATACAGGTGCAAATGCATAACTACATATTCACACACATAGAAATAAATGCCCCATATCTGTGTGCACGTGCATCTACCTAGGCTCCACACACATAGAAAACCTTAGGCATATAGTTGTATAAACACATTCACATACACAGAAGCCAGGTAGATATTCCAACTCAGCCAAGTATACAAGCACAGAAACCCCACGAATGAGAATTCTCAGCCAGGCTCATTCATTCTTACTATAATGTTAATTATAAAGTCCTCTCTCACCTCTCTTCCTCAACCTCTATTTCCTTCCCTTGGAATTGATATTTGCCATTTGCTATCCAAATCCAACTGTGCGTGTGACTGTTGTTGGGAATCCACTTTTTATTAACATGAGTGACCAGTCCTATGATAAGCATCTCCAGGTGTTGGACGGCAGCTAAACACTCTAGTAAATCATAAATCATTACTGTACTAAAGAAATCCTTCTCAAGACAGCAGGGAGCTAATCTTTGTCTGCAGGTTTTTAACTGAATAAAACAAACAAGGATGAAACCCTCTCTAGATATGTTTGAGTCCTTTTTGGGGCTGATTAACAACAATCTGGAGCTTTCCTTGTTGGTCTGCCACCCTCTGATTTTTGCCTGGTTGCTGAGGTTGCGTTAAGGGAATTTGTGAACATCCACAGAATTGGATTTTATGGTGGTTTGAAGTGGAAGAGTACTAGAAGAGGAAATTGAGAAGATTAATAAAAACAGACATTGATTTCTATCATCCATCAAATTCATTTACTCAATGAATGCTTATTAGAGTATTTGTTATCTGCCAGGCACTGCACAGGTAGGTCCTGGAGATAGAATGTGAGCATACATAGTCATAGTTTCTGGCATTATGAGGTGGACAGTCTAGGGGAGAAAGAGACATGAATGAAATAAATGATCACAGAAATAAATGTAATACTACAATCATGGTAAGTGATTTGAAAGAACTTAAACCTAAAGGAATTTGATGAATTTGAGATTTCAAAAACAGCTTCCCTAGGAAAGTGACATTTCAACTGAAATCTGAAGAATGAGTAGGATATGAAGTGGTCTGAAAATAGAGAAAACAGATAATTGCCTATAAAGGCTTATTTCCATTGAATATTATATGTATATTTATCTTATACTTACATCATCTGTTTCTCCCACCAGAATCCAAACTCAATGGGAACAGGGACTTGGTTCTGCTTGCTGCTGTACCCCCAGGAGAATATGGCTTAGTGCCCATGGGGTGTTCAACAATATTTGTGAAAAGTATGAATTCTTGCTCAATACTCACAAAATCCCTAAGAGGTTGATACTATTATAATCTCTATGTTATTAATAAAGGTGTTCAAATGTGGGATTAATAAGTGACTCTCCCTAGAGGATTCAACCCATGTGTGTCTGACTCTTCATCACTGCCCTCCTCTCTTGGAACTGACACCAGTGCATTCATAATAGGACAAAACATGGAGACAGCAGACATTCCCAGAATAGGAAATGGTCGTGCAAGGTTGTAGCAAGGTGTGTTGTAATGATATATGATATGATTCCATATAATAATAACATATAATTAGATACTTTGTTAATAAAACCCCTAATGAACTGTCATACGTGGCATGCTATATACCATAAAATATTCTTTAAAAATATTTATTAGTATTTATCATGTGCAGGAACCCTACTAAGCTGTAATGGGATATAGGAAAACAATTCTGACATGGATCCTATCTTCAGGTTTCTTATAGTCTGTTTATAGTCACAGAATAGGCTGTGAAACTAAATCCTTCTTCCATTATTTAATAGTTGTGGAACTTTGGGCAAGTTAGTAAATTTCTCTTAGACTTAGCTTTCTCCTTCATTAAAAATATGGGGAAAATAACTATCTCTCTAGAGTTCTGTGAGCACTGAAGATAATGTTTTTAAGTATATGGTTTATAGTGGGTGTTCAATGAATGCCATCAGTGACGATGATGCTGATAACGATACAATGACAACAATGCTGATGATGAATTAGGCACAGAGAGTCATACACAGATAGCAATAATAATGTACAATGGGATATTATGAGTGCTGCAAGAGAACTCTACATATTTCACAAGGGAAGTTCAACAGAGGGAGATGTACGTTTATATGTAATATTAAGGGAAATAAGTTACGCTAATTAACAAAAAGACAGCATAAAATAATAAATGTGTGCCCTGATTACATACACATAGGCATTAAAAAGAGCCTTTAAAGTGGGCTGAGATAATTTCAAGATTTTTCCAATAGAGTTACTTTAAACCTTAGTAAAACATGCACACATACTTGCCAAGTGGGGTTTTTTTCTATGGCAATGAGGTCTTTTATTCACACTGACCTTGGCCTCTAGAGCACAGAATTCATTACCAGTGAAACCTCCTTTGGGAGTTATGACAAATGAGTCCGTGGCTTTGGTCCAGTTTGTAATGGACACCTGTCCCAGTGACAAATACCCCCTTTTAAAATGGGTACACCTGGATCCCTTGGCTGTCAGATTACTACAAAGCGTAGAGAATCACTCAAACTCCCTTCCTCTTTCAGAAGGCTGAGATGATCCTTGTGGGTCACAGTGTCTTACTTCTATCAAGTAGCCTTGGAAAGTGTGCATGCATTGAGGATGGGTAGCAACTCACGTGAGGAGGTTCAGAAAATCCCAGATGACAGAGATAACAGGTAGATAGCAGGAAAATTTTGTTGGTAGGGTAAAAGTGGCCACACAGCGTAGGTGCAGTTCCTCCTATCTGGAGATGGAGTCTCTTTTTCAATCTCTTGGATCTGAGTTGGCCTTTTGACTTCCTTTGACTAATATAAAGTGTCAGACGGGTCACTGTATAGGTTCTAGGGCCTAGGACTCAAGACACCTTCAATGTCTGTGTTTTCTTGTTTAGAAAATTTCTCTGACACCACCACGTAAGGAAACTGGACTAGCATACTGGAGAATGAGAGACAGAATAAGGAGTACAAGCTGATTGCTAGCACAGAGTGCCAGACACATGAGTATGGTCATCTTAGATTTTCTAGCCCACCTGAACGTGACTGCACAGGTGAATCCAGATAAAACAGTCCAGCCAACCCTATGAATTTTGAAAAATAACAGATCACTGTTGTTTTAAGTTACCAAGTGAGGGAGTACTTGATTATATAGCAACAGATAAAACATGCATTTGGTCATGGGGATCAAGTGAATTCTGCAAGTGTCTTTCTGTTTTTCTCCCCGCAAAGCACCACGGATAACACAACTGGAACCAGTGACATCTTTAACCATAGTAACGCAAGGAGTGGATGGCCAGTGTTATGGGCCCCACAATTAGAACAGATTTATTCATTTAATAGCTGTATGGGAATATGGCCAACACTTGCATTGTCTCTGTACTCTGAAGCTCAGTTCATTTTGTTTGCTTTCATCCTCCCCACCATTCTCTCTTCACCTCCCCACTCCCCCATTTATCAGGGAACTGAAGAATTTTGCCCTCTATTATGCAGAACAGTTCACTTTCTTCTGCTCATATTCATTCATTTATTCACCCATCCATTCATTGTCCTGCTCATCAAATATTTATCGATTATTTAGTCTATGAAAGGTAATATGCTAGAAATGTAATGGTATGTTGAAAAAAAAATGTCCTACCATAATCACATATCCCAAACCCATCAAGAAGCCCAGCAAGGAAGATAAATAAATAAAAGGACTTTCCATTTCAAAGTACTTGCTTGACATGAAACAAAGATCTGGTTATAAAATTGGTATTTTTCTTGCACTACCTGTGTATATGTCTGTGTGTCTGTGCATATAGGTTTAAGTGTGTGTATGCATTATGTGGGAGCCCTTGAGTGGCACAAATGGTTAAGTGCTCAGCCACTAACCAGAAGATGGTGATTCAAACCTATCCGGGGAGCCTCGGGATAAAGGCCCAGGGATCTGCTTCTGAAAGGTCACAGGCATGAATGAAGTTCTACTCTGACACACAAGGGATCTCCATGAGCTGGAATTGACAGGAACTTTTTTTTTTTTTAATGAATAATACGAGGGGCAGTGGGAAAATTCTCACCTTCTATGCAGGAGACCTAGGTTCGACTCTCAGGGAGTGCACCTCAAGTGCAGCTACCACCCATCTGTCAGTGGAGACTTGAGTGTTGTGGAGCTTCCAGACTAAGATGGACTAGGAAGAAAGGCCTGGTGGTGATTTACTTGTGAAAAATCAGCCAGTGAGAACTCTATGGGTCACAGTAGTCCCATCCATTGTGCATAGTGTCACCATAAGTTGGAGAACTACTCAATGGTAGCTAACAACAACATCATGCGTTGTATGTGAATTGTGTGCATTTTTTTGCATGAATTTATGAATGTGTTTTTGTGAGTATTTAAGAATGTACTTAGATGTGACTGCATCTGCTTTAGTTGCTCTATGCAAAAATATCCATCTGTGAGTGTGGGTATAACATACATGTTTTAGCCTGTGGGTGTGTGTACGTATGTGCACACTTAGAAGCAGAAAAGACTGCATGCAAAATGGGCATCCAATATCAGTGCATTTATGCTTTGAGTCTACATATACGAACGTGTATATAATGAGGGGAAAAAAGAAACATGTGAGAAAGATCTAGTAAAACAAAACTAAACAGGTTCTTTATCTGTTGCTAGCGAAGTAGGGACTTCTTGGGTTTATCATTTTGGCATCCTTGCCTTGACATTCTTGAAGCTGTCAAAAAAGGGAAGAGAAAAGAGAGTCCCCAAACTTTCCACATCCTTCAAGATTCAGTATTTGATTTATTCAGCTATTTATTCCTTTCTAAGCTTCACTCCGGCACTGATAGCCCTAAAAGAAAACAGTAGTCATCATTTAAATAAACAGATCAGTCCCAACAGAATCATTATGAAACAATCAACAAGAAAATATTGGTAAGGAAGCTGTGAATATGCCAGTATTTAACAAAACTGAACATTGGTTTGATATTTTATGCTGCCTTTATAGAAACAATAAGCTCACCAATCAAAGGCCTTAGTTATACAGAGTGACCTCTGAAAGGCACCACATCAGCTCCACTAATTAAAGACCAGGGAGCATCCCTGAATCCATTGATGACATGGATTGCTGATAGCAGTTAGCAGCCATCACCCGTTTAGAATGAGTTACTTGCTTCTGTTCCACACTGCACCCTGAGGAAGTCTTAATGCGTAATGTGTTTTATTTTTCTAGATTTAGCAATCACGTAAGATAATGATGCAGTGAACTTCCCATTGTCTTACCTTAGAGACCCTTGCCTGCTCAATATGTTCAACAGTTATGTTTGGAAGTTTCCAGCCTCATAAAGAAATTTCAACCTCAAACAAACCAACAGAACTATTATGTAATTTGTGGTTTTACCCTCAAAGCAAACTTCTTATGTGTCTGAAACATCTTCACAAATCTCCCACTTTGCTAATCATGCTTGCTACAAATAATGTGTAGCACATTATTTGAAACAGAGCTGTAACAACAAAGACTTTTCTATTTTTCAGTGATATAGATACATGATTTCATTTTCTCTTTACAAGTGCTCTGGTAGCTCATTATCATGACACTTATTTCAAGGACGGCAAAATAGAGACACCAAGAGGATTGAGGGACTCACAGTGGCACGCAGCATGAAGATGGTGAGATCTGTGTTAAAACCTATGTCTGCCTTATATACCTTCACTCATTCACCAAATATTTGCTGAACACCGTCCCAGTACTAAGCCTTACGCTAGCAGCTTGGAATACAGTATTGAACAAAACAGGTGAAAATCCCTTCCCTGAGGATGGATGATTGGATTTCACAATGTGGATATCATTGCTGACTTGGATAAAAGCAAATTTAGTGAAGTTGTGAGTGACTGGACTACTCAGAGTGGGAGAAAAGAATTGGGGACAGAGAGTTAGGCATCACTTGGGAAGCTTTTTGGTAAAATGGAGCAGAGCAAAAGGGCAGAAGTTGGAAGGGCCCAGGGAGTCAAGTGAATTTTTTTCTTTATGTGTCTGAATTACATCCTGTTTGTGTGGTGATAGGAATGATTTAGTAGAGAAGGAAAGTGAATGATATTCAGGGAAGGGAAGGAAGGACTGCTAGTACCACATCTGAATAGGTGAGAATGATGTGAGCTAGTGGATAAGTGAAGGGGTTGACTTTGGGTGGGAACATAGAAGGTAAAAGAAACACTGGGAAGTAATATTAAGCATAACGCTAATGATAATAATATCAATTTAGGTAAAGGGGGGTCAGAGAATATAAGTCTTAGGTGCAGGAATGGATTACCCAGTAAGCAAGGTACATACAGGCTTACTTGTGATTGCTTACTAATCTGTAGTGCACAATTTCACCTGTTTTTCACCACCTCAAATGTGGTGAAAAACAGGTGAAATTGTGCAGTATAGATTAGCAAGTGAACACAGTTAAGCACGTGCGTACCTTGCTTAGTGCAAGCCTGTGAGTACCTGATTTGCAGCTGTTGTGTCAATCCATCTCATTGAGGGTTTTCCTCGGCCCTCTGCTTTACCAAATATCATGCCCTTTTCTAATGATTTGTCTTCCTTGATGACATGAACCAAATCAATGAACCAAAGGAGCATTCTGGTTGTATTTCTTCTAAGACTTACTTGTTCGTTCTTCTGGCCAAAACCAAATCAAACCTATTGCCACTGAGTCCATTCTGACTCATAGCAGCCTTATAGGACACAGTAGAACTTTCCCATGGGGTCAGTTTCCAAGGTTGTTGTTGTCTTTAAAGAAGCAGACTGCCACACATCTTTCTCCCTTGGAACGGCTAATGGGTTCAAACCTCTGACTTGTCTGTTAGCGGCTGGGTGCTTACCCACTGCACCACCAGGGTTCCTTGTTCTTCTGGCAGTCTATGATATATTCAATATTCTTCACTAACACAATTCTAATAATCAGAACTTCTATCTTCCTTTTTTATTGTCCAACTTTCATATTCATATGAGACAACTGGAAACCATGGCTTGGGTCAGGCCTTCTTTAGTCATCAGTTGAACTAGGGATTAGTAATACGATGGCTAGGTAGCATCAAGGACCAACCTGAGATTGACCCTGCTTTTAACTATTGCACTGCACTGCCTCTTTTAATAATTTTTCCTCTTTACATTGTCCTATTTCTTGCTATCTTTTGTGCAGAATTATAAATCTGTGATTATAGACTTTATCTAAAATTAGAAATACTAGATCCTAACAACAAATTAACCATTTTAAAACATTATGACTTGGGCTTTTCAAAGTTAAACCTATTTCCTCCCTTATAAAATGGAGTCAATTTTATATATGACACTGTTGTGAAGTTCAAATAGCATATTTTATATTAAAAAGCATTGTTTTCCTAAAGTGCTGTACTCATATGAGTCCTTTTTTTGCCATTATAATCTGAAATTTATATAATATACGTCTACGTAGTATTTTGATGTCATTCCACAACTCATCTGGTCTTCTGTCATTAGTGTTCAATACATCAAACCTATTCTTGAGATAGTCTCTAAATAGGTCATACTTTGTCTCTCATGAACTTGTTCTAATTTTCTTTAACTTCAATTTGAGCTTGCATATGAGCAGTTGATGGTCTGTTCCACAGTCGGCCCCGGGCCTTATTCTGAATAATGATATTGAGCTTTCCCATTGTCTCTTTCCACAGACATAGTTGATTTGATTCCTGCGTATTCCATCTGGTGAGGTCCATGTGTATAGTCTCTGTTAATGTTGTTGAAAAAAGTATTTGCAATGAAGAAGTCATTGGTCTTGCAAAATTCTATCGTGTGATCTCCAGCATCATTTCTATCACCAAGGCCATATTTTCCAACTACCAGTCCTTCTTTGTTTCCAACTTTTGCATTTCAATTGCCAGTAATTATCAATGTATCTTGATTGCATGTTTGATCAGTTTCAGACTGCAGAAGACAGTTTCAGACTGTGGAAGGACATCATACGTGAAGAAAGCAAGAGATCATTAAAAATATAGGAAAGAAAGAAAAGACCAAATGGATGTCAAAAGGGACACTCAAATTTGCTCTTGAATGCAGAGTAGCTAACATGAATGGAAGAAATGATGAAGTAAAAGAGCTGAACAGAAGATTTCAAAGGACAACTCAGGAAGACAAAGTAAAATATTATAATGAAATGTGCAAAGACCTGGAGATAGAAAACCAAAAGAGAAGAAAATGCTCAGCATTTCTCAAGATGAGGGAACTGAAGAAAAAACTCAAGCCTTGAGTAGAATATTGAAGGACTGTACCAGGAAAATATTAAATGACATGGGAGGCATCAAAAGAAGATGGAAGGAATACACAGAGTCACTGTACCAAAAAGAATGAATTGGTCGACGTTCAACCATTTCAGGAGGTAGCATAGGATCAAGATCCTATGATACTGAAGGAATAGGTCCAAGCTGAACTGAAGGCATTGTTGAAAAACAAGGCTCCAGGAATTGACAGAATGCCAATTGAGATGTTTCAACAAACAAATGCAGCGTTGGAAGTGCTCACTCATCTATGCCAAAAAATTTACAAGAGAGCTACCTGGCCAACCAACTGGAAGAATTTCATATTTGTTTCCATTCCAAAGAAACGTGCTCCAACAGAATGCAGAAATTATCAAACAATGTCTTAATATCACACACAAGTAAAACTTTACTGAAGATCATTCAAAAGCTGTTGCAGCAGTACATCAACAGGGAACTGCCAGAAATTCAAGCTGCATTCAGAAGAGGACATGGAACCAGTGATATCATTGCTGATGTTGGATGGATCTTGAATGAAAGCAGAGAATACCAGAAAGATGTTTACCTGTGTTTTATTGACTATCCAAAGACATTCGACTGTGTGGATCATAACAAATATGAATAACATTGGGAAGAATGAGAATTTCAGAACACTTAATTGTGCTCATGAGGAACCTGTACTTAGACCAAGAAGCAGTCATTTGAACAGAACAAGGGGATACTGTGTGGTTTAAAGTCAGAAAAGTTGTGCGTCAAACTTGTATCTTTTCACCATACTCATTCAAACTGTATACAGAGCAAATAATCCAAGAAGCTGGACTATATGGAGAAGAATGGGGCATCAGGATTGGAGGAAGACTCAATAACAACCTGCATTATGCAGATGAGACAAACTTGGTTGCTGAAAGTGAAGAGGACTTGGAGGACTTGATCTATGAAGATCAAAGACCACAGCCTTCAGTATGGATTACACCTCCACATAAAGAAAACAAAAACCCTCACAACTGGACCAATAAGCAACATCATGATAAACAGAGAAAAGATTGAAATTGTCACAGATTTCATTTTACTTGGATCCACAATCAACGCCCATGGAAGCAGCCGTCAAGAAATCAAAAGACGCATTACTTTGGGCAAATCTGCTGCAAAAGACCTCTTTAAAGTGTTAAAAAGCAAAGATGTCACTTTAAGGACTAAGGTGCTCCTACCTAAGCCATGATGTTTCCAATCTCATATGCATGTGAAAGCTGGACCATGAATAAGGAAGATGGAAGAAGAATTGATGCCTTTGAATTACGGTGTTGCTGAAGAATATTGAATATTCCATGGACTGCCAGAAGAAGGAACAAATCTGTCTTGGAAGAAGTACAGCCAGAATGCTCCTTAAAAGCAAGGACTGTGAGACATCATCTCACACACTTTGGACATGTTATCAGGAAGGGCCAGTCCCTGGAGAAGGACATCATGGTTGGTAAAGTAGAGGGTCAATGAAAAAGAGGAAGACCCTCAATGAGATGGATTGATATAGTGGTTGCAACAATGGATTCAAGCATAACAAGGATTGTGAGGATGGTGCAGGACTGGACAGTGTTTCGTTTTGTTGTACATAGGGTTGCTTAGAGTCAAAACTGACTCTACGGCACCTAATAGCAACAGCCTGTAGTATTTATGGTTTATAATACATATTTGCATACATTAACTTGTTAGTTATTTTAGTGTCTATCATAATATTGAAAAAAGCCTGGTGATGCAGTGGTTAAGCACTTGGCTTCTACCTGAAAGGTTAGTGGTTTGAACCCACCAACCCCTCTGCAGGAGAAAGATGTAGCAGTCTGCTTTCGTAAATATTTACAGTCTTGTAAACCCTATAGGGCAGTTCATTTCTATTGTATATGGTCACTATGAGTTGCAATCAACTTGATGGCACACAACAACAACATCATATTGTGTGTTAACTGGGACAGATAGTATCTTCCTCATTTTGGAGGAGGAAACGAATGTTCAGAGAGTTTGAGTAATTCACCGAAAATGACCCAGTCCACTGTGGCTCCTATAGAAACTCAGGGCATCCAACTTATGTTTTAGAGGGCTTGGTCACAGACCAAGAACAGACGTGTTAAAATAAGAGGAAAGCAAATTCACGTTCAGAACCTTAACATTATTCCCCCATGTTTCTATGACAGTTTAGGTCTAATGACTTTTGATGATGCTCAAGTTCAGGGGCCTCTGCCTGAAGAACTGTCAGCAGCAAGATCTAAAGACAGAGACTTTTAGGGCACTCAGAGTTCCCACTCAGAGTAGCAGAGAGAAATAAAGAACTGCACAAAGAGGAATCAACTCTGAATAATATGGGTGTTTTTCTGAACCACCTAAGTAATTGCAGATATGCAAAGGAAGATACTGAGTCTTTCTTTAGACGGCGAGACAGAGAAAGAGGGCTAGAATAATAGGCACATCTTCAAACCTTGAATCTCATGTTTAAAATATGCACAACACATTTTAATTATCATCACTATTATACCATTCATCACCATGCTGCATTGTAATAAAAGGTAATAGGATGCATTGTCCTTTTCTTACATTAAACGTGTCAAGTACCATAAATAGGACAATTGACATAATTGTTGTAAATCCCTGGTGTATATGTGTGTGGGTGTTAGTAGGGAAATGATCACCCAAGCCTCACTCACAATATTTCAGAATAAATTTACATAATTGGGTCTAAAAAGGGTATGTCATCATTAAATGTACTCACAATTCTTGCCTCTGGCTCACCACCACCTTCTCTCCCGTTTTCTGGGAGGAGGGGTTGCTAGCATTTTCACTGGGTTCCTGTAAACCCTTCTTTTTATTATCTGGGCCAATTGGACAGACAACGTAGGGCTGATGTTATTGGAAATAAATTCATTAGTTTATTAAAATAAACCTTAATTAACTGCCTTTGGGTGGGGAGGAGGAATAGGGGATTTTATATTTTCATGGGAAATATATAAATTTATATTGAACAACCTCATCTAAAACATTTAGATTCTAGAACGTGTCTTGACGCATTGAAGGAAGAAGGCCAGGATGAGCCATCTCACAGGGATTTGACTAAAGTTTCCCTGGAAAAAAAGATTGTGAACTTGTTCTACTATATTATCTCCTCTTTGAAAATCACTCTAAAACAAACATAGTGGGAGATTTGCATGGTAGAAACACTGCCCTCCTCTCGCTCCAAAAAATAAGGTAGAAGATGAAAAAACTTGAATTCAAGGTCTGGCTCATTTATTGAGATACCTGGGGAAAGTGGTCACTTTACCTTTGGTTACCTCCACTCCTTCATCTGTAAAAATATGGTTTCTGAAGTCCTCTCTGACCTCATCTCTAATTCCAACATTCCCTGAAAGGACAGGTCTTCTTCAAAGAGACAAGCACTTTTTTGGAAAGGTGAATAAGAGGGAGAAATGATATTTTTTCACAAATACGATTTCCTTTTATCCTCATGACAGCATTGAGGTAGGTATTTTATAATTATCCCTGCCATCTTCTTATAGAGGTAGAGACTGAGGTTTAGGCTGGTTAGAATTTTCCCCAAGTGCCACAACTACTTTGTGGTCAAAACCAGGAGGTCAGACTTCAGAAATCCACACTATTTTTTCTATACTCTGCAGACGTCTAGAAAACATTGAACACTGCTTTTTTCCTTCCTCCCTCCCTCCCTCCCTTCCTTCTTTCTTTCCTTCTCTCCCTCCCTTGCTCTCTCCCTCTTTTCACTCTCTCTCTCCTTTGTTTCCTTCCTTCTCTTCTTTTTTTTTTATTATTAATTTTTTTGAAATTTAAAAAATGAAGGTTGACAACAGAAGCCAATGAAAGCTGGAAGAGGTGGTACATTCCTGGGATCAATCCCATTATCCCATTAAGATAATCTGAACAGATCGTTCTAATCTGTAAAACGGCTGAGACTAGTCATAGACATGCATACCTTGCTTTTCGTCTTTCACTGGAGGATTGCACCCTTCATTCTTTCCTTAATATTGGCACCTGAATCGTCTTTTTGTAAAAATCATTTAATACCCCATTAAGGTAATTTTTATTCTCTCTAAAAGGGGTCAGTGTTTCCCAAAGTGCCACATTTAAAGAGCAAACAATCTTATTCTAGTGCTCACTTCAATTCATTCTCCATGAGGCATCTAGAGGGATTCTTCTAGAAGTTTAGATGTATCCTGCCACCACCCTGCTCAATAAACTTTAATATCTTCCCACTGTCATTAGGATAAAATTCAAACTTGGTAGCATGTTTTAAAGGTTCTTTTTGACCTAACTCCTGTCTAACATTACAACCAACATTTATGGACCACAAATTACATGTTAGGCCCTGGGCATGTAAGAAAGATTTTGCTGAGGAATCTGCTCTCAAAGAGATCATAAATATAAAAGTACCATTACATAAACACTGAATCAGGACCAGCTCCTGTTCATCACTGCAAGGCAGATTAGACATATACCATGGTCCATGTTTTAAAGATGAGAAAACTGAGATACAAAGTAGATAAGTAACTTAATCAAAGTGACTCATAATTCATTTTTCCTCTATAATTATTTCAATAATTCAACTTCACTGACCAAGTCTAATAGGAGAAAATTACTCCAAAGAAATAAAACATCTAAATTGATGAGTCTTTTCAAACAAATATGTTTGCCTTATTTCATATGAAGATAATAGCACAAACTCATTACTAGTAGTGTTACCAAGGCTTAAATGATTTTTTTTTAATAAATAGATAAGATTATGATTATCACAGTTCACAGGTTTTAAAAATCATTCTATTAGAGTTCTTAAAACATCCTAAATGCATTGACCCTGGAAAAGGTGTTTATATTGTTAATGTACTCAGTTAGTTCTTTCTTTTGCTTATCTTTAGAATTTTATCTTTATGATGACTCTCACTCTGCTCACACCAGATGATTATGTCTTTCAGTATAATTCATGCTCTTTACTATACCTTGAATCACTCTGTTCACTTGAACATCAAGGAAACATTACTCCTTCTCCAAGACCTCGCTCAACTAGTAACTCCTTCCTGACTTCCCCAGGCAGAATTAATTGAAAACCCATTTATGATCCCAGAACACTTATCAATATTTCTACAACAGCATTTTACCCTCTGGTACCACAATTATTTTCTTATGTACCTGTGTTCAATATATACTCCCTGACTTATCCATCATCGTCATTACTGACAATAACAATGAAAATAATAGCTACAATATGTTAAGTCCTTATTAAATTCTAGGATCTGTATTCTAGACTTTACAAGAAATATCTTATTCTAACAACCCAGATAATATTAAATCCATTTTACAAATGACAAAGCTGATATTTAGGCAAACAATTTTCCAAGGTCATACAAATATCAACATGGCAGTTCTATGATTAAAATCTAGGGAAGCCTGACTTCATAGCCTAGAGACTCTTTAATTACTCCACCAGAGCCTAGCTCTGTGCCTGACACTCAGGCTTTCATCATTGTTTTTTCTTAATTACATGAAAAATCACATTTAGAGATCATCTGGTAGAATACTTTGATCTAGCTGTAGTCAAATAAGTACACATTGCAAATTAGTGAGGTCTAGATTAATGAGGCCTAGGCAGAGTTCTGGTGTTGTTGTTAGCAGATGCTATTATGATCTATTATTATAGCTAATAATAATCATAATTACAGTCTGAACTATGTCTCTTGGCTACATAATATTCTCTCACTCAGCCCACAGCGCTAAACTTGACAAAGATATGCTATTATCTGGTGTTTGTATTGCAGATGTTTTAGGCCAGTTGAATAGTTGAGGGAAAAATAAAAAATCTTGCATTAAACTCTATTTTTTTGGTAACTTAAAATAAAACAACAGCAAGAAGGAAAATAGAATTTTGGTCATTGTTGAGCCATCCCTTAGAATCATGCTATCTAGAGGAAGCTAGAATTATGTTTATTGAGCACCTGCTGTGTGTCAGATGGTTTATTTCATTTAATACCCTAAGATATTAAGAGGGCTAGTAATTCTTTTCCCTAGTATGTAAAATAAGGAAACAGAAATTTCAAAGTAAACAGATATAAGTTACCTAGGAGAGAGGTTACTGGTGGAAAAGGGAGTTTGCACACCCCTAGGTCCTCCAGCAAAATACCATGTAATAGCACAGTAAACCTCACCTTACCCTCTAGCATAGATAATCTTCTCAAAGCCTCCAGCCAGAAATACCACACTCTCATGAGGACAGATTCCTTACTCTTCTATTCCAACAATAATAATAACGTATTTGTGCTTAGTGTGTTACTCTGATGTACACTATTTCATTCAGTTTTCAAAAAGCACACTTAGATAAGGGATTAATATTCCTGTTCTAGAAATCGTGAAAACAGTTTGGAAATGTGTTTGTTAGGATTATTTTGGTTGCAAGTGACAGAAGCCCAACTTGTGCTAACTTAGGCAAAACAAAGGATTCATTGGAAGCATCTCATAGAATCAAACAACAGGGAAGACATGGATAAATCGAACAAAACACAGGAACTTCACTCCCAGTAGGGCTCCCTCTATATACCTCTTGTATTTGCTTCATTTTGTCTGTCTCCTTTATTTTCTGTCAGTGCAGAAGAGCTATCTCTACAGTGTAAAAAACATAGATGCTGACAGCTCCTTAGTGTCGTATCTTGTGAATCCCATCACAAGAGGATGGCAAATGCTTTTTATTCCTGCAGTTTGAATGTTAATTCCCTGGAAAAGACTCTTTTTAGCCTACCTTGGAATAGGTGCCTATCCCTATACTAATCAGCACGGCCAATAGTTGGAGAATATGGTTAAAATAATGCAGTACCTGTGCAAACATATGGCCTGGATGGAAAAATAAACAAAGGTTACAAGAAGGAGAGATTACTGGGCAGACAGAGAAATAGGTATCTATTACAGGAAGGTTACAATAAGGGATTTGCCCCCAAGTTACTTAGTAACTGGTAGGTGAGAAGCTCAAATCTAAGGTTTTTTCTTCCCAAATAAATGTATACTCCTCTACTTTATGCTTCGTCACACTCAAAGAATTCCCCACCACTTTGACTAGGTCAATCTCTCCAATTTGTCCTATGCATGGTAGCCTCATGCCCACCTCCACGTCATCATACTTTCTGATCTCTCATATGTGTAAACTCTTCCCCAACTACTAACTATTCTTTTCAGTCCATATGTCTCCATATTTTTCAAGATCTCTCTCTTCCAGCATTCTATGGCAAGTATATTTGACCCCTCCCGTTTATTTTTGTTATTTTGACATTTATTTGGATCCCTTAGTTATGCATTTTGTCGATACACATTTTTTTTTTTTTCTGTCTCTAAGCAGAATATAAGCTTTTTGAAGTCAGGGAACTTATCTTAAATGTCCATGTACATAGCAAAATTTAGTAGGAGATTGAGCTTATAAATACTGTAGAGTTAACAAAATTCAATTTAACAAATATTCATAGAATACTCACTATGAGCAAATCACTGTTCTAAGCACTGGATTAGTTACTTTTTCTTTTTAATGACGTATATCAATAGTCTGTAGAATAATGGGCAATCAGTTGTGATCTACTCCTCTATCACTTCCCCCCATTGTGTCCCCACTCCTCAATCTCTTAACTACTGTGCCACCAAGGCTCTATACCATTACCTACTCACACTGAATTACCTATTAGTCCACAAACATGCAGTGCTTTCTAAAGAGTTCAAACATTGGACATGCAATTCCCTCTGGAATCATTTTGTTACACCATCTCTAGCTTAGCATTAACCTTAATCTCGATAGCTCTTAGCAGACTCTCAAAAATCAGACCAGTGATTTTTCTTTTAGGAAGCTACTATGATCACTATCTTGGTACATAGTAGGCCCTCATCACTCATTTAAAAAAAACATATATATATACCTCACATCCCATCCTTTTATTATTACTATTTGAGAAAGAGAGGCTATAGAAACAAGCGTGCCTTTTCCTGGCATGTGTGAAAAATTGGGCAAGGAAATAGAAGCCAGCTGCAAATTCACCCAGAATGGTCTCAGCTACCATCTCATAACTGAAAAGTGTCACTCTGAGGGGAAATGGCCACTCAAGGAAGCAACTGGAGCAGACTGGTGTTTGTCAAATTGCATCTTGCTATTTTTTAGACTAGTTCCTGCTGAACTTTTCCCCTTCCTTCTGACAGCTTCTCTGCTGCATAGCAGCACCATGGGGAATCAGTGTGGCTACTTCGTTATTGAAATACATTGGCTGTGCTTTCTTTCTTGTTGCCTTCTCTTTCTTGTGGGGAGAAAAAATGATCATGGCGTAGAAACCAAAGAATTTGATCCAATCAAAAAATTCCCAAGATGGCAAGAATTTGTTTTTAAGCACAGAGCCGCAGGTATTTTATTTTTAATAACAACCTGAAATATAGATTTTTTCTTTTTCTGATTTGCTTTTGTTTATAACTCTGGTGATTGAGATTATTATAACCATCTGGCTGAAATAGAAAAGGGAGGCTGGGACAATCAAGCCAAGAGGAAGCCAAGAGCTTTTCGGATTTAGTACTTCAAAGCCCAGCCATGCTATATACATCTGTCCACATGCTTTTCAGTCAGGAAAGACCATTGTCTGCTTTGCTTGGAATCAACTTTGACTATCCCTCTCTCACTTCTTGCCCTGAAACACAGTATCGGTTCCTTGGTTGCTCCTCACATAAGCCAGCAGACCCAGATTCAAGCTCTGCTCCATTACTTAGATGGTGACCCTGATTAAATCCTTTAACCTCTCTGAGCCTCTCTCCTTTCTCATTTCTAAAAAGATACCTAGCTAATAGGGATATAAACAATAAACATATTACAGAGGGTTGCTCAAAGTATCAAAATAAATAATGAATATGAAAGGTTTAGTGAACCAAGTATGAAACAGTGAGTTTTAAGATGCTTCTATTTACTATTGCTCAGTTTTTCATATGGCTGTTGTCCTAGTTTCCTAGTACTGCGATAACAAAAATACCACAAGTAGGTGGCATTAAAGAACAGGGATTTATTGTCTCATTTATTGTCACAGGAATTTAGTGGAGGCTAGGAGTCTGAATTCAGAGAGTTACCAGGCTATGCTCTGTCCACTCCAGGGGAAGATCATTCCTTGTCTCTTAGTTTCTGGGGGCTCTGGATGTTTCTTGGCATTCCTTGACTTGTAGATGAGTGTTTTCCATCTGCATGGTGTCTTCCCCCTGTGTACATCTCTCTGTGTCTGTTTTCTGTTTTTATAAGATACCACTCAGAAAGGATTAAGTTTAGGACCTGCTCTACTCCAACTAGACTTCATTAACATAACAAGAGAAAATCTATTTCCAAATGATCAGATTCACAGGCAAAAGAGTCAGTACTTCCACATATCTTTTGGGGGGGAACAATTCAGTCCATGACTATTGTAGATGCTACTTCTTCCAAGTTACATGTCTGTTCAGGACCAGCGAGAGATCTTCCAACCAAAGGCTCAGTCTACACTCAGATCCCAGACTTCATCTAACCTTTCTCATTGTTTCTCCAAAATAGAAATCTGGCGATAGCAAAACTGGTCTCTTTACTAATAACTAAAAGTATCATGAATTTCCCCACCTCTAATATTTGTTCACACCATATGTGCCTTCTGCCACAAAACATACCAGCTTTTGCACTACTCAGACAAACTCCACCTATATTGGTTTTCTTTCTCATATTCTATCCTGATTATTCTCCCCGAAAAGGCCCAACTTAAACATTTTTAAACATCTGTAACACATACGTGTGAACTTAATCCTTTTCATTTGTATTGTTATTCATCCTTGCATATTTCCATGTCTCACATCTTCAATCATTTCAAAATTTATAGGTTGAGCCTGTCTTAGTATTCCAATTCTTTGTGCATTATAAAAGTCAAAATGATGATGATGATGTTAATGGTAATGATGATGATGGTGGTGGTGATCATGATTATGATGATTTTAAAATCTGTCAGCTCTAGGTCATAGGTGGTAACGTAGCGGCACAGGTGCGAGAAATGTAGACTACAACCATGAAATAATAGATGGGAGACCATAGCTAAGTTCCAGTTAGTGTAGCAAGAGGGAATGTGTGGGTACTAAGAATTCAGATAGTACATTTAAGTTCAGAGCCTAGTGTAACCCTATGAGATCTGAGTAAGGGATATTTAAACTGTTGCCAAATGGACTGGCAGAAAATATAAGTCAGAAAGGAGCAGGCAGAAGAAGGGTTTGGAGCATTAACTTGATGATTGAAGCAGGTGCCTACAATGAATCTGGAATGGGAAGTTGTATAATTTTAGATGCCACCCCTTAGCTTTGTGATGATAAGCATGGATTAGGGAAGTGGACAGGACCTTATCAGGATCCTAGTTTTGCCACTTACCAATTTGGTTATGTAATACCTCTCAGGATCTGTTTCTTTTGTTTCATGAGATAGTAGGTCTCAGAATTGCTGTATGATTAAAAGAATTAATGTTTGTACAGTGATTTTCATAACTTTTGGCACATCATAAAGTTTCAATTATAGTAGATAAATATAATAAGGATAATTCAGCGAAGGGGGTGGCATTAGAAGATCCTTCAGCTGGTGTTCAGAGAGACAGGCAGTAGAGCCTTTTTTAATAGGGATCTATTGATTTACAGGAGGTTGTTACAAAATTTTGAGGTACAGGACCTATCCAGGCCTTGCAGGTGTCAGGACTATAACCAAAATGGTTGAGGCAGAAAGCAGGAATTCAGATGGATCATAGAGTTGGAATGTCAGACAAGGAGACTGAGGCAGAATCCCAGGGCATGCAAATGAGACCAACGTAACAGGAGAAATTGGGAGGAAAAAAAATTACTGTTCATACAGGTTTTGCGAACGTGTCCTAAACACCAGATACCAGGTGCTTGTTTAAGGCAGCAGGACTCTCATCCCATATCACATACTCTGGTGGGCCTGGGGTGAGTGTACCATCTGCCCTCGTCAGACTGACTCAGGAACCAGATTAGGCCAACCTTACAAATGAAAGATAACCCTGACTCCAATGCCCCAAGGAAGATGGGGATGTTCAGTCAAAGGAGAATTGACCAGGTGTGTAGTCGAAGTAGCAGGCTAACTCTGTTCCCTTAGGTTTGGGCCAAACGTGAGGGCCCTGGAAGAAGGGAAATGCAAACATAGAGGAACACTTCAAATATGTCATGGAAGATGCATGTAAGGCAGTGGGAAAAATGTGTCTTAGAGTCGAACGGATACAGGCTTAAATCCTGACACTTATTAGTTCTCTGACCATGAGAATACAGCTTTAGCCTTCCAGACTCACTTCATCTTTGCCTATAACAACAACAATGATAACTGCCATTTGTTGAACACTGACCAGGTACCAAGCTTATAATGTTAATCACCTTAGACCCACTCTCTTATTTCAACCCTATAACAACTTAGGAGAGAAAACTTTATTTTCTCAATTTTCAGATGAGGGCAGTGAGGATTAGAGAAGGTAGATAACTAAAGGTAGCCAAAAGGAGTCCCTGGGATACACAAATGGTTAAGTGCTCAACTACTTACCAAAATATTGGTGTTTTGAACCCACTTACGTGCCCAGAGCTTTGGAAGAAAGACCTGGTGATCCGCTTTCAAAAGGTCACAGCCATGAAAACTCTATGGATCAGTTCTACTCTGAGACGTATGGGGTCCCCATGAGTCGGAATCTACTTGATGGCAGCTGGCTTTGAGGTGTTTTTTTGGTATATAGCCGAGAGTTGGAGCCTAGATTTTAATCTAGGTCTGTTTGAGCTCTTAATTACTACACTTTATAGCAGAACCCAACTTTGTGGGCTTTTTCTGTATGAAAAGTGCCTAAAAATGTTTCATATGTAATTGGTGTTAGGGTACTTTTGTTGAGTTAGCTTAAAAAAACATAATTAAGCAGAGAACCAAAATTAGCATCTCAGACTCCAGTAGATGTCAGGTCTATCCATGAGTCCAGTCATGATGTAAGTGTTTTCTTTAGGTGAATGCCACTTTCCTCTATCCCAGGGTTTCCAAGAGCAGCACTACTGACATATCAATTCTTTACTGGGGTGTGGGGGCTGCACTGTGCATTATACAATGTTTAGCATCTCCCTTGTACTCTACCCTCTAGATGATAATAACACTTTCTCCCTAATGGTGACAATTAAAAAAAAAAGAAGTCTCCAGACATTGCCAAACGTCCCCTAAGGGGCAAGATGGCTCCAGGGTTGAGAATCACTGCTTTATTTAATTTATAACTTCCTTTTTAGTATCAGGAATGGAAGGCAGGCTGAGTAGGCTGCTCTTGAAGGAGAGGCTTGGCACTGCTGGGGTGAGAGGTTTTTTGTCACAGGGTAAAGACAGTAACGGTTTGTTTAGGGAGTCTGTGATGCACCAGCACTATATGGGAGTTAATAGCATGAATCCTGATCAGGCAGATGTGAGTTCAAATCCAAGCTCCACCACTGGCTAACTCTGTGAAGTTGGACAAGTTTTGTAACCTCACGTAGCCTCCATTTACCATCTGTAAAACAGGGATAATAACAGAATTTATATGAAGAAGAAGTAATCTGTGAAATGGTGATAATAGTGGGATTTATCAAATAAAGATGCAATAATTTAACTGTTGTAAAGCATAGTGTAAAAAAAAAGAATAAACTGAGTGCATGTAAACTATTATTCTTAACTATGTCTGGCCTTATTCTATAATCTGTTGCATTTTTATCCTTCCAACATGGCTGCTAACACTATTAGACAGTAAACTCTGTACCACAGCTGCACAGGGTCCAGGTCTGGGCTGTTTACTGATGAATCTCCAACACCAGGGCAGTGCCTGGTTCCGAATAGATGCTCAGTAAATGCCCAGTGAATGAATAAATGGATTGAATGACAGAAGAGAAATCTAAAGTAATAGGCTAAGAAGAACCAGTTTCCGTCAGCATCATTCTGCCTTCATTGTTTCAAGAACGTGGGCTATAATGCAAAGAATTAAGAGTGGAACGGAAAGAAAAACAATATGTATTTCAAGGGGTAGGGAAAGAAGAAATCCATATACCAGCTGGCTCTCCAAACCGGCTAAAAAGTAATTTGAATTTGAAAGTTGATTCATCTGACTTTCCCTTATCTGTAGACAATGCAGACCTTAATCGAAACATACACTCCCAGGAGCAGAGGAATAACAAGTTGTCTGCTGAGATGTTCCCCACCCCCTGAAGGAAAGTAAATGGGGTCCCATGAGGGATGCCTTTCTTCCCTGGGCAGAATGGGTCTGGTAGGGCTCAGCTGCACTGATTGGGAAAAAAGAACAAGTGATGTGGGGTATAGGGAAGAAAGGAATGACTGCATCTATGGGAATCTGAGTAGGTTTTATAGGGAAGGTGGCATCTAACTTGAACTTTCACCGGGATTAGAGAGGGATTCATACAGGTGGGAATAGGGAGACAGCCTAGTGGTTACATGTATATATTCATAACAAACAAAGGTTATAAATCACTCTTCCGTCACCCACTTCCTAGCTATGTGATGTTATTTTTATTTTACTTTATTTTTTTTAATCTCCTTTTAAGCTCCAGTTTCCTTATCTAACAGATGGGAAAAATAATACCATATTCTTCATAAGATCATTGTAAATGTTAGATAAGATACATGCATAAAATCATTTGGCATGGTTCCTGGCACACAATAAGCACCAAATACAAGCTAGTGGTTATTACTGATATTTTCATTCTTCTTGAGTTTGCATCCCAGAGGGTGAAGCAGCATCAACTTGGTGTATAAACAGAGCATACAATGCAGAAGCTGGAAGCCCGTTTCTGTTTTTGAGATGATGCAGAGGAAGGTAAGAATGGAAATGTAGAGTGAAATTGATGAGGACATGAAGTGTGATTCTCAGGATTTCAGGCTTTAATGAAAAGAGTGAGAAAATAGAGATATTTTTGGTTTTCTGGCAGTCAGAGGGCTTATTTTGGAGTGAAGTAGGCTTTCAATCCCTGTAAATCAATTGGCATAGGTGACCTGGCCCAAATTCTCTGTCTGAGAAGGAAACAGAGCTTGTGGCAGAATTTTTTCCCTAGCCAATCTTTTCCATTTTCCTGCCAGAATGAACGCCTCTTTCATTGTGTGATGGAGAGAGAACGCCACATGTAATTAGAGGGAATGAGCAGAGAGGAAGAGAAAAGGCTGTAAGCATGTCACCGTGCTGGCGGAAGTCTCCCAGGAACAGAAGGTGATGCGTTGTGACAGATGCCTTTGTTATGTTGTTTGTTAAACACTGCGTGGCTGCATTTCACAACATTTTCAAATCAGCCCCTGTGTTCCCTGGGCATTTTGGCAGCAGGGAATAGATGCTGTTGATGGTGGGGGAGAGAAGTAGAGGGTGAGGAGCGGCAAGAAAAATTGATGTGGTGAAATTTGTGTTCAAAGTCACCTTCACCCAAATACATCACCTTCACACCATCACTACCTGTACCGGGGTCTCATCGGTTTAGAGATATAATCATTGTGTCCAATTAAATTGAAATCAAATAAACATTTGAGTACCAGCAATGCGCCTAACTACATTAGGCTCTGGGGATAGAAATAGAATAAAACACTAAAATAAAGCACATTCTCTATTCTTAAGGGATTTACACTCCTGTAGAGGCAATTAGGTAACATCCCCCCACCACACACATGCATGCACACACACGCACACACGCACACATATAAACACATAGAGCAAAGTGCAGTGAGATTTTAAAGGAACCAGAACTGATTGGAGTTTGAAGGAAATTGACGCTTTGGCGAGATTGGCTTGCGTTGACTTGGCCTTTGTCACATAGTTGTGTGAACTAAGCTGGTACCAACATAACTGAGCCTCGGGTTTCTCATCTGCACAGGTGAGGTAAATAAACCTACCTGGAGATATCATTGTGAAGACTGAATGACTTTTGGCATTAGTGTTGTGATTATTACTTTTATTAAGCCCTTAATTTAAAGCAGGCCATGCAGTGAACATTTTTATAAGCATTATTTGATTTAAACCTAACAGCAACCTGTAGTGTAGAAACATTAGGCTATGGAGTAATCAGCAAAAAATGGGTTTGAGTCCTGGATCTACTGTCTCCTGGCTGTGTGACTTTGGGTAATTGCTTCACCTCTCTCAGCCTCAAGTTCTTCATTTTTTAAAACAAAATAATATGATTTGGTGTGATTCAAATAAAAAATAAAAAAAATGCCAAAATACTAATGACATCTGAAAACCTACTATGATTCCATAACCGGAAAAAAATAAACAAATCTATGCTTTTGGAGATAAGAGAGGTTATTGTTGGAGAAGAAGGGGAAGGTAGTTCTTAGGAAATGGTACAACTGGGGTCTCAGGACTCAGGGGCGATATAAATATACATGTAAATACACTCATGATAAGTATTTATATAACACATCCAATAAATATAATAAATACATATTATGTGTATACAGCATGAGAAATTTCATAAATGAACTCACTCATTATATCAAATATACATATATTTATATCACCCCTGAGTAAATGTAATGTTTTTAAAAATTATTGTGAATCATATCTCTGGAGATCTATTTTTAGATTTTCTATAAAAATCCTCTGGTATATTTTTTATATTAATTCAGATAATATTTCTTGAGCTCTTTCTTATATGCTTGGGATATATCAGGAAACAAAAAATGATCCCTGCCTTCAAGAGCTTATATTCCATCTATTTCTACACAACATCAGATTAAACTGTTAGTTTTATAATATCTTCTGAGATCTGTTAAAAAAAGAAAAAAAAAAAAAAAAGGCCCCCTTCTCTGATATTTTTCCCCAAAATTTCTTGGCTTTTCTTTGGCACCAATTTTTTTTTTTTATTATGGTGGTAGATATATACATAATCTAACGTTTGCCATCTCAATGTTCTTCTCGTGTACAATTCAATGGCATTAATTGTGTTTGTCACAACCATCACTAGTATCTGCTTCCAAATATTTTGATCACCTTTAACAGAAGCTCCATCCTTTAAGCAATCAACCCCTCTTTCTCATCCCTCCCACCTACTCTGGTAACCACTAACTAACCTAATGCGGATGAATCTTGATAACATCATGCTGAGGAAAATAAATCAGTCACAGACAAACAAAGCAAATACTGTATGAGTCCACTTAATGTCAGATATGTAGAATGGGTAAGTGTATACAGGCTACCTATTTTTTTTATAAACTTTGAAATTATGAAATCTTATTCTAAAATTCCTGCTGAGATTTTAAGTGAAATTGCATAATTTAAAAAATACCGATTAAGACTTCCAGCAAAATGGCACTCTAGGCAGAAACACCACGCCATCCCTCCACAACAAAGATCCGAAAAACTAAGCCAAACAGAGAAAACAGCAATCATGAAACCCTAAAACATCAAAAGAACAGATAAAGAACTCAGCCAAGCACCACTGGAGTGATAAACCTGACAGAGAACGGAGAGAGAGAAGAGATTCATGCAGAGGTCCCCTATCAGCTAATGCAGCACAGATCCGCCATCTTGGACTCGTATCAGAGACCAGCAAATAGGGGGTATGAGAAAGCAGCTTCACAAGCTTCCAGCGGGAGACAGAACTACTGGTAATTTTGATATACTCCTTCCCACCCCCCACCCTTCTTCACCCCAACTCGGCCTCCTCTGCTTCCGGCGGCCACAGTCTCTTGTCCGGGAAGCACCGACTGCTTGAATTCCACCCACCTGCACTGGCCGGCTCTCTGAGTGCCATTTGTTGGCTGTTGGTGTTGCTTTTTGTCCGACTCTTGATTTTTTCCATACCTCTCACCACCTCCCCCTCCTTTCGCTCAAATACCTGGCTCCGTGTGTCATCTTCGCTGCTTCCTGAGGGGCTGCGGAGTTCCGGTAATTTGAGATATACGCTTCCCCACTCCCCACCTTTCTTCACCACCACTCGGCCTCCTCTGCTTCCCACGGACACAGTCTCTTGTCCAGGAAGCAACAGCTACTTGGATTCCACCCGCCAGCACAGGCTGGCTCTCTGAATGCCATTTGTTGTTGCTTTCTTTCTGCTTCTTTTGATTTCTTCCTTACCTCTCACCACCTCCCCCTCCTTTCGCTGAAATACCTGGCTCCGTGCGCCATCTTTGCTTCTTCTTGAGGGGCTGTGGAGCTCCGTTCCAGTGTGGAACTGTTTCCCAGTCTGAGCTGCTACGATGGTGGGATCCTGGGGCTTTTGTTTGTTGGTTTGTTTTGAATTGTTTGTTTGTTTTCTTTTCCTTTTCTTGAGTTGGGAGCCCATTCTGGACGGGTGGTGCTGCCCAGCTTGGAACCTACCCCCTCGGCTTGCACAGACGCACAGAGGGACCCCTGAAGACATTTCTTTTTTTGTGGGTTTTTTTTTTTGTTTTGTGGGGCGCTTCTCTTGTTGTTGTTGTTTTTTTTAATTTGTTTTGTTTTCTTTTCCCTCTTTTTCCCTTTTTGTCTTTCTTCATTACTCAGTTTCTCGTCTGTCTATACCTTCCTTCTCTTTCTGTTCCCTGAATACCTGGCGCTGAATACCTCTACGCCTTCTAGCCAGGTTGTACTGCAACACCTGAGAACAACTTCCCCAGACATCATAGCTGCACTGGTGGGATCCCTGGGAGCTTTGCTGTTCTTTTTCCTTTCTGATTTTTATTTATTCCTTCTTTTCTTTTTTTTTCCCTTTTCTTTCTTCTTCCCCTCTTTGTTTTTCTCCATTTCATAGTCTCTCATCTATCAAATCCAACAACAAGCTCCCCTAGCACTCTTTTTGGTTTGCTTGTATGTTTTTGTCTCGTGTTCCTCTTCCTCTCTCTCATATCCATCTTAGCTCCACACATAACAATCTACCCCCTACATCCTGCCTACCTGCACCGTGTGCTTAACATCACATCACCAAGCTGCACAGGCACAGCCTATTGGAACCTGCCCTGCACTGATTACTGACCCGCCCTGGTGGCTGTAGTAAGTGCCACAAACAACCCGTCCCAGTAACTCCTCTTCAGTTAGACCTGCCCTGATGTACCATATCTGAGTGACTGACCATGCCAATTGGAGAAGGAGGTGAAAAATATTGTGCCCACAGACAAGCAAACAACAAAGAACACACAGCCCGCCTGCTCAGACATAGCCAAATAAAAAAAAAAAGGACAAAACAAACAAATCTACAATCAATAAACGAGAAAAATAACTACTGAATGCCCTGAAGACAGCAGACAATATCAAAATGTTTACAAAGACAGGACAGGATGGTTCCAGTAGGCGTCCAAAATAAAACACCAGATGACTTTCCAGTGGAAGAAAATGCACAAGAACTACCTGATAGGGAATTCAAATCTCTAATACTCAGAATTCTCCAAGAGTTGAAGCAAAAAGCAGACATAAATGAGGAAAAAATAGACAAATTCATGGAAAATACAGACAAAAAATTGAAAGAATTCAGGAAAATAATGCAGGAACAAAATGCCAAAATAAATTCACAATTAGAAATCCAAAAGATAAACAACAAGATTTCAGAAATGGAGGGTGTCATAGAAGGGCTGATGATATTACGGGCCTTAATATACTGCATTAACAGGATACAAACCATAACCATCAACACACAAACCCCAGAAGATAAGCTAGATAAGTGGGATCTTCTAAAAATCAAACACCTATGTTCTTCAAAAGACTTCACCGAAAGAGTCAAAAGAGAACCTATACACTGGGAAAAAATTTTTGGACAGTACAAATCAGACAAAGGTCTAATCTCCATAATCTACAAGAAAATCCAACAC
>NW_004443952.1:3055915-3065035 GCF_000243295.1 Trichechus manatus latirostris | reverse complement strand
GGGAGTGGACAGCCCCGTAAAACGAAACGGGACTAATGAGACACAGCAGTCCAGGGACAAGGGCTAGAAGGCAGAAGGGGACAGGAAAGCTGGTGATAGGGAACCCAAGGTTGAGTAAGGATAGTGTTGACGCGTTGTGAGGTTGTTAACTATTGTAATAGGGCAACATGTGTACTAACTGTTTAATGAGAAACTATTTTGTTCTGTAAACCTTCATCTAAAGTGAGAATAGCAGCACAACCAGAAGAGCATAGTCGATGTCACTGAACTCTGCATGTAGAAATTCTTGAAATGGTTTATCTTTGGCTATGTATATTTTCAGCCAAAAGAAAAAAAAGGTGGAGAAGGGAGAGGATTGATATGTTGTGGGGTTGTTAACCAATGTCATAAAACATTATGTATACTACTGTTTCATGAGAAACTATTTGTTCTGTAAACCTTCACCTGAAGTACAATGAAAAAAAAAATCAATTAAGATTTTAATTAGTTAAAACATTAATTAAAGTTAAATATTTAATGAAGTTAACATTTTGGTTTTATAGTTTTTTGGTAACTACTGTGATTTTATGTTAAGTTTATTTTTGTAACTGATTTAATAGAAATTTTCTCCTTTATAAATGGTGTTTACTGCCTGTAAAGAGAAAGTATATTGACCCTTGGATATTTATCTTGTATCCAACCACCTTACCAAACTCTCAAAATGATTCTAGTAGATATATATTATTAAGTATGGAGGACAGAGATGAGTTGGATAACTGAGGCATAGAGAAAAAATGTAGGTCCTCATGATCACGTGATAAATTGTTACTTAAACACGGTCAAGAATAAATATCTACCAATTTACAAAACTGCTTTCACAAGGAAGTAGTACTTTCACAGAGAAGGGAAAAAGTCACTTCAGAAGACAACAGAGACATATTACACTACCACATCTGCCAAGGGAGTTTCCTCTGCTAACTACAAAACCACCTGGCTCTCCTGTGGCCATCATGCCCCAATCCAGCCTAAACTCCCACTAAATGCTTCTATTTTATTTTATTTTTTTCTGCCTCTGTAACTCTGCTTCCTAACTACCTCCCTTAGCCTTCCCATTCCCAGCCTCACATACTCCAATTATGAAGAACCACTTCAAAAACCACAGATGCTCTTCTGCATTGGGTGTGATATCTCTTTTCAAGTGTACTTTCTTTTCATTCATTGCTTTTCCATGACAAACTCATGTTTTCCCCATTTTTTAAAATAGTAAAATATGACCATTTAAAAATATGTAAGAAGTGCATAAATAGAGTAAAAGTGAAAGTCCTATTAATGCTATTCTCCAACAGAGTACTCTTATTTTTATTTTCTAGTTTATAGTTTTCTACATTTTTTTATATAAATACATTTAAATGCTCCATTTAGTCTGAAGGTACTTTGAAAAGAAAACCACCGTTCTGGCCATAGATATATTGTCAGGTAATAAAAACAGCTATAAAGAAAAATGAAGCAAGGTAAAGGCAGAGTTTATAAGAATAGAAATCTACCTGGGGAAGCAACAGACACGTAATGCAAGCAGGAATATTTCTGGTAGTGAGTTATAAAGACTTAGAGGAAGAAGAATTTTTGGATCTAAGGAATCAGAAAAAGCATCATTGGCAGTCAGCTATTGAGCTTAGAAGTTTAGGAGGTTTTCTGTCTGTGTCGGCTCTGGAGGAAGGTCCTTATCATCAATCTTCCCCTGGTAGAGGAGCTTCTCAGTGCAGGGACCCTGGGTCCTGGTGCTACTTTCTTGGTGGTATGAGGTCCCCTTGTCTCTCTGCTCTCTTCTCTCTTGTATATCTCAAAAGAGAATGACTTTAAATACAACCTAATATGGTAGATTGAGTCCTGCCTCATTAACATAACTGCCACAATCCCACCTCATTAATGTCATAGAGGTAGGATTTACAACACATAGGAAAATCACATCAGATGACAAAATGGTGGTGGATAATCACGTAATACTGAGAATCAAGGACTAGCCAAGCTGACATACATTTTGGGGGGACACAATTCAATCCATAACAGATGCTAAGTGTGGACATTACTGGTAAGAAGTACCCTGTAAGCAAAGACACAGAAGGGGAAGTAAATACAGTGAGGGAAGGAAAGTTAAGTAGATTCTTTCCATCTCTTCCCCATCTCATCTCTTCATCAATCACTTTAACTCAATGGTACTTTTTATTCTGTTCGTTGTCTTGATCACCCCAGACTGTAGGCCCAAGACACTCCCCTCTTGGTGGTGTTTCCTGACCCCATCTACTTTTCTTTATCAAGATTCCATCTTGCATATCCTGCCAGCGTTTACTCTGGAAAACTACCAAAAGCACACCACTCTCTTACACACACACATACACTCACACATTTCAGCTTTCTTTTTTTCTTTAATTTTGTATTGTGGTAAATATATATGTAACAAAACACTTGCCATTTCAACAATATTCACAGGTATAGTTCAGTAACATTAAATATGTTCATCACGTTGTTCAACCATCAGTCTTAACTGTTCCTGAGTTTTTCCGTCTCCCACAACAGAAGCTCAATGGCCTCTAAGCATTGAGTTCTCTTTTTCCCCTCCCTCCCACCTGCCCCTGGTAACCACCAATAAACTTTGGTCTCTATACACTTGCCCAAAGAGCTCTGGTGGCACAACGGCTAACAGCTCAGCTGCTAACCAAAAAGGTTGGTAGTTCACACTCACCAGCGGCTTCGTGGGAGAAAAGATCTAGTGATCTTCTCCCATAAAGACTATAGCTGACAAAACCCTATAGGGCAGTTCTACTCTGTCCCATAGGGTCACTATGAATCAGAATCAACTCAACGGCACACAACAATAACATACACTTGTCTATTCTAGCTATTTCAGGTAAGCGGGATCATACAATCTTTTTTCTTTTGTGACTGATTTCTTTCACTCAACATAATGTGGATATTTACATGAATTCCAAAATAATATGCTTATGTGGCGTTTCATTCATTTTTCAATTTTTGATAAGAGCTGACTGTTTACTAAGGAGGATTAGGACTTAAATCTTCTACACCACTTCCAAAATTCCCTTTCTCACTCTCCCCAACATATACACATATACTTCCTACATATTTATCATCCTATATACCTGCATTGTTATGCGGACATATTTTATATTACTTGACTATTTAAATAGCATCCACTGCTGAGCCATGGAGCCCCGGTGGAACAGTGGTTATGAGCGTGGCTGCTAACCAAAAGGTCAGCAGTTGGAATCCACTAGCTGCTCTTTGAAAACCCTATGGGGCAGTTCTACTCTGTCCTATAGGGTTGCTATGAGTCAGAATCAACACGACTGCAACAGGTTTGGGTTTTTTGTAATCTTTTTTGATTTGGTAGTTTACTACGATTACTTGTGTTTTCTAACTTTTTTTTTTTTTGGAAGAGTGATTATTTCCCTACTTTGCTATTTACTTAATTTTCAAACATTATGATTTCAGTCTTAAATTCCCCAACAATACCACTTATAGAACCCTTGTTAGAGTTAAACAATATGTATGAATGTATGTATGTATTTAGAAATATCCTTCTCTAGAGTCCGTGCTCTGCTCAATTCTGGATTTATTACTCTCTCATAGGAATTCATGGCTATTTTCTGGGAATCTCTCTCAACCATAATTTTGCAATTACCTTATTCTCTTTTCTGGGGTGAATCTGCTATTCAAGATTCTATGTCTTCTCTTTCTTTTTTTATACTTTTTTATGATTGGAGTACATCTTTTAGTAGTTTCTTGCATGGGAGGTATATTTTTAAGATCTTGTATGTCTAAAAATGTCTTTGTTCTGTCCTGATTCCTGATGATAGATTATTTAGATTTGAATTTTTTTCTTGTGTTGCAAATAATTTTCCCTCAGAATTTTCACAAAATACTTCCATAGTCCTCTAATTTCTATACTGCTAAGGTGATTCTGATACTTGAACGTGGTATGTGGGGATGGGAAGAGATTGGGCAGAGGAACATTGTCTTTCTTTCTGGAATATTTTAGGGACTTTTCTTTATTCCTACCATTCTGAAAATGTATTCGTATGTGCCTTAGGGTATATTTCCATTATCTGGGATGAGAATTTATTATGGTTCTTTAATCTGAGATCTAATATCCTTTAGTTCTTGAATGTTATTTTTTTAATAATTTCCTTCTTCTACATTTTTTTCTATTCCCTATTTTTCCATTCCCCACTGCACCACCAGGCCTCCTGTTATTCATATATTTGACTTCCTAAATTTGTCCTCTGATTTTATTCTCTTTTCTCTCCTCTTTTCAATATTTCAATATCTTTGTCTTTTTATTCAATTTTCTGGGGGATTTCTTCAAATTTCTCCTCAAACTTAGCTATTGTGTGTGTATATATATATATATATATATATATTTATATATATATAAACTTATCTGGGCTTTTTATTTCTGAAGTCTCTAAATTTTTAAGGATACTAATTAAATGTGTATGCATGTGCACAGTTTTGTAGTTTCTATTTTTTCTGAGTTCTATTTGCTGTTGTCGTTCTATTTGTTTTAGCTTTTTATCTATAGTGTAGAGACTTTAATTATAAGCCTGGTGGTCCTACTCTGTCCATGCATTGTCCATGCATGTTAAGGAAGGAGGTACTAACATGCTGAGTGTAAGATCTGTGTGCTTGTGAGGTAAGTTTATATCAGTGGGCCTCAGTGTACAGCAACCTAGAAAGGATCAAGTTGCTCGTTTAGGGAAACCTAAATATCAATATCTGTAGGTTAATTGGAGTCCCCGGGTGGTGCAAATGGTTGACACGCTTGGCTGCTAACTTAAATGTTGGAGGTTCAAGTTTACCCAGAGGCAACTCAGAAGAAAGACCTGGAAGATTTACTTCCAAAAAAATCAGCCATTGAAAACCCTATGGAGCACAGCTCTACTCTGACACACATGGGGTCTTCATGAGTCAGAATCGACTCGACAGCAATGGGTTATCCAAAATATTAAGCGCTTGGCTGCTAACCAAAATGTCGGTGGTTTGAGCCCACCTAGTGTTTCCATGGGAGGAAGACCTACAATCTGCTTCCAAAAAAATTACAGCCTAAATAACCCAATGGGACAGTTCTACGCTGTCACATGGAGTCAATATGAGTAGAAATCAACTTCACAGCATCTAACAACAATACATTTAAAATATTATCACTCCAATGTTAATATTAATGAGATATTTACAAAATTGCTAATGAGATACTTCAGTTGCTTTTTCTATGTCTTCAAAATCAGGAAAGTATTTTAGACATATGGCACATTGCAATCTCACTAGCCGTATACCAGGTGGTTTATGGCCACATAGGACTCGTGGCTATTGTATTGGACGGCACCGCTCTAGACTCTCATCTTTTTTTCATCTCCTTTGTCCACTTCCTACTAAATTATGAGCCAACCCCCAGCACTGTCTCCTAATTGTGAGGTCTTCTCTTAGAAGGAACCCCTCAGGAGTCAGCTTTTTGTTTATTTTTTCCGTATTTTTGAAACCTTTTATTTTGAGATACATAATTTTAAGCTAACATGCAGTTGTGAGAAATAATATAGAAGATTTTTTGAAAGAAGAGATCAGGGGTCCTCACTTCCCTGATTTTGTGCATGCTTGAGGATATCTGTATTCTGTTTTTATACGTGAAAGACAACTTCCTTTTGCAACATAAGCAAGATCATGTCACTCTTCTTTTTAAAACCCTGCCACACCTCTCCATTTCACTCAGAAAAAGTCTACATCCTTATATTGGCCAGCAAGCCATCCATGATCTGGCCATTGGACACTCCTTTGCTTTCTTCCCCTCTTCTACCCTCTACTTATGCTGCTCTGGCCACATTGGAGACTTTGTCATCCCCACCTTTAAGGCTGTATAACTCTTTCCTCTGTCTAGCATTGTCTTATACCAGATATTCACATGGTCCATTCCTTTACTGATTCAAGGTTTTGCTCAAATGTTACCTTCTCATTGAAGCCTACCTTGAACACCTCATATAAAATTGCATTATCTTCCCGCCTCCCTATTCAGCACTCCTGATCCCCTCTCAGGCCACTCATTTTATTTTCTTCTTTTTGAAGGCACTTTGCATTTTCTAATACTTCATGTAATTTATTTATTTATTATGTTTTTGTTTATTTACTCTTATAGCCAGAAAGTAAGTGTCTTAGTCATCTAGTGCTGCTATAACAGAAATACCACAGGTGGATGGTTTTAACAAAGAGAAGTTTATTTCCTTACCATAAAGTAGGCTAAAAGTCCAAATTCAGGGTGTCTCCAGGGGAAGGCTTTCTCTCTCTCTTGGCCTTCTCATCAGTGTTCCCCCGGACTAGGAGCTTCTCTGTGCAGGGACCCAGGTCCAAAGGACGCTCTCTGCTCCCGGAACTGCTTTCTTGATGGTATGAGGTCCCCAACTCTCTGCTTGCTTCCCTTTCCTTTTATCTCTTGAGAGGTAAAAGGTGGTGCAGGCCACACCCCAGGGAAACTCTCTTTACATTGGATCAGGGATATGACCTGGGTAAAGGTGGTATTACAGTCCCACCCTAATCCTGTTTAACATAAAATTACAATCACAAAATGGAGGCCAACCACACAATTCTGGGAATCATGGCCCAGCCAAATTGATACACACATTTTTGGGGGAACATAGTTCAATCCGTGACAGTCAGCTATGCCAATTACTTGATATTGATCATGGGGGTTAATTAACCTCTCCGTGCCTCAGTTTCCCCATCTGTAAAATTTAACTAAGAATAATTGTTTGCATTTATCAAGTGACTACTATTTGCCAGGTACTGCAGTATTTTCTTTACATATATTTTGACAGGTAAACATTACAGCCTCTGCCAGGAAGGTTGTCCCCATCTAACAAACGAACAGGTAAGAAAGGTTAAGTGACTTGTCCAAGGTCTCACAGCTAGTGAATACAGCAACCTTGTCAGGATTATAGGAGATAACCCAGTGATCCATTTACTATAAACAGCCATCAATAAATGCTTATTTAAAAATACCTTTAATTTTCCATCACACCCTATGCTTTATACAATTAATTGGAGTGTACAGATGAAGAAACTGGGCTCCCCAGAGGTTAAAAGTTTTGGTAATTAGTGAAGCTGGATTTTACCTCAGGTTCCTCTTGTTCCAAAGCCCAGGCTCTTTTATTATACTAAAAGTCATTCAAAGCTTGCTGGATGAAAGAACAAATGGGCTAATATGCAGCTTTTCATTTTCTCTGGTTAAATATCAAATCTCTTCTTCTAATACTTTTTAACACATATAATTTGCTCTGGATAAAATTCTTGTAATGAATTTAGACAGTGAGAAATCAACAACATTTCAATAAATTGGACATTGACATTTGTGAATTGCTCTCTACTTTACTCCAATTTAATGGTAATCACTGTTCAATCCCTGAATGCTGTGAGGCTTCCCACTGCCATCAATCATCCCTCTTCTGTTCCTGATACCAAAGCCTTCACTTGGGGGTCCCATGTGCCAAATAAAAGGTCAGTTAATGGGTCCTTACTCTTTTGAGCACCATCCAAAGCTTCCTCTTCAATCAGCTTCTCATGGAAAGATCCAGGTGGGGGCAAAGAGGCAGGTCACCTCAGCTTCATTTCCACGGCTATCTACACATGAATGTGATCTTAGCTCATGACCTTGGACAAAATGACCCCCAATCACATCTTCTGTGCCCCTTAGGACTCAGTGACTCCTTTGGCAATTTCCTGTGACCCACTTTAATAGCGTGGCTTTCAACAAGGTAGACTTCCTACCTCAAGCAGACAGAACCAGCAAGCAATTACCTCAGTGCAAAGCTTAGAACAGAAAGGGTCTTTGCAAGAATTCTACAACAGAAGTAGCTAAAATATGTTACTAGGAACCGAGGCTCCAAATAGACCATTCTTGTTGGAGTATCTCAGCTCCTAATTAACTCTGAGTCAGTTCAGTTCTGACCTAGCTCATTTCTAAACCCCACATAAAAGATAATGTGAATTAAAAAAAAAAAAATGTGTCTAAAGAGAAATCTTTGAAGGAAAAGAGGCTGCATAAGTAAGAGGACACACAAAAGGGTCAAAGTTAACTATCTTCAAATATGTCAGATGCAGTCATGTGAAAGAAAAATTAGAGTTGGGCTGATCTCTGGAAGTATTATCACTAGGAGACAGTTATACATAGGCACTGTCTCCTTGGGAGGTTTGTATATTGTAATGGTTTTATGCTCAGTCACTGTGGAGTCAGGAAGATATTTGTATCACAACTCTCCCTTTTACACAGTGTGTGGCTGTATGTAAATGTTCAGTTTTCTGTATCTGTATTTCCTCTTTCATGAAATAGAGATAGTACTAGTATTCCTTCATTCAAGATTTATTGAAAATCTACTCTTTATCCTCACAGAGATACTGTGAGGATCAAATACACTAATTCATGGAAGCTCTTAGCTTAGTGCCTGGCACATGACATGTGTCTTAGGCTGGGTTCTCTAGAGAATCAAAAACCAGTAAACTGTATAAATATATATAAAGATAGACATTATATCAAGGAAACAGTTCACGCGATTGTAGAGGCTAGAACGTCCCAAGTCCGAGGATCAGAGTAGAGGCCTCTCCCAAGTCACACAGCTGCAGAAGCTGGCAAGCCCGAGATCAGAAGGTCGGAGAGCAGGGCTCCCACTCACAGGCTGTGCAGATCGACGAATCCCAGGTTCGACAGATACGCTGACAGCTCAAGTCCCAAGGATGGGAAATGAGATGACAGGAAGCAGCAGCAGGATCCATAGAGAGCAAAAAGCCAGAATGTCTGCTTATATACAGATGCAGGCCACACCCCCAAGGAGACTCCCCCTCATCTGATTGGCCACTCACAGTATATTCAATCATGGGAGTGATTACATTAAAACACGGAGAATCACAGACCAGCCAAGTTGACACACAATCCTAACCATCACAACATGCATCCTAAAAGTGCACATTGCTGTTGATATAATTATTATTATTTTTCTTCAACTCATTACCAAGAAAAAATTTCAGAGAAGTTCCGGCAAATAGGCACTCTAGGCAGAAGCACCACACTGTCCCTCCACAGCAAAGATC
>NW_004443952.1:3003038-3047430 GCF_000243295.1 Trichechus manatus latirostris | reverse complement strand
TTCTGTAAGCCTTCACCTGAAGTACAATAAAAAATAAAAAAAAATTAAAAAAAAAGAATAAATTTCAAAAAATCAGAGCTGCTAGAAACGGTTGCCTTACAGGTGTCAAGCTCTCTGACACTGGCCAAACTGTGACAGAGACCACATGTGAATGAGACATTAGTCCATAGTAGAGGTTCAAGTATTAGGACATTAGTTGGACTACAGACTTTGAAAGTTCCTTCTCATTGTAAGATGCCATTATGCTAGTGATGTGTAGTCTTTCCTCACTATTGACAAGGGTCTAATAGGAGACCTTCTCCCTCTTTTGTGAGGTCAATATGTTGGATGGAAGCATCAGGTGTCACCAAAGGAAACTAGCAGACAAATTTCCAATCTCTTTTGTATTTTATTGCTAACCTTTCATTGTCTTAGCCCCACAGATTCTATCTAGCTTTATTTCTCTTTTATCTTTTTGCAAATGCTATTGCTAGCCACTATATCCCCCTTCATGCTAGGAGCTCTGCTGGGAACTGAGAACACACTGAGGAAGACAGTCTGCCTTAGACATCTTAAAGCATCTGTTCTGGTGAGAGAGGCAAATACACAAAAATTACATAAGCACCCAGTTTTTCACATGTGGAATACCACACAAGAGCAAAGTTGAATGGCATAAGTTTATACCTATCAACATGACTACATTAAAACATTAATGAGATTGGAGGACAAGAAAAAATGTGATAACACATAATACAATGGGTTGTGGAGGCATAGGCAAAGAATGATAGAAGCCAAATTCAGGATAGTACTTACCTCAGGGTAGGGATGGGGAAGAGATAGAGGAATGAAATCTAACAGTAACATTTGGGGGACTTGACTTCAGGAAGTTTTATTTTTTACCCTGGGAAGTGAGGATATCAATGTTTTATACATATATGCGTGTGTGTGTGTATATATGTATACATACATACTTGCATACACACACATATATATATAGTTGTTGTTAGGTGCCTTTGAGTTGGTTCTGACTCATAGAGACCCTATGTACAACAGAATGAAACACTGCCCAGACCTGTGTTATCCTCACAATCATTGCTATCTGTGCTGGTTAAAGGTGTGTGTCAACTTGGCTACGCCATGATTCTCAGTGGTTTGGCAGTTATGAAGTAGTTTGGCAGCTATGTAATGATGTAATCACCTCCATAATGAGATATGATATAATCTTATCACCTCCATAATGAGATCTGCTATGAGCAGCCACTCAGTTGAAAGGGAGTTTCCTTGGGGGTGTGGCCTGCATCCAACAAATATGGACATTTTGGAAAAGCTCTCTGGCTTTTACTCGCTCTGGATCCTGCATGTCACCTCCAGTTCTTGGGACTTGAGCTAATGGCATACCTGCTGATCTTGGGATTCATCAGCATCCACAGTCTATGAGCCAGTGGCCTGCCATCTTACCTGCCAACCTTGAGACTCATCAGCCTCTGCAGACTGTGAGCAAGAGGTCTGCTGTCTTACCTCCAATTTTACGGTTGTCAGCCCTGCAGCTACGTGAGTCAGGAGGAGCCTCCAACCTGACCCACAAACTTGGGACTTTCCATCCTCTAAAACAGAGTGAGCCATTTCCTTGATACAAATCTCTCTCTCTATATGTATATATATACGCTTCACTGGTTTTTCTTCTCTAGAGAACCCAGGCTAAGACATTTGGTACCAAGAGTGGTTCTAGAGAAACAAAATTTTAGGATGAGTTTTCTGAATTTTTTTCAAGTCTGGTTAGTCTTAAAGATGTTAATAACCCTGTTTTCAGTCATAAAGAGGGCACTGCTAACCCATGAAGTGAGGAGGCAGTAGAAATATGCCAAATATCACCACCAATAGATCAGTTATAGGTGAGAGGCAAGGTTCTAGGTGATCGCATGTTTGATACCTTTGTACAATTTTGTCAGAAAGAGAAGTATAAGGAAGCTTGTTGGTTGGTCCTACTTTTGCTAGACAAAGTGGTAAAAGTGATGAGCTCAGGACTTCAGAGTTGCAGCTCAAGTGCCACATAAAAGACCTTCAAGTTTCCACTTGTGCCTTGAAAGAAAGCCTTATTTCTTGTAGTAATAGAGATGATAAGCCAAAAAGCAAACCCAGAGTCTTATCATGAGAGTGGCTGAATTACAATGCCAGCTGAATCCCCAACCTCAAATCATGTCTGAAGTTAAAGTGAGAGGATTGATTGGGAAGAAATGGGGTTCTGAAACTTGGGATGGGGACATATGGACATATAATCAGGAAGCTGGGGACATCGAGCCCCTAAAATCCCTCTCACTCCCATCTGAATAGAATCCATCTTTGTCTGCCAAACTACCCTGCCCAGTAAAACAATAAGCTTCTCCACTCCCATCTGATGAGATTAACCCAGCTGTGCCTAAAGAGCCTTTGTCTAAATCATCTCCTGAGGAGGCATCTGAGACATTGCCTGGGGCATCACCTGTGGCAGATGCCTTATAAGATGTGGCTGAATGTTCTCAGTGCACATCCCCACCACTCATTTTTCTTCTGGACCTATAACTAGACTTCAGTCTCATTATGCCCACAAAGATGAAGTACAAAACGTGACCTAGGAGGAGGTACACTACACTCCAAAAGAACTGCTTGAGTTTTCTAATACGTACAATCAGAAACCTGGGGAATATATGTGGGAATGGCTATCAAGGATCTGGGATAATGGTGCAAGGAACATAAAGTTGGATCTGTCTGCATTTATTGATATGGAACCACTAAGTACAGATTGTTCATTCAATGTTTCAGCTTGAGAGGTTAGGAAAGGATCTAATAGTTTATTTGGTTGGTTTCCTGAAGCATAGATTACATGGTGGCCTACACTAAATCAAGTTGAACTACCAGACCTGCCTTGGTATACTGTAGAAGGAATCCAAAGGCTTGGGGAAATTGGTATGTTAGAGTGGATTTATCAGGTTAGACCCACATACCCACACATGGAGTGCCTGAGGACACACTTTTTACCAAAAAGGTGAGAAACAAATTTGTGAAGGGAGCCCCAGCATCCTTGAAGACTTCTGTGGTTGCTATTTTATGTAAGTCAGATTTGAGAATGGAAATTTCCCTAACTGAATTAACACACCTAACTACAATGGGGCTGATTGAACCCTGTGGTGGTAGGGGCCAAGTGACGGCACTCAACAACAAACACAAGGTGGATGTGGTTACTATAACGGACAGCAGAGTCAAAGTAGTAATCATAATAGTCTGACTAGTATGGACTTATGGCATTGGCTACTTAGTTATGGTGTCCCTAGGAGTGAAATAGATAAGAAATCTACTAAATATTTATGTGATCTGTACAAGCAGAAGAATTCTAGGTCAAGTGAATGGCAATCTAACTCAAATCACCAGAACAGATAGTCATGGCCCTTCAATTAATTTCCAGCCTTGAGCCAGTTCCAGACCCACAACCCCTTGAATGAAGGAGAGGCCAAGTCCCCTTGAGAAAGGACCCTACTACACTATCAAAAAAGTATACTGTTAATCTTTCTCCCAGCCTTCCCCAAAGGGATTTATAGCCTTTTACGAGAGTGACTGTTCACTGGGGAAAAGGAAATAATCAGACTTTTGGGGCATTACTGGATACTGGCTCTCAACTGACACTAATTCCAGGGAACCCAAAATGTCACTGTGGCCCACTAGTCAGAGTGGGGGCATATGAAGGTCAGGTTATTAATGGAGTCTTAGCTCAGGGTTGGCTCACAATGGGTCTGGTGTGTCCCCAAACCCATCCTGTAGTGATTTCTCCAGTTCCAGAAGGCATAACTGGAATAGATATACTCAGCAACGGGCAGAATCCCCACATTGGATCCCTAACAAAAAAAGTAAGGACTATTATGGTAGGAAAAGCCAAGTGGAAACCATTAGAACTGCCCTTACAGTTCCGGCATGAGCACAATTAAGTGTTCTGGAATTCCCATTCTTCGCAATGTTATCTATAATTCGTTATGATCTACACAGCTGAATGCCTTTGCGTAGTCAATAAAACAAAGGTAAACATCTTTCTGGTATTCTCTGCTTTGAGCAAAGATCCATCAGACATCAGAAATGATATCCCTGGTTCCACGTCCTGTTCTGAATCAAACTGGAATTTCTGGCAGTTTCCTGTCGATATACTGCTGCAATCGTTTTTGAATTATCTTCAGCAAATCTGTACTTGTGTGTGCTATGAATAATATTGTGTGATAATTTCTACATTCTGTTGGATCACCTTTCTTTGGAATGGAAGCAAATATGAATCTCTTCCAGTTGGTTGGCCAGGTAGTTGTCTTCCAGATTTCTTGACATAGACGAGTGAGCACCTCCAGTGCTGGATTAGTTTGCTGAAACATCTCACTTGACATTCCATCAATTCCTGAAGGCTTGTTTTTCACCAATGCCTTCAGTGCAGCTTGGACTTCTTCCTTCAATAATATTGTTTCTTGATCATATGCTACCTCTTGAAATGGTTGAGTGTCAACTCTTTTTGGTACAGTGATTCTGTGTATTCCTTCCATCTTCTTTTGATGCTTCCTGTGTGGTTCAATATATTGCCCATAGAATTTTTAGGTATTGCAACTTGAGATTTGAATTTTTTCTTCAGTTGTTTTTAGCTTGAGAAATCCAAGCATGTATATATACAGTAAATAACCAAAACCAAACCCTTGCCATCAAGTCAATTCCAACTCATAGTGACAGTGACCCTGTAGGAGAAAATAGAACTGCTGCATAGGGTTTCCAAGTAGCAGCTGGTGGATTCGAACTGCCAACCTATTGGTTAGCAGCTATAGCCCAATAGCGCTCTTAACCACTGTGCCTAGTTTCTAAAAATAAAAATAGTCCTACAAAAATATTACAGATTGTAAAAAGTGTTTTAAAGGGCAGTATGATATTAATTTAAAATTATGGGTTCTTGATTTAGTAGGAGCATATGATAGGAATGACTCTTCTGTGGAAATACTCTTCAGTGGGAATTAGCCACATAAGTGGTAGGGATGAGGGGTAGAAAAGAAAAGTGCTCCACTAAATTTATCCATCTCTTATACACTCCTTTGTAAGCATTATGACATAAATTTATGGTCTCCTCAATTGAACAGGAATCTCCATTAAGTGATTGAGTCTTTTTTAACTTTGTATTAACCAAAGCACTGAGCAAAATCTTTGTCATGTTGAATTGAGTAGTAATAAAAGTAGAGATCTAGGACCTCATATAACTTGAGGGTAAAAAATATGCTAAATGTTGAATTCATATTTTTTTTATCTATACTTCTTTGGCAAGTTGTCCAAATTTATGAAGTATTTAAAAGCATCCTTATTTGGACATTTTCTACCCTAATATTTCATCTGATTTCTCAACAAAGTAATGAAGGATGTCTTTAGATCATGCTATTTTCTCAATGTGAAATTTACTTTCTTTCTTATCCTTCAACTGTCAAGTTCAATCTACTCTATCCTTTAAGGTCCTGCTTGTATGTCTCTGCCTCCATGAAGTGTTTTCTTATTAGGTCAGTCCAAAGAAGAAGTTTCTTCCCATGGACACTTTTGCAAAACTTGGTCATCATTTGGTCTCCAATTCAACTTCCAGTCTTCTGATTATTGTTGCGCATGTATGTATCATTGCTATCTCCCCTAGTAAGGTCTACATTTCTGAAGGCAGGGAACATTTAATAATAATAATAATTTATTGTTTCTGTACAATAACTATGTTTCTCTACAGGAACTATGCTACATGATTTGTTTCCATTATACAATTGATTTCTTACAACAATCTTATTAAGGTGATATCACTTCTATTTTAAACAATAAGAAGCTTGTAGATGTTTGGTAACTTGTCCAGCATCATACAACTATTAAGGGGTGCATATAGGATTTAAATCCATATCTGTTTGACCACAAAGCTCTTAACCTTTCTGCCATTCAGTCTAATTCAATTCTCTATCTCCCACAGTTTAGCCCATAATTGTTTTCTGCATATAGCGGCTGTTCAAAAATGAAAGATTTGAAATGAATACATAAACCTTGAAGTTACCAACATGAATTGTGTTTATCACTTCCATTGGAGATGTTTCTCAGCCTTGCAAGCAACCACCTTGTACCTCAAGGGGTGGAGTTATTTATTGTTTGTATAGGGTAGCTCTTTGACAGACAAACAAAAATCTAAGCTGGCTTCATTAAAATGGATGGATATAAAGCGGCAACATGTCTATGTTGAGCCATTGAAAGTGAAATGGGATAATTGCTGTAGTTACAATGAGACTGATCAAGCTGAGAAAAACAAGTTTCAAATTGTTTCAATCAGTCTTAATCCAGCAGCGTTATTAACAGTGCTCTACCCTGGTGCAACTGCATCTGCTAACTCAAGATAATGATTTATATCACAGTTTATGAAAGTTCCAATTTATCCTAATTCAATAAGTGAAACCCAGCAAGGCAGGCAGGAGACATACATCGCACTATGACTAGAACCCCCACTTCTTTTTCCTCACCTGCCATCCCCAGACCATCATGGCTGGCTGTGAATCTGCTTGTCAAGTATCTTCCTTTGTGGACCTAAGCTGAGGGAGACAGATCAGCAGGTTGGAGTAGAAGTGCTTAATCACACCCTCAAGTTGGAAGCCCCAGCAGGAAAGAATGTTTTGAGCAAAGCCAACATAGTAGAATCATACAATGAGAAGTATCTTGGAGACCTCTGAGTTCAGGAGTTCTTAACCTGGAAATTATGGGCTCCTCAGTTGGAAACTGAGTACACAAACCATGAACACTGCAAAAGTCTGTGCGTGTGTGTGTGTGTGTGTGTGTGTGTGTGTGTGTGGTGTATATGCATGTGTGCAATTTTCTCTCATTCAGAGTGTTCATCAGATCTCAAATTGTTCTTGTCACCTGAAGAAGTTATGGACCACTGACTGATCTAATCCCCTCTATTATGGATTGAATTGTGTCCCCCTAAAATGTGTGTCAACTTGGCTTGGCCATGATTCCCAGTATTGTGTATTGTCCTCCAATTTGTGATCTGATGTAATTTTCCGATATGTTGTAAATCTTAATCTCTGCCTGTAGTTAATGAGACAAGATTAGGTTATGTTAAAGAGAATTAGGGTGGGATGCAACACCCTTGCTTAGGTCACAGCCCTGGTCCAATGTAAGAGGAGTTTCCCTGGGATGTGGCCTGCATCACCTTTTATCTTATAAGAGATAAAAGCAGAGAGAAGTGAGCAGAGATAGAGGGACTTCATTACCACCAAGCAAGAAGAGCCAGAAGTGGAGCACATCCTTTGGACCCAGGGTCCCTGTGCTAAGAACCTCCTAGATCCAGAGGAAGATTGATGACAAGGACTTCCCTTCAGAGCCAACAGAGAGAAAGCCTTCCCCTGGAGCTGGTGCCCTGAATTTGGACTTCTAGTTTCCTAAACTGTAAGAGAATAAATTTCTGTTTGTTAAAGCCACCCACTTGTGGTATTTCTGTTATAGCAGCACTAAATAACTAAGATACTCTCACTATAAAAATGAGAATGCAGAGAGAAGGATGTAAAGATAATTTTCTTACCCCGGGACACCCTTTTAGCTCAGAAATGAAGCCACTCCTGAAGTTCCCCCTCCAGCCAAAGATTAGACAGAAAACAAAATGAGACTAAAGGATCACACTAGCCCAGGGGCAAGGACTAGAAGGCAGAAGGGGACAGGAAAGCTGGTAATAGGGAACCCAAGGTCAAGAAAGGAGAGTGTTGTCATGTTGTGGGGTTGTTAACCAATGTCATAAAACAATGTGTGCACTAACTGTTTAAGGAGAAGCTAGTTTGTTCTGTAAACCTTCATCTAAAGTACACAAAAATATTTTTAAAAAGATAATTTTCTTAAATCACTATTGTTAGAGAAAGAATTTGGAATAGATTACTGAAATCCCATAGTCAGCCAAGCAGGAAGTCATTTACGTTTTTGACCCTAGAACAAAATGTGACACTGGTCAAATGTGACCTCTTGAACACCATTTTCCTCACCCATTCCTGCTGCTCTATGGCGATGCTACTTCCTTCATATGAATATATACTTCAGAGGCAGCCTGTGTCTCCTTCATATCCAAATGTACTCTCAGGAAAAGGTCTACTGACAGGTGGGGAGGTAACTTGATGTCACGGAAAGAACACTGTACTAGCTCTGGTTTCCAGTAGAGAGTCAAGGACACAGTAGATATGGAGTGCATATTTGCTGAGCAAGTGAATGAGTTTAAAATCATGAACTTTATTTACATTAATTTTGACCATCTGAAAAAAGAGGATGTTGGTCTTTATAATGTCTAATATTCCTTTGCTTTAATGTTTGATGATCACGGCAACCATTTACTTGAAACCTCATTTCCGACTATTAAATGAAAGGGCTTACCCCTGTTCAAGGGATTATCCTGTTCAATCTATCTGAGGATAGATAAGACAGAGGGTGGGATATAAGGTAGGGTTTTTGCTTCACCTGGCCTTGAAAAGCTACCCTTTCTGCTGTAAACTTTGCTTTAATGACCCTTATTCCAAGGTAAGAAAGCCCAATCAACCAATACTGATGCACTTGTCTAGCTATTAAGCTAACTAAATAAAAATATCCTTGAGGGTCCACTCTAACCAGGCCAGATTCTAGGCTCTGAAAACACAAAGGGAAACTAAACACTAATCATTCATTAAAGGATCTCACCATATAGGGAACAGTCAAGATACCACGTTCCAACTATTGAAATTGTGGATTAATCAGTGCTTGGTTGGTATGGGAAAAGGAGTTATGAATAATTCAGGGAACTAGTGAAATTAGGAGAAAAGCATTTACTCAGTCTTGAGGGTAAAGTAAGTAGGAGTTTACCAGATAGAGAAGTTGGAAGGATAATGTAATCCATGCAAGTAAAACCAGCCAAACAAATGCATGCCACTGTGAATGGCAATCCCGTATTTGGGGGATGGTAAATGTTCTCGTATGGGCATAGGATGGTGTCTGGCATTTAAGGAAAGCCCAATAAATATTTGTTGAATGAATGAGAGGATAAATGGCTTAATAATTATAATTATTAATAATTATAAGCTAACACTTGTTATTACTGTCAAACTCAATAATAAACACTTTTTTATGTATTATACCACAATTCCCACAAGAACTATATAAGTACTATTAGGATTCTTATTTTATAGTTGATTTTTATGAAGCTTAGAGAGGCAAAGCAACTTGTCTGAGGTCACATAGCCACTATCAGGGCCAAAACTTGATTTCTGTATGGCTTCATGACTTTAAATCTTGAGCACTTAATTATTTCACTATAAAGTATAGGGTGTTTTGGGAAAAGGAGTAGGAGTCCCTGAGTGGAGCAAAAAGTTAAGCATTCAGCTACTAACTAAAAGGTTGAAAGTCTGAATCCACCCAGAGGTCCCTTGGAAGAAAGGCCTGGCAATCTTCTTCCAAAAGTTCATAGCTATGAAAACTCTATGGAGCACAGTTCTACTCTGAAGCATGTGGGGTTACCATAAATCAGAATCGGCTTGTCAGCAACTGGTAAGGTAAGTGTAATGAGCTAGCATAAGAAGTTCTCTAACTTCAGAGAGAGGAGGGAGAATCAAGATCAGTTCAAAGCTGCTTCTTAAGAGGTGAAGGTCTCTACTCTCCAACTTTTTCACCATGCCTGACACCAGCTGTCCTTCCCACAGCACTATGTCTCGGCTGAGTTCGATAATTCATAACAATGGCCACACAGAATTCACAGACCATACTCATAATTATGTGGTTTATTAAGGAAGTAGCAGGCTACACTCAGGGTCAGGATCAACTTGAAAGTACAGGATACAATTCAGGAGACAGGATACAGTTCTTCAATCAGGACAACTTCCAACCAGGATAGCTCTCAGCTTCTTCTTGGCTGTGCCTGCCACAGGGTTTTCTTTCGGCCATGCCCTGGTTGGGCAAGTGTTACAACTGTTTGACTCTGCTGACAAGTACGTGGAGGCATCCCACTCTGCCAGCAAGCCTCCTGCCCAAAGGCCCTCAGCTCTCTCTTGTTCTGTGAGTTGGCAAGCCCACTGCAGCCACCTTGAATTGGTCTCTTGGTTCCTGCTACTCATACTGTTGCCACCAATTCTCTGCCTGCTGGGCTCTGCTGTAGTTGCCACCATTTCTCACCATCTCTCCCAGTCTCCAGTGTTACACCTGTCTCTATCCTGTGTCTAGGAGGTTCTCAGTGCAGGAATCCCAGGTCTAAATGATGTGCTCTTTTCCAGGCTCTTCTTGATGATAATGAGTTTTCCCTCAACCTCTGTGTAATTGGCCCTTAAGTAAGCCTACTTCTAGTCAATTTCAAGTCATAGGCCTCCCACCGGACCACAAACTGACCAATTCCCTTGATAGGCCACAGTAACTTAAACTGCATAATAATCAACCAATTCCCTCAAGGTCACTTAATCCTATTGGGTGGTTTTACATACCCTATTTGCATAGTAGACTAACCAATCCCTTGCAAGATTGTGACCCAGCCAGTTGTCTTTGGCAGAATTATAAACCCAAGTCCAGAAAGGCTACATATAACGGAAACCCACTGTACCGCAGTAAGGTAGGAAAGGGAGTAATGAGTAGTACATGGAAAAATAAATTATGACCACATTGTTAAGGGTCTTAAATGCCGTGCTATGAGATTTGTTAGCAAAGGAAAGTAGTATAGAGTTTTCCAAGCACGGGCAGAACAGAACCTAAGCTGTGCTTTAGAAAGGCATCTGGAAGGTTGTGAGACAGATTGAAATGACAAGGGTCTATATGATGCCTGCAGAACAATTGGGAGACACATAATTAAATCATCTACATTTTCTGTAGTCTGCTTTTATTCTAGTAAACAGCGCAGCTTGAATATAATTCCACATAACACACCTACTTCTGTCTCAATCATCATTTTTTGGATGAAAAATGTTTTTATTATAAATAATTTTAAAGATAAAATAGTAAGTAAAATCATAACCCCCATACCCCCTTCATGGAGTTTCCACAATTATCAAGTCAAGATCAATTTTGTTTCATTTAAGCCTCCACTCTCCACATTATTTTGAAGCAAATTTTGAAACAAATTGCATTTCTGACATCATATTATTTGTGCAATAAATATTTCTGTATATATTTTAAAAATTGAGGATTTCTTTTTGGAAAAAAGGGCAGAATTATTATAATTTGTAAAAATAAGATTAATTATTTAGTATCGTCCAATACCTAGTTCAGTGTTCAACTGTCCCTGCCTCAATTATTTTTAATGACTGTTATTATTAGGTGCTGTCGAGATGGTTCTGACTCATAGCAACCCCATGTAGAACAGAACAAAACACTGCTTGGTCATGCTCCATGCCCACAATCATTACGCTTGAGCCCATTGTTGCAGCCACTGTGTCAATCTATCTTGTTGAGGGTCTTCCTCTTTTTCACTGACCCTCTACTTTACCAAGCATGATGTCCTTCTCCAGGGACTGATCCCTCCTGACAAGATGTCCAAAGTATGTAAGACGCAGTCTCACCATCCTTGCTTCTAAGGAGAATTCTTGTTGTACTTCCAAGACAAACCTGTTCATTCTTTTGGCAGTCCGTGGTATATTCAATATCCTTCGCCAATACCACAATTCAAAGGTGTCAATTCTTCCATATTCCTTATTCGTTGTCCAGCTTTCGCATGCGTATGATGCAACTGAAAATGTCATGGCTTGGGTCAGGTGCACCTTAGTCTTTAAGGTGACATCTTTGCTTTTCAACACTTTAAAGTGATCTTTTGTAGCACATTTGCCTAATGCAATCAATGCCTCTTGATTTCTTGACTGCTGCTTCCATGAGTGTTGATTGTGGATCCAAGTAAAATGAAATCCTTGACAACTTCAATCTTTTCTCCGTTTATCATGATGCTGCTTATTGGTCCAGTTGTGAGGATTTTTGTTTTCTTTTTGTTGAAGTGTAATCCATACTGGAGGCTGTGGTCTTTGATTCTCATCAATAAGTGCTTCAAGTCCTCTTCACTTTCAGCAACAAAGTTGTATCATCTGCATAATGCAGGTTGTTAGTGAGTCTTTCTCCAATCCTGATACCCCCTTGTTCTTCATACAGTCCAGCTTCTCGGATTATTTGCTCAGCATACAGATTGAATAGGTATGGTGAAATGACATAACCCTAAGGCACACCTTTCCTGACTTTAAACCACGCAGCATCCCCTTGTTCTGTCAAAATGACTGCCTCTTGATATATGTAAAGGTTCCTCATGAGCACAATTAAGTGTTCTGGAATTCTCATTCTTCTCAATGCTATCCATAATTTGCTATGATCCACACAGTTAAATGCTTTTGCACAGTCAATAAAACACAGGTAAACATCGCTCTGGTATTGTCTGCTTTCCACAAGGATCCATCGGACATGAGCAATGATACCCCTGGTTCCACGTCCTCTTCTGAATCCAGCACAAATTTCTGGCAGTTCTCTGTCGATACACTGTTGCAGCCACTTATGAATGATCTTCAGCATAATTTTACTTGCATGTGATATTAATGATATTGTTTGATAATTTCCACTTTTGGCTGGATCACTTTTCTTGGGAATAGGCATAAATACGGATCTCTTCCAGTCAGATGGTCAGGTAGCTGTCTTCCAAATTTCTTGGCTTAGACAAGTGAGCACTTCCAGTGCTGCATCTGTTTGTTGAAACACCTCAATTGATATTCCATCAATTCCCGGAGCCTTGTTTTTCACCAATGCCTTCAATGCAGCTTGGACTTCTTCCTTCAGTACCATCGGTTCCTGATCATATGCTACCTCTTGAAATGGTTGAACGTCTACCAACTCTTTTTGGTATAGCGACTCTGTATTCCTTCCGTCTTCTTTTGATGCTACCTGTGTTGTTTAATATTTTCCCCATAGAATCCTTCACTATTGCAACTCAAGGCTTGAATTTTTTCTTCACTTCTTTCAGCTTGAGAACTGCTGAGAGTGTTCTTCCCTTTTGGTTTTCTATCTCCAGGTCTTTGCACATTTCATTATAATATTTTACTTTGTCTTCTCGAGCCATCCTTTTAAATCTTCTTTTCAGTTCTTTTACTTCATCATCCTTCATTTTGCTTTAGCTACTTGACATTCAAGAACAAGTTTCAGAGTCTCTTCTGACACACCTTTTGATCTTTTTTTTCTTTCCTGACTTTTTAATGACCTCTTGCTTTCTTCATATATAATGTCCTTGATGTCATTCCACAACTCGTCTGATCTTTGATCATTAGTGTTCAGCGCGTCAAATCTATTCTTAAAATGGTCTCTAAATTTAGGTGGGATATACTCAAGATTGTACTATGGCTCTCGTGGACTTGTTCTAATTTTCTTCAGTTTCAACTTCAACTTGCATATGAGCAATTGAGTGACTGTTCTGCAGTCAACTCCTGGCCTTGTTCTGACTGATGATATTGAGATTTTCCATTGTCTCATTCCACAGATGTAGTCGATTTGATTTCTGTGTATTCCATCTGGCAAGGTCCATGTGTATAGTCGCCGTTTATGTTGGTGAAAAAAGTCATTTGTAATGAAGAAGTCGTTGGTCTTGCAAAATTCTATCACGCGATCTTCGGCATCAGTTCTATCACCAAGGCCATATTTTCCAACTACCGATCCTTCTTCTTTGTTTCCAACTTTTCCATTCCAATCACCAGTAATTATTAATGCATCCTCATTGCATGTTTGATCAATTTCAAACTGCAGAAGTTGGTAAAAATCTTCAGTTTCTTCATCTTTGGCCTGAGTGGTTGGTGCATAAATTTGAATAATAGTCATATTAACTGGTTCCTTGTAGGTGTATGGATATTATCCTATCACTGACAGCGTTGCACTTCAGGATAGATCTTGAAATGTTCTTTTTGACGATGAATGCAATGCCATTCCTCTTCAAGCTGTCATTCCTGGCATAGTAGACTATATGATTGTCCAATTCAAAATTGCCAATACCAATCCATTCCAGCTCACTAATGCCTAGGATATCGATCCTTATGCATTCCATTTCATTTTTGACGATTTCTAATTTTCCTAGATTCATACTTTGTACATTCCACGTTCTGATTATTAATAGATGTTCGCAGCTGTTTTTTCTCATTTTGAGTTGTGTCACATCAGCAAATGAAGGTCATGAAAGCTTCAGTCCATCCACATCATTAAGGTCGACTCTACTTTTAGGAGGCAGCTCTTCCCCAGTCGTCTTTTGAGTGCCTTCCAAACTGGGGGGGCTCATCTTCTGGCACTATATCAGACAATGTTCTTCTGCTATTCATAAGGTTTTCACTGGCTAATTCTTTTCAGAGCTAGACTTCCAGGTCCTTCTTCCTAGTCTGTCTTAGTCTGGAAGCTCAGCTGAAACATGTCTGCCATGGGTGACCCTGCTGGTATCTGAATACCGGTAGCATAGCTTCCAGCATCACAGCAACACACAAGCCCCCACAGTATGACAAACTGACAGCCATATGGGGGTTTAATGACTAGTTATAGGATACTAGTTACATTAAATATGGTATAACCATAAAGAGTCATTAAATTATTTATGGTTATACCATATTTAATGTAACCAGTACCCTATTAATGAATATTTATGGTGTTCATAATGTCACAACACCCAAAAGAGACAGCTTGAAACTATGGCTTCGACTTGATTTTATCTTAAGCAAGCACAATCCAGCAGTTTACTGGTGTTCTCGGGGCATTTTGATACTGACTAATGGAAATTTCACATTGTCTGTCTCTGCCCTTATCTTGCCTTATCCTATCTAGATGCCCTAAAGTAGAATTCCTCAAACTACCAAAAATCAGTTGTCATCGACTCAACTCCAACTAACAGGTAACTCCACGTGTGTCACAGTAGAACTGGGCTCCATAGGGTTTTCAGTGGCTGATTTTTCAGAAACAGATAGCCAGGTCTTTCTTCTGAGGTGACTCTGGGCTGACTGGAACCTCCAACTTTTTGGTTAGCAACAGAGCATGTTAATCATTTGCACCACCCCGGGAAGCCCCTCAAACTACAGCCTGGGCCAAATCTTGCCTGCCCCATTTTTGTGCAGCCTTAGACCTAACAATGAGCTTGACATTCTAAAATTCTGACATAAATAAATCAAAAGAAGAATAATATTTCATGACAAGTGAAAACTATTTGAAATTCAAATTTCAGTATTCCTTAATGGAGTTTTGCTGTAACAGTCACACTCATTCTTTTATGTATTGTTTATGGCTGCTTTCCTGCTACAACAGCAGAGTTGAATTGTTGCATCAGAGACCATACAATATACACGTCCCTGGGTAGTGCAAATAGTTAACAAGTTTGGCTGGTAGAAAAAATGTTAGAGGTTCAAGTCCACTCAGAGGCACCTTGGAAGAAAAGCCCGGAAATCTACTTCTGAAAAATCAGCCATTGAAAACCTTAAGGAGCACAGTTCTACTCTGATACATACGGGGTCCCCATGAGTCAAAGTTGACTCAACGGCAACTGGTTTACTTACATAATATTCTGCGTTTTGCCTCTTGGCCCACAGAGCCTAAAATACTAACTGGTCCTTTACAGAAAGAGTTTGCTAACCTATGCTCTAAAGTAGTGTTCTCAAGCTTTAGTGATGATGCGAATCACTTGTAGAACTTCTAAATAGACACATCCCTGTCCACCCAAAGATTCTGACTCAATAGGTCTGGGGTAGGGCTCATGAATTTCAATTTCTAACAAACTCCTAAATGCTGCTGATATCACTGGTCAAGGCCCACACTTTGAGTTTCTCTGCTCTAATGAGAGAATGAGCAGAGATTCAGGGAAAGGGAAGTGAAAAAGTTCTACTGATGCATCCCTCACCAAATTCCCTTCACAGCTCCTCTTCTGGGGGTCTCAGCCCCAACCGGATCCACCCAGCAATTTCAGCATGACCCTGGCCAATGCCGGACCTGTCATTGCTTCTTAGAGAAAATGAGGAAGGCATCCTGACACAGTGGATCACATTAACCAGGCAGATATGTATTCATTAGATGCATATCACACCTTTACTCAGAGCCTGGATCCTAAGCTTAAAATATAGTAATTATCCAGTCTCAAAAATAACCACTCTGTGTCGAGCCTTTAAACAAAATGAGAGAGGAGGGCCTGACAAACAATGAAGGTATGAGAGAGAAAAGACTGGGGGAAAAAAAAATAATGGAAGTCTCCACTTGGGAAAATTCAGGTATCAATACAATACTCAAAAATAGAGCTTTTCACTTCCATCTTCTCCCTGATCAGATTCCAATCTGTTTCTCCTTTTGCGTCGCTTTGCTGGTAACGCCACGATCTTTCCCTTAAGCGTCAGTGCAGTGTAAGGCAAAAAGTGGGATGGGGAGTGAGAGGGTCTGAATCTTAACTCTGTTCCTTTCAGGTAGTGAGAATCTGGCCAAGTTACCTAAAAACTCTGAGATCAAGTGACCAACTCATTCTGAATTGCCCAGGACTTCCCCTGTGTTAGTTTTGTTCCCAGAAAACTAGGATGTTTGGTCACCAATGTTGCGGTATCTGGAAAACAACAAAACAAAAGCAAAACAGTGATGGGGCATATTAGCTAGTTTTTAGGGTTGTGGTGATGGTTAAACAGCATAGCACAAGGCACAGAGCCATCAATAAATGAAGGTTGAGTCTCCTCCTCCCTCTCTCCCCAGATACCCATGCTACAAATTCTGGCCTCCTACTTGAGTCCTCACTCTCATGTACAACCCATGCCCCTCAGAGGCTTATGTCTACAGTGTTTCTCCATTTAGCCCCTACCGCTCTTGCTCCCCTCTCCACTGTCTTAGTCCAGAGCCTCACAGCTCTGTACCTTAGGCCCTTCCCTGAGTCCCTCAGGTGGTCTTCCCTTCTCCATTCTTTATCACTCCAATACATCTGATAGAGAAAGCTTTCTAATCTGTCACTCTAATCACATTATTTTAGAGTTATACCTCCTTCAATGACTCTCCGTTGCCAAACCAAAACTGAAACTCCCAACTCCTTCATAGGCCACTTAAAGCTGTCTGAAAGTTGGTGGTCACCTTCTTTTCTGTCCTCAACTCCTGCTAGAAGCTTGCACTCCAGTCTTAATGATTTGTTTGCTGTTTTCCAAATTGCCTCAGTTCTTTGTTTTAGCTATTTGCTCTGCCAGAAATGGCTTCTCTCCACCCTTTATCTAAAGTGAGATTTCTCACCCTCAGCACTGCTGACATCTTGGGCCAGATAATTTTTTGTTAGGGGCTTTTCTGTGCGTTGCAGGATGTTTAGCCACATCTCTGGCCTCTACACATTAGATGTCAGTAGCACTCCTGCCTCTACCCTTTCATGACAATCAAAAAATGTCTCTAGACATTGCTGTGGGGCTGGTGTAGGGGGGATGATTATACCCTTCCCCTCATTGAGAACCTTTGCTCTAAAGTACTTCTTGCCCACCTCGGCTCACCACTGAAAGGGCAGTCCTCAATGGTCATTAGAGCCTAACACATGTTGTTGCCTTGCATTAATTGTGTACAGATATACACCATCATCACCTCCCGCCCAATGTTATTAAGGACTCCTTTAAGGAAAGATGTTTTTCCCCATCTGTTAGTTCTCCCCACTGTCTAGTATAATTCCTTTATTCAGAAGTATTTGTTAAATGAAACGTAAAGTCATATGGATGGTTCCTTTGCTGATTCTTTACATCTCTTGATGACAGATCTCCCAGAGTTTCTTTGAACACTAAGATCATTTAAAGCATTTAAATAAATATACCTGTGTGTGTGTGTGTGTGTGTGTGTGTGTGATCTGCATATGAGTAAATTTGCAAAGATTGGTATTACCTGCATCTTCTCAAAACCGTAACTATGTTGTGAAGTGAAATGTATCATTCTTCTTCAATCTTTCTTTATATTCTATCTTTGTTTTCTCTTGAGCTTGCTTACTTCAAGACTGGCCCCATTTTCCCCAGATCCTCAACCTTACAAGGCCATATTGCTGTGTTAGCCAGTTATACAGTCACATTTCCTTCTCTATCTTGTCTCTTCTAATCAGCTGCTCCACTAGCTGGTAGTTGGCATAAAGAAGTCGTGCTAAGAGTACATCTGCTCACATCTGGCACATAAAGAGCTCTAGGTCACATTTGTACAGGCAGCACAGCTGACTTCACAGAAACCGGGAGAGGGAGGAAGCAACTCTGGCCTAAAAGTTCTCTGTATATGATCAACCACAGTAATTGGGGCATTTCCAGCTGGCTTTCAGCTTGGCACAGGGAAAAAAGAGTCAAGCAGGTTAGGATCAGGGAGCTGGCCCTTGCCAAGCCCTTATCTTCTTTTGATTCCTTCCAGACCCTAGCTCATGCTCTGCATTAGCTAGTGAGAGATACTTACCCATCCCATTCTGTCTTATAGTGCATCCTTTCTCCATTTGCTGAGATCTACCAGTGCCAGACCATTGTCTTTAAGCAGCAATCCTGACTGTACCCAGTGTACAAACATTAACAGAAGAGGACAATGTGTTTACAAATCACCAGCATTTTGATTGGCTTCCTCACTCAGGTCCTGGGTCTGAAGTAACAGATTGGAGAATGTAAGCCAAGGCTCTGGATCCTGTTGAGAAAGACAGAGCCTCCTTCTGATTTGTCAGAGGTTGGCTGCTGAGACCAGGAGGCAAAGCAGCACCTTGGGAGGTAGCCAGAAAAACACAGGCTGGTGGAGAAGGACTCTGAAATGTACCAGATATTTTTGCATACAAATGGTAATGATGGTTACTTGTAAATGCTCAACTGGGACAAATTGTTGAAGCAGTCATTAAGGTCTTCAACTAGATGTTTCATAAAGCGCTTTTTAATCTTGACAATTCTGTTGTTTTATTTTTCTTCTATCAACATCTCTACTGTTAAAATTCTATTGTTCTTTAACAATAGAATTATCCAGTAGCATCTTCTACCCCTCTTCTCTCTACCAAGTCTCCCAGTTGGATTTTTTCATAGACAGAAAACAACTGAACTCCATACAATATAAGCTGGGCTCTAACAGGCAGGACATTCAAATACGTTCTACAAACAGTCATCGTGTCTGACATGTTAAGAATTTTTTTTTTTAAAACATGGAAATTTTTGTTCCTTAAGCTCCTGTGGCCTAGTAGGGTAACTTGTGAAGCTATTATTAGTAGTAAATACTTTGTTGGGGAAATAATACTTTCTAATTTTTTTTTTTTTTTTTACTGCTGCCTAGTTTGCCAAAGAATTTCATGTATGCTAACTCATTTGGGCATCACATTAACCTTATGGAGTAGGTGGGTAGGTATTACTGTGTCCACTTTACAAATGAGGAAACTAGGGTACAGACAGGATGAGCAATGTATCCAAGATCACACAACAATTACAGTGAAAAAAAAAAAAAAAGAAAAACACAGGCTCCAGACTCCAAATCCAGTGGGCTTCTCATTGCACTATTTTATCTTCCAACTACATCAAAAGAGTAAGTGCTCAAGATAATTCAGGGCCAATGAAGTCAGAACCAGGACTAGATGGTCCCAAAGGACAAGAGCCACACTCTATTCTCTTGTTTGCTTAAATGTGATGATGAATGCTGTTTGAATCATGTGCCATGGAGAAAACAAAGCAATGAAAGGCACGATTTCTGCCATCAAGTTTTAACTGGGGAGACAAAGTGTTCATGCACTAAAAACTAACCAAGAATTTTGGTCAAAAGAGTAGTATAGGCAAACAGTGTTACAGAATTTCAGAGGAGAATAGGGAGATGTCAGAAAATGCTTCATAGAGAAGGTAGATTATGAGGTAGGACTTGATCATATTTAAATAGTAAGGGAAAAGCTTCAGAGGGTTGTGATAAACACAAGGACTTCACCGAGGAGCACTTAAGGAGATTCCTTACTTTAAATGGGATGGAATGTAAATACGCAAATTGGAAGATGTGGTTTTCAAGACCAGCATCAGCACTTATTGTCTCTGAGAACTAACTTCATTAATCTTTCATTTTTTCATCACAAAAATGGGAATAATGATATAAACGATTTGCCAAATATTTTGAGGACAGATTAAATATAAGCAAAAAGAAAAAATAGAAAAACTAAACCCATTGCCATAGAGTCGATTCTGACTTCTAGTGACCCTATAGGACAGAGTAGAACTATCCCTTAGGGTTCCCAAGGAGCAGCTGGTGAATTCGAACTGCCGATCTTTTGGTTAGCAGCCAAGCTCATAACCAGTGTGCCACCAGGGCTCCATTAAATATAACAGGAAAATTAAAAATATATAATATATAAAAGTAAAGTACACTACAAATGTAAGCTTAGTTGCTAAATATGTAATACCTGGAATAGAATTTTTTTTTGTTTTTTTTTTTTACTAATTTATTTTTTAATTGAAATATAACTCACATGCAGAAAAGTGCACAATTTTCAGTGTACAACTAGACGAATAAAGATCTTCTACATATTAACAAGAAAAATAGAGAGAGGCAGAGCCAACATGGTGCCCTAGACAGACATATCATGCCTGCCCTCTGTAGCAAAGACCTGAAAAACTAAGTAAAACAGATAACAAGAGTCAATCCTGGGACCCTAAGCATTAAATGAAGGCATAAAGAACTAGATCAAACACTGAATGAAAGAAGAAACTGACAGAAAAGAGAGAACGAGGAGAGATACAGAGTGCAGGCCCTTGCCAACTAATATGGCACAGTGTCACCATCTTAGAACACAACCAGCAAGGACGCTGGACAGGGAATACAGGAAGGCAACTTCGTGGAGCTCCCAACAGAAGACAGAGCATCTGGTAACAAGAGAAAACACCCTTTCCAGAGAAACATACTTTCCCACCACTCACCCTTCTGGTGAGTTGAAGAAAAACCCTCCTATCTCAGCTGCTCCCACCACCAGCGTCCACAAAAAAAGCCCCCCACCCCAGCTCCACCCCGTCCCCTCCAGCCATGCAGCTTTTTCTCCCCCTCTTCCTTCCTTTTCTTTCTCCCTCCCACTTAGCCCCATATACCACCTCTCCTCTTCCCAGAGGCTCCCCGACGCACCACTGAGGCCAGACAGCCACAAACCCGTGGCTGCCATGGTTCCACCCTGCCTCCACCCACTGGCTCCTGCCATGCCACTATTTTGTTTGTTCGTTTGTTTTCTGTTTTCCCTTTCCCCTTTCCTTTTCCCTTCCACCTAGCCTCGTACACCACTTCCTCCCACCTTCTGCTGAACTCCCATTGTGCCACCATAGCTAAAAAGTCACAATCTCACTACCACCCCAGGTCCACCTGCCCCACCCACTGGCCCCCACCATGTTGCCATTTTTTTCTTTTTCTTCTGTCTTTTCTTTCTCACTCCCACCTAGCCCTGTATGTCACCTCCTCTCTCATCCCACTAGCTACCAGTTCTGCCCTGCCCCTGTTTGGTGGTCCTCACTGCACTGGCATTTTTTAAAAATTATTTTCCTTTTTTCTTTTTATTCTTTCCTTTCTCCCTACTACCTAGTCCTGAACATCATCTCCCCTAATTTCAACTGGCCTCTGGGTCCACCTCACCAATTGATGGCACCCAAGGCAATGCCATTTTTTTAGATTATGATTGTTTTCCTTCTTTTCTCATTCTTCCCTTTCTTTCTTCCTCTCACCTAGCCCCATATGCCACCTCTGCCCCCTTCCCACCAGCCCCTGGAGAACCACTGCAGCTGCCACTGGCCTGTGGCTGCCCTGGGTCCACCCTGCCCCCACCCACTAGCTCCCACAGCATGGCCATTTTTTTTTCTTTCTTTTCTTTCTGCCTCCCCGTATGGCCCCGTATGCCACCTCCTCCCTTCCTCTGGCTCCTGCTGCACCACTGTGGCTAGAGAGACACTGATGCACCAGCCCACTACTGCCCCAGATCCTCTCCACCCCCACCCACCAGCCAACACCGTGCCATTTTTTTTCTTTAATTTCTTCTACTTCCCACCTAGATCCATACGTCACCTCCCTTCTCCTCCCACCAGTTCCTACGTCAGCAGTTCCCACATCAGCTCTGTCCCCACTCGTTGGTTCACACCATGCCACAAATTTTTTCCTTTTTATTCTTTTTTCACTTTCTTCATTTTCTTACTCCCTCCCACCCAGCTGTGTACACCACCACCCCCTTACTCCTGCGGGCCCCCACTATGTCACTGCAGATAGAGTGCTACTGGTGGTGCACCAGCCTGCCACTGCTCACGGTCTACTCTGCCTACACCCACTGGCCCCCACCATGCAGATATTTTCTTATTTACTTATTTTTTCATTTTCTTCCTTTCTTTTCTTTCTCCCTCTCACCTAGCCATGTATGCCACCTCCCTCGCCTACATGCCAGCCCCTGACTCTGCCCTGCTCCCACCTGCCAGCTACTGCCACACCAATTCTTTTTTCTTTTTCTTCTTTCTCTCTTTTTTCTTTTCTGTCTCCCTCCCACCTAACCCCATACACAACCTCCCCCTTTTCCTGCTGGAACCCACTGTGCTGCCATGGCAAGAGTATCCCAGGTACTCAGGCCCACCGCTGCACCAGGCTTGCACCGCCCCTCCCCTCCAGCCACTCGACTAGCTGCTGAATGGTAAGAAGTGAGTCCACACCACTCCCAGTTCAACACCCCTCCCCCTCTGGTAAGAGGTTGTGAAACCTCCCACACTGCTGAACAAACATCAGGGGGCAGAGAGCATCTACCCAGTCCACCCTCAGCCATCTTGTCAAACAAGCGTATAGTTAAGTGGGCTCACTCTGCCTACTGCTGTACACCCAGACAAGATGGTGAGAGCTATGGTGTCCATAGACAAGCAAGCGGCAAAGCTCGCCCAGCCAGCCTGCTTTGACATATCAAAACAAACAAAAAACAGGATGAAACAAAGAACATACAATCAATAAATAAAGAAAATAATACTTTTATGTCTTGGAGGCAGTAGGCAATATCAAAACATATAAAAGCAGGACAAGATGGCTCCAGCAAGTGATCAAAATAAAGAAACAAATGACATTTTGGTAGAAGAAAAGGCAGTGGAACCAACTGACATGGAATTTAAAAGATTAATATTTAGGGTTTTCCAAGAGATTAGGAAGGAGAGCAGGTAAAATACAGAGAAAACCAAGCAAAATATAGACAAAATTGTAGAAAACACAGACAAAACCAAAGAAAACCTAGCCAAAATCAAGGAAAATACAAAGCAAAGAAGAATTCAAGAAAAAAATATGAGAGCAAAATGTCAAAATAAATAAATAATTAGAACTTGTGAAAAAAACAGCAACTATAAATCCAAAAGGTAAATAATAAAATTTCAGGGATGGACAACTCAACAGAGTTTTAGAAGCAAATTTGAAACAATGGAAGACAGAATCAGTGAGACTGAAGACAAATCCATGGATGCCACTGTGTGAGGAAAAATCAGAGAAAAGAATGAAGAAAACCTACAAATGATGTGGGACACAACCAAGAGCAAAAATTTACACATGATTGGAGTTCCAGAACAGAGGGTGAAAATGGAAAAATAAAGAGAAGATTGTTAACGATTTGCTTGCAGAAAACTTCCCAAATATCATGAAACACAAAAAGCTGACCATCCAAGAAGCTCAACTAGCCCCTCATAGGACAGACACCAAAAGAAAGTCACCAAGACATATCATAATCACACTTGCCAAAGTCAAAGACAAAGAAAGAATCCTGAGAGCAGCTTAAGAAAAATGAAAAGTCACAGACAAAGGGGAAACAATAAGATTAAACTCTGATTACTCGGCAGAAACTATGCAGGCAAGAGGGCAATGGGTAGACATATATAAAACCTTAAAAGAAAAAAAAAATGCCAGCCAAGAATAATATATCCTGCAAAACTGTCTCTCAAATATGAAGGAGAAATTAGCACATTTCCAGAGAAACATAAATTAAGGGAATTTGTAAAAACCAAATCAAACTTACAAGAAATATTAAAAGGAGTCCTTTCTTAGAGAACTGACAACATCAGAAAACAATCAGAGTTTAGGACACAGGAGAGCATCACCCAGATACCAACCTAGGTAAAGAACTGTCAATAATAAAACAAAGTTAAAAGACTTAAAACAGGGAACCAGAGATGTCAGTCTGTAAATGATGACAATGTCAAAACACAAAAAGGGGGAATAAATGTTGTAAGTACAGAACTTTCAAATGGAGAGAAAGTCAAGGCAGCATCAAGTTATGAAAGACTGGTTCAAACTTAGGGAAATAAGGATAAATTTCAAGGTAATCACAAAGAAAGTTAACAAACCTACTCATCAAAATAAAAAGAAGAAAAACACAAAGACTCAGTAAACACAAAATGTATAATAACGGAAGAAAAAAAATAAAATCCACACACACGCACACACAAAAAAACAGCACAGGAAAGTAAGAGGAACAAAGAAAACATCAGCAGCACACAAGAAAGTACAACAATATGACAGCAATAAACTCATACCTATCGATAATCATACTGTATGTAAATGGCTTAAATGCACCTGTAAGTAGACAGAGAGTGACAGAATGGATAAAGAAACATGACCCATCAATATGCTGTTTACAAGAGACCCATCTTAGAAACAAAGACATAAACATATGAAAAATCAAAGGATGGAAAAAATATATTAAGCAAATAGTAACTGAAAAAGGGGCAGGAGTGGCAGTATTAATCTCAGATAAAATAGACTTTAAGAGTTTAGGACATTATATAATGATTAAAGGGACAATCTATCAAAAATACATAACATTAATAAATATCTATGTACCCAGTGATAGGGCTTCAAAATACATAAAACAAACCTTAGCAGCACTAAAAAGATAGAGAGTTCTGCAATAATAGTAGGAGACTTCAACACACAACTCTAAGTAAAGGATAGATCAACTAGAAAGAAACTGAACAATGATACAGAGTATCTAAAGGCCACAATCAACCAGCTTGATCTCATAGACATATACAGAACATTCCACCCAAAATCAGCAAAGTATACATTATTTTCCAACTCACGTGGAACATTCTCCAGAATGGACCACATTTTAGGCCACAAAACAACCTTCAATAAAATCGAAAAATTTGAGATAATAGAAAGTATTCTCTCTGATCACAACATCATAAAAATAGAAATCAATACCAGCAAGAGCAAGGTAAAAAAAAAATCAAATACATGGAAACTGAATAACACCTTGCTTAAAAACCACTGGGTAATAGAAAATATCAAAGAGGGAATCAAAAAATTCCCAGAATTAAATGAGAATGAAAACATATCATACCAAAACCTTTAGGACACAGCATAGGCACTACTCAGAGGTCAATTTATAGCAGTAGAAGCACACATCAAAAAAGAACAGGCCAAAATTGAAACGTTAGCCCTACAACTCAAACAAATAGAAGGAGAACAGCAAAAGTAACCCACAGGCATCAGAATAAAGGAAATAATAAATATTAGAGCACAAATAAATGAAATAGAGAACAGAAAAACAATAGAAAGAATCAACGAGACCAAAAGTTGGTTCTATGAAAAGATCAACAAATTTGACAACCCATTGGCCAAATAGAAAAAGGAAAAACAGGAGAGGATGCAAATAAGCCAAATAAGAATTGAGATGGGGGACATTACAACAGACGCAACCGAAATAAAAAGAATCATAACAGAATACTATGAAAAACTGTACTCCAACAAATTTGATAACCTAGAGGAAATGGACAAATTTCTAGAAGCACACTATCTACCTAAACTAACACATACCCAGATAGAAAATCTGAACAGACCCACAACAAGAGAAGAGATTGAAGAGGTAATAAAAATGCTACTCCCCCCAACAACAACAATAAAAAATTTTTAAATAAAAAAACCCTGGCTTGGATGGCTTCACTGGAGAATTCTACCTTTCAGAGAACAGCTCACACCAGTACTACTCAAACTGTTTCAGAGCATAGAAAAGGAAGGAATACTCCCAAATTCCTTCTATAAACCAGCATAATCCTGATACCAAAGCCACACAAAGACATCACAAAAAGAAAGAAAATTAAAATTACTGACCAATATCTCTCATGAATATAGATGTGAAAATTCTCAACAAAATTCTAGCCAATAGAATTCAGCATGATATCAGAAAAATAATACACCATGACCAAGTAGAATTAATACCAGATATGCAAGGATGGTTCAACAGTAGAAAATCAATCAACAATATAATAAATAAATAGAATAGAAGAAAAGAATGATCATCTCAATAGATGCAGAAAAGACATCTGATAAAGTACAACACCCATTCTTGATAAAAACTCAATAAAATAAGAATAGAGGGGAAATTCCTCAGCATAAAAAGGGCATCAACACAAAACCAACATCCAACATCATTCCCAATGGAGAGAGGCTGAAAGCATTCCCCCTGAGAATGGGAACAAGACAAGGATGCCCTTTATCATCACTCCTGTTAACATTGTGCTGAAAGTCATAGCTACAGCAATAAGGTAAGAAAAAGAAATAAAGGGCATCCACATTGGAAAAGAAGAAGTAAAACTATTGCTATTCACAGATGATATGATTCTATACATCAAGAACCCCAAAGATTCCACAAGAAAACTACTATAACTAATAGAAGAGTCAGCAGAGTAGCAGGATACAAGATCAACATGCAAAAATCAGTTGGATTCCTACACACCAACAAAGAGAACTTTGAGAAGAAGATCAGGAAAAAAAGAACATTTATAATAGCCCCACGCATCTGTCAGTTTGTCATGCAGTGGTGGTTTTCATGCTGCTGTGATACTGGAAGCATTGCCACCAGTATTTCAAATACCAGCAGGGTCACCCTTGGTGGACAGGTTGCAGCTGAGCTTCCAGACTAAGACAGACTAGGAAGAAGGACCTGATGGTCTACTTCTGAAAAAAATTAGCAGTGAAAAACTTTGATTAGCAGGGAAACATTGTCTGATATAGTGCCAGAAGATGATCCCCTTAGGTCTGAAGGCACTCAAAATACGCTGGGGGAAGAGCTGCCTCCTTAAAGTAGAGACGACCTTAGTGATGTGGATGGAGTCAAGCTTTTGGGACCTTCATTTGCTGATGTAGTATGACTCAAAAGGAGAAGAAACAGCTGCAAACATCCATTAGTAATCAGAAAGTGGAATGTATGAAGTATGCATCTAGGAAAATTGAGAGTTCTCAAAAATGAAATTGAATGCATAAAGATCGATATCCTAGGCCATTTTGAATTGGACAATCATATATCCTGAAGTACAATGCTGTCAGGGATAGGATAATATCCATACGCCTACAAGGAAGACCAGTTAATACGACTATTTACCCACCAACCACTATTGCCAAAGATGAGGAAATGGAAGAATATTTACCAACCTCTGCAGTCTGAAATTGATTAAACATGTAATCAAGATGCACTGATAATTACCGGTGATTGGAATGAGAAAGTAGGAAACAAAGAAAGATCAGTAGGTGGAAAATATGGCCTTGGTGATAGAAATGACCCTGAAGATTGCATGATAGAATTTTGCAAGACCGATGACTTACTCATTGCAAATATCTTTTTTCAACAAATAAACAGCGACTATATGTGTGGACCTTGCTGGATAGAAAACACAGGAATCAAATCGACTACATCTGTGGAAGGAGACAATGGAGAAGCGCAATCTCATCGGTAATAAGGCCAGGGGCCGACTGCAGAACAGACTATCAATTGCTCATATGCAAGTTCACGTTGAAACTGAAGAAAATTAAAACAAGTCCAAAAGAGCCAAAATATGACCTTGAGTATATCCCACTTGAATATGGAAACCATCTCAAGAAGAGATTTGACACAATGAACACTAATTACCAAAGACCAGATGAGTTGTGGGAAGATATCAAGAACATCATACATGAAGAAAGCAAAAAGTTCATTAAAAAGACAAGAAAGAAAAAAAAGACCAAATGGATGTCAGAAGAGACTCTAACAGTTGATCTTGCATGTACACTAGCTAAAGCGAATGGGAGAAATGATGAAGTAAAAGAGTTGAAGAAAAGATCTCAAAGGGCAGCTCGAGAAGACAAAGTGAAGTATTATAATGAAATGTGCAAAGACCTGGAGATAGAAAACCAAAAGGGAAGAACATTCTTGGCATTTCTCAGACTGAAAGACTTGACTGCTTCTTGGTCTAAGTACAGGTTAAAATCTAAGTTTTGAGTTGCAATATTAAAGGATTCTATGGGCAAAATATTGAATGATTCAGGAAACATCAAAAGCAGTTGGAAGGACTACACAGAGCCACGGTACCAAAAAGAATTAGTTTATGTTGAACCATTTCAGGATGTAGCATATGATCAAGAAGTGATGGTATTGAAGGAAGAAATCCAAGGTATACTGAAGGCATTGGTGAAAATCAAGTCTCCAGGAATTGGCAGAATACCAACCAAGATGTTTCAACTGAAAGTGTTCATTCATCTATGCCAAGAAATTTGGAAGACAGCTACCTAGCCAGCCAACTGGAAAAGATCATATTTGTGCCCATTCCAAAGAAAGGTGATCTAATAGAATGCGGAAATTATTGAACAATATCATCAAGATCGCATGCAAGTAAAATTTTGCTGAAGACCATTCCAAAGCGGTTGTAGCAGTACACTGACAGGGAATTGCCAGAAATTCAAGCCAGATTCGTAAGAGTATATGGAATGAGGGATACCATTGTTGATGTCAGATGGATCTTGGTTGAAAGTAGAGAATACCAGAAAGAAAGATGTTTACCTGTGTTATATTGACTATGCAAAGGCATTCTACCATGTGGATAATAACAAATTATGGATAACATTGCGAAGAATGGGAATTCCAGAACACTTAACTGGGCTCATGAGGAACCTGTATTTAGACCAAGAGGCAGTCATTGGAACAGACCAAGGGCATATTGCCTGTTTTAAAGTTAGGAATGGTGTGCATCAGGATAGTATCCTTTCACCATACTTATTCCATCTGTATGCCAAGCAAATAATCCAAGAAGCTGGATTGGACTATATGAAGAAGAACGTAGCATCAGGATTGATGGAAGACTCATTAACCATCTCCAATATGCAGATGAGACAACTTGCTTGCTGAGAGCGCAGAGGACTTGAAGCACTTACTGATGAAGATCAAAGACTACAGTCTTCAGTATAGATTACACATCAATATAAAAAAATTCTCACAACTGGGTCAATAAACAATATCATGATAAATGTTGAACAGATTGACATTGTCAAGGATTTCATTATACTTGGATCCACAATCAAGGCCCATGGAAGTGGCAGTCAGGAAATCAAAGGACGAACTGCAATGGCCAAGTCTGCTGCAAAAGTTCTCTTTAAAGTGTTCAAAAGCAAAGATGTGACTTTGAAGAATGAGGTGTGCCTGACCCAAGCCATGATATTTTCAATTGCCTCATATGAGTGTGAAAGCTGGACAATGAATTAGGAAAACTGAAGAATTGATGGCTTTGAATTATGATGTTGTATAAGAATATTGAATATATTATGGACTGCCAGAAAAATGAACCAGTCTGTCTTGGAAGTAATACAGCCAGAGTGCTCCTTGGAAGCAAGGATGGTGAGACTACTTCTCATGTACTTTGGACATGTTGTCAGCAAGGGCTAGTCCCTGGTGAAGGACATCGAGCTTGGAAAAGTAGAAGGTCACCAAAAAAGAGGAAGACCCTCCTCAACGAGTTGGATTAAACAGTGACTACAACAATGGGCTCAAACGTAACAATGATTGTGGGGATGGTGCAGGACTGGGCAGTGTTTCTTTTTGCTGTACACAGGATCACCAATAGTCAGAACCGACCCAAGGGGACCTAACAACAACAAAAAGATAAAATACTTAGTAATAAATCTAACCAGGGACATTAAAGACCTATACAAAGACAACTACAAAACACTTGCAAGAAACCCACATAAATGGAAATGCATACCATGTTCGTGGATAGGAAGACTTAGCATTGTGAAAATGTCATTTCTACCCAAAGCGATCTACAGGCATAATTCAATCCCAATACAAATACCAATAGCATTCTTTCAGGAGAGAGATGGAAAAACTAATCACCAACTTTAAATGGAAAGGAAAGAGGCCCTGGATAAGCAAAACATTATTGAATAAACAGAACAAAGTAGGAGACCTCACACTACCTGATCTCTGAATATACTATACAGCCACAGTAGTCCTAACTGGTACTGGTACAATGACAGACACATAGACCAATGGAACAGAATCCAGAACCCAGATGTAAATCCATCCACCTACGGTCTGCTGATCTTTGACAAAGGACCAAAGTCTATTAAACAGGGAAAACACAGTCTTTTTAAAAAAAAATGGTGCTGGCCAAACTGGATGTCCATCTGTAAAAAAATGAAACAGGACCCATTTCTCACACCATACATAAAAACTTAAAATGGATCAACGACCTAAATATAAAACCCAAAATAATAAAAGATCATGGAAGAAAAAATATGGACAATGCTAATATATGGCATAAATACAATACAATCCATAACTATCAATGCATATACACAAGAAGTTAAACTATATAACGGGGAGCTCCTAAAAATTAAACACCATGCTCATCAAAACACTTCACCAAAAGAGTAAAAAGAGAACCTACAGACTGGGAAAAAAAATTTGACTGTGAATTTGATAAGGGTCTAATCTCTAAAATCTATAGAATATTTCAGTACCTCAACAACAAAAATACAAATATTCCAATCAAAAATGGGCAAAAGATATGAACAGATACTTCACCAAAGAAGACATTCAGGTGGCTAACAGACACATGAGGAAATGCTTGCTTCCGTTAGCCATTAGAGAAATGCAAATGGAAACTACAATGAGATAACATTTCACTCCAAAATTACTGGCACTAATAAACACACACACACAGAAAATAACAAATATTGGAGAGGTTGTGGAGAGATTGGAACTCTTATGCACTGCTGATAGAAATGTAAAATGTACAACCACTATGGAAAATGATATGGTGTTTCCTTAAAAAGCTAGAAATAGAAATACTTACAATCCAGCAATCCCACTCTTAGGAATATATCCTATAGAAATAAGACAAATATGTTACATGAATAGACATATGCATACCCATGTTCATTGCAGCATTGTTCACAATAGCAAAATGATGGAAACAACCTAAGGGCCCATCAACAGATGAACAGATTAACAAATTATAGTGCGTACACACAATGGAATAGTATACAACAATAAAGAATAATGATGAGTCTTCGAAACATCTCACAACATGAATGAGTATGGAAGATACTATGCTAAGTGAAGTAAGTCAATCGTAAAAGGACAAATATGGTATGAGACCACTATTATAAAAACTCAAGAAAACGTTTACACACAGAAAACAAAGACACACACACACACACACAAACAATCTTTGATAGTTACAAGGAAGGGAAGGAGTGGGGAGGGGAAATCAGTAACCAGGTAGTAGACAAGCGTTAACTTTGGTGAAGGGAAAGACAATACGCAATGTAAGGGAGGTTAGCATAAGTTGACCAAGGCAAAGTCATAGAAGCTTCTAGACACATTCAAACACCTTGAGGGACCAAGTTACTGGAGCTGAAGGCTGGGGACCATGGTCTCAGGGGACATCTATGTCAAATGGCATAACATAGTTCAAAAAGAAAATGTTCTACATCTTACTTTGGTGAGTAGTGTCTGAGGTTTTAAAAGCTTGTGCATGGCCATCTTAGATACATCTATTGGTCCCATCTTGTTTGAAGCAAAGGAGAATGAAGAAAACCAAAGACACAAGTTAAATATTAGTCCAAAGGACTAATAGACCACACGAACCACAGCCTGCACCAGCCTGAGCCCAGAAGAACTAGATGGTGCCCGGCTACCACCACCCACCGCTCTGACAGGGATCACAGTAGAGGGTCCTGGACAGAATGAAAGAAAAATGTAGAACAAAATTCAAATTCACACAGACACACGTAAAATACTTACTGGTCTAACAGAGACTGTGGGAATCCCCAAGACTATAGCCCCCAGACACTCTGCTCAGAACTGAAGCCATTCCCAAAGTCCACCTTTCAGCCACAGTTTAGACGGGCCTATAAAACAAACAATAACACAGGTGAGTAATGTGCTTTTAAGTTCAAATCAAGTATATAAGACCAAATGGGCAACACCTGCCCAAAAGCAAAGGCAGGAAGGGACTGGACACAGGGAATCTGGATGGAAAAGAAATGGAGGAGAGTGCTGACACAATGCAGGGATTGGATCCAATGTCAAAAAACAATTTGTGTATAAATTTTTGAATGAGAAAAAAAAAAAAGAAAAACAGAGAAAACCCATTAGAAAAATGAAATGAAAAAAAAACTTAGACATCTAAAAATAGGGAACGTGTCCAACCTTATCAGTTGTCAGGAAAATATACGTTAAACCCACAAAGTGACATCACTATGCAGGCACCAGTATGGCTAAAATAAAAATAATACATAATACCAAATATTGGTAAAGATGGGTAGCAATTGGAACTCATTGGCATTGCCAGAGGAGTGTACATTGTTAACAACTACTTTGCAAAACTTTAGCAGTATTTGCTAATGCTGATCATATAACTCAGCAATTTCACTCTAGAAATACCCAACCAAAATGGATATATTTGTACACCCCTAAAAGACATGTAAAATATTTACAGCAGCAGAAATATTTTGAATCCCAAAACAACCAAAATGTCCATCAACAGCAGAATGGATAAAGTGTGATATACTCATACAATGGAACACTCTGAGCAAAGACAAAGAACAAACTATTGCTAAATACAACAACATGTTGTTGCTGTTAGGTGCCCACGAGTCAATTCCAACTCATAGTGACCCTATGTACAACAGAACGAAACACTGCCCAGTCCTGTGCCATCCTCACAATTGTTGTTATACTTGAGCCCATTGTTGCAGCCACTGTGTCAATCCATCTCCTTGAGGGTCTTCCTCTTTTTTGTTGACCCTCTACTTTACCAAGCATGATGCCTTTCTCCAGGGACTGGTCCCTCCTGAAAACCTGTCCAAAGTATGTGAGACAAAGTTTCGCTGTCCTTGCTTCTAATGAGCATTCTGGCTATACTTCTTCCAAGACAGATTTGTTCGTTCTTTTGGCAGTTCATGGTATATTCAGTATTCTTTGCCAACACCGTAATTGAAAGGCATCAATTCTTCTTCAGTTGTACTTCTGCTTTTGTGGACTTGTTTCAATTTTCTTTAACTTCAACTTGAACTTGCCTATGAGCAACTGATGGTCTGTTTCACAGTCGGCCCCTGGCCTTGTTCTGACTGATGATATTGAGCTTCTCCATCATCTATTTCCACAAATGCAGTCAATTTGATTCCTGTGTATTCCATCTGGTGAGGTCCACATGCATAGTTGCTGTTTATGTTGTTGAAAAAAGGTATTTGCAATAAATAAGAAATTGGTTGCAAAATTCTTTCACGCAATCTCCGGTGTCATTTCTGTCACCAAGGCCATATTTTCCAACTACCAAGTCTTCTTCGTTTCCAACTTTCATGTTCCAATCACCAGTAACTATCAATGCATTTTGATTGCATTTTTGATCAATTTCAGACTGCAGAACTTGGTAAAAATCTTCAATTTCTTCGTCTTTGGCCTTAGCGGTTGATGTGTAAATTTGAATAATAGTCGTATTAACTGCTCTTCCTTGTAGGTGTATAGATATTATCCTATCACTGACAGCTTGTATTTCAGGATAGATCTTGAAATGTTCTTTTTGACGATGAGCATGATGTCATTCCTCTTCAATTTGTCATTCCCAGCACAGTAGACCATATGATTGTCTGATTCAAAACATCCAGTATCAGTCCATTTCAGCTCACTAATGCCTAGTATATTGATTTTTATGTGTTCCATTTCGTTTTTGACAACTTCCAGTTTCCTAGATTCATGCTTTGTACATTTCACGTTCCTATTACTAATGAATGTCTGCAGCTGTTTCTTCTCATTTTGAGTCATGCCACATCAGCAAATGAAGGTCCTGAAAGCTTGACTCCATTCACATCATTAAGGTCAACTCGACTTTGAGGAGGCAGCTCTTCCTCAATCATATTTTGAGTGCCTTCTGACCTGAGGGGCTCATCTTCCGGCACTATATCAGTCGATGTTACGCTGCTATTCATAAAGTTTTCACTACTCTTTTTTTTAGAAGTAGACTGCCAGGTCCTTCTTCCGAAGTCTGTCTTAATCTGCAAGGTCAGCTGAAACTTGTCCACCAAAGGTGATACTGCTGGTATTTGAAATACTGGTGGCAAATCCCCCAGTATCACAGCAACACGTGAGCCACCACAGTATGACAAACTGACAGACATGTACAACAACACAGAGGAATTTAAAAAAAAAAAGAAATAATACTGAGATAAGAAGTCAGATATAAATAATTACTGTGTGATGACCATTTATGTAAAGTTTAAAAACAGGCAAAACGAATTGATGGTGATAGATGTCAAAAACAGTGGTAATTGTGGAGAGGGGTAGACACTGACCAGGAGGGGGTGTGAGGGTTTTTCTAGGCTACTGGTTGTGTTCAGTTTCCTGATCTGCGTGGTGGTTACATCTTATACCGGATGCTTACTTTGTGAAAATCCAAACTTCTTCTAAATCCCAGTTCCAACACTTACTAGTGTATAAATTTGGACAGTTTTTTTTTTTTTTAACTGAGCCTACATTTCCTAAACTTCATAGGACTGTTCAATTATTTAAATGATATATGTAAGACACCTAGAGAAGTGCCACTGATATAGTAACTGATCAACAATCATTAGCTATTATAATTAATATTATTACCTCTAAAGTAGATTGATAAACATGCTTACTCTGCAGGGTTGTTACGACAAGTCTGTGGAATGGTCAAAACTTAGAGCCTATGGAATAGTCAATACTTAACACAATTACTAGAACATAAATGCTAAAAACGTGCAAACTTTAATTATTATTAAATCAACTTGAATTTGCACCGTTTTGGGGGATTTCCAGTTGCAGACAGTCACTGTGTCCCAACAAGCCTTGGCATTTTTAGAAACACACACAAACTGGAGCCTGCCTGGGACATTGAGGAGGTCTCAGCTCCAGCATGGGCCAGTATCTTCACGTTATGGCTGTTCTTCCTTTCACTCTGCTTGTGGGCGTGTTGATAATCACTTCCAGCCCTGTCTGTGGCATGAAACCCAGGTGTGAAACATTTAATCTGTAGCCATAAGGGAGCTGTGAAAACAGGAGGTATTAAATATTTATCAGGATCATCTATTTTGACCTTTAGTTTTCTTCAACGTGTTCACAGGCCAGCAAAGGAACGCAGAGGGTGATGCTATACAGACAGCAACAGACCAGAAATACTAGGTTTGGAGTTAGACAGAGATAGCTTCAAGCCCCACTGTAGCCACTTAACATATTATGAGACATTGGTCAAGTCATTTAAACTCTCTATCTTTGCAGATAAGCAAAATGAGGCTAATGGTAACCGTAATAACAGTAACTACTTCTTAGGGTTGTTATGAGAATTAAATAGGATAATATATGCAAAGCATTGCACAGTGCCAAGCACCACATAGTAGGTATCTAGTAAATGTTAGCTATTATTTCTATTTTCTTTTATTCTCACTCCTTAGTTATACATATGTGCATATATATATCTATAGAGAGTGAGAGACAGAGAAAGAGATGATTCATATACTATAAAATCTGCCATTTTAAAATGTACAATTTAGTGGTTTTTAGTGTATTCACAAAGTTGTGCGGCCATCACTACTGTCTAATTCCAGAACATTTTCATCAACCCTAAAAGAAACCCCATATCCATTAGCAGTCAGTCCCCATTCCCCCTCCCCACCAGCCTGTGGCAACCACTAGTCTACTTTCTGTCCCTAGAATTTGCCTATTCTGTACATTTCACATCAATAGAATCCTACATTACGTGGCCTTTTGTGTCCAGCTTCTTTCACTGAGAATGATGTTTTCGAAGTTCATCCATGTTGTAGTATGTGTCAGTACTTCATTCCTTGTTAATGGCTGAATAATATTCCGGTGTATGGCTATGCCACATTTTATTTTTCTTGACTATATTCTTAAGGTAAACTGAGAATTAGCTTAGAATAATGCTTAAGAAATCCCAGATCTACTCTTATGATCAGATTCCCAAAGCTGAAGGTTATATTAGACCTAACAATGACAGGTGTTATTATATATTATCAAGATCACAGAATCTAGAGGCAGAATACTTGAATTTAAAAACCAGCTTCACCACTTGTAATTTGTGTGAATTTAGGCAAGTAATATAATCTCTCTCTCTGCCTTAATTTTCTCATTTGTAAAATGGGGATAATAATACCTCCTGTGTAGGTTTATTATGAGGACTAAATTAGACTTTCCTTTCCTAGTCCAGAGTGCAGTGGCTTTTCCTTATTCTTCTGTGTGTGACATATGGCTGTTCAGATTTTCTGGGAATTGTTTACTCCCACATCAATGAAAACGGACCTTCCCATTAACTCAAATGGTCGTTCGTCACCATTTGACCAGCACAGATAATTACCACTGCCAGATAGCATCTGCTACCCTGTGAACATGGTTATTAAGGAAAAGGAAGTAGTTCTTTTATGAGGAAGGCTGTGTATTTGGAACCATGCTGATCAGTTCAAATGGTCATGGGGTTTAAATATTGACCAATATGCTTTCATTAGTCAATTTTTTGCTTAAAGCTATAAAAATTAGATATTTTAAAGTTGTCCAAAAGGACAGCAAGCAACAATATAAAAATAAGATAGAATAAGGATATATATATATATATCCCTCTACCTTCCACCACAGCTAAAATTAGAACTAGTAACCAAAATCTGTTGAAATCAGTTGAAAAAGTTATTTTGCAGGAATGCAACAGATGTGTAAAAGCCCTTGTGTACGATGGATTCTAAAGTGGGCCCGTTCATCCCTTTTTTCTCAGCAACTTGTTCCATTGGTCCAGCTTGCCACACTGGGAGTAGGTATCCAGAAGATCCATTGGCTGCAATCAGTCGTGGAGGACACGGTCACCTGTTAAATTTAGATTTCTTGAATCTGCCAAGAGTCTGACACAATGATAAACAGCCACCATTTCTAGTAAAGGTTGGAAAAGCTCACTCATTCACTGTTAATTGCTTTGTGGTACTGAACCATAAAAATGGCAGCAACTCAGTCCACCACAATCATGTAGGGATGGCCACCCATCCTGATGACATTAAGGTCATTTCATTGATCTCCAGAGAGTTGGCTAATTGGCCACTATCAGTTTTAGGATACAGCTTTTTGAGTAACTGTGAGGTCTGTGAGGATGTTCTTGGAAAATCACCTATTTTCTTCCTCACTATTATTAGCAGCATATAGGGAAGAAGGCACTCAGGGTTCTTTAATTTCCCTATCTGTGCTCTTCCTAAGGGGACGAAATGCCAGTGGAATGGATGAGATCTCAAGCCATTGGCTGGGCTACCGGCTAGTGGGTATGAGGCCTTACTGTCACTGAAATATCCAGAAGTTATCTATCTCCCTCATATTCTCTCTCTCTCTGTCTTTTCTCCCTCCCTTGCAGGGTCTGGAATCATGAATCCTAATGCTAAGATTGAAGATTTGAGACTGGATTATGGAGTGCAAAATAGAGGGATGGTAATTTATGGCTTACAGAGGATGTTCCATGTGTTCAAGTCCTGTTTATCAGAGTTTCTGTGGTCAGAGTTTCAGCTAACAATTAAGTGTCAGATTTCTTATCATTTGAAAATGCTTGGTACATAGAGATTTACTTTACAACCTCAAGTTAAAAGGATTACTATGCTATTAAACTAGTTTTTGGTGAATCTACTCTGACTCAAAGCAGCCCCATGAGAGTCAGTGTATAACTGTGCTCCATAGGATCTTTAATGGCTGTGATCTTTTGGAAGTAAATTGCCAATCCTTTCTTCTAGTGGACTTGAACCTCCAACCTTTCAGTTAGCAGCTGAGCACCTTAGCCAGTTGTACCATATTATGTAGTATTTAAATATTTCCAAATCCTTTGGCTTAATTAAATCAAATGGGATGTTCCTTTTTCCCCTTATTTCTAAAACTAGCCTCTTGGAAAGTACCACTAGAATATTCACAGTAAGAGGTCTCATAATTTTCTTTGATGTGGATTGAAAAAGCATGCAGCAGAAGAATATGTGAATATAGTAAAAAATGGTTGAATAATAATATAATCTCTGCCCTTATGGAGTTTACGTTTTGGTGAGGTAGATAGGTAAGTAAGCAAGTAAAACATCTAGCGTGTTAGATGGATAAGCGGTATGGAGAAAAAGTGGAGAAAGTGGCTAGAACATTTTGGATTGGCGAGAGTTGGTTATTTTCAACAGGGATTTCAGAATGGCCTCATTTAGAAGGTAATATTTGAATAATGGCAAGTACAAAAGTCTTCAGGCAGGAGTGAGTCTGGCATGTTGGAGATCTTATAAGCTGGTATGGCCAAAACAAAGGGAGTTTAAAGAAGAAGAGTAAAGGATGGGGTAAGAGAGGAAACAGCAGACTAGATTGTAAAGGGGCTTACAGGCAGGGACAATTAGTCAATCTAGATTAAATGTTTTTCATTGTTTGTTTCGCTTGTCAGATGTCACAGTCCTGTGAGGACTGTTCATCCCACATCTGGAAAAAAAAATTCCCATATTTTGCCCAGTTTTCAGTGTTTGCAGTGGGAGGCCACATCCTGTGGCAGCAGTTACTCCACACTGGGTAAAAGTGGGAACTCCTCAGTCTAGTTAACGTCTTATCAGAGGGACAATCATTTGAACCCTCTAGGTCTCAGTATCAACATTTGTAAGGAGTGAACGGTGACTTTTAAGTTTCCATCCTGGCCTGATATGCTGTCTTTATAACTCTCTTCCATGGCACAATCTAGCAAGAGAGCAGAAATGTGATGACCAAGACAGCGGCATTGCTACCAGCTTGTGGGATTTAAGAAAAGAGGTTCCACATTATCAGGGAATATTTTTACTACTAGGGAAAGGAGGGAACCACAAAGCAGTTAGTCTATGGAAATGGATAAGTAAAGGCAATTCTGAAGTTTTCAGTAATATAGAGAGGTATTATAAATTTAATGCCTTTCAAATTCCTGGTCATGTTTTCCAAACACATTAAGACTTCCCAAAGGGTACTGAGGAAGTCTTATAGACTATGTTTTTTTTTTTTTTTATATTTTATTGTACTTCAGGTGAAGGCTTAGAGAACAAATAGTTTGTCATGAAACAGTTTCTCATGAAAACACATGTTGTTTTATGACATTGGTTAATAACCCCACAACATATTAACCCTCTAACTTCTCAACCTTTTTTTTTGGTGAAACTACACATAGCCAAAGATACACCATTTCAAAAATTTCTACATGCACAGTTCAGTGACATTGACTACGCTCTTCCAATTCTGCTGTTATTCTCACTTAAGATGAAGGCTTACAGAACAAAATCGTTTCTCATTTAACGGTTACTACAAATGTTGCCCTATGACAATGGTTAACAATCTCACAACACATCAACAATATCCTTACTCAACCTTGGGTTCCCTATCACCAGCTTCCTTGTCCCCTTCTGCCTTCTGGCCCTTGTCACTGGACTCCTGTACCTCGTTGGTCTCATTTGGTTTTACAGGGCTGTCTATTCCCAGGCTGAACAGTGAACCTCGGAGGTAGCTTCACCACTGAGCTAAAAGGGTGTCTGGGGGTAGACTATGTTTTTTGTTATGCTCCACTCTCAACCGGGTAGCTGACATCACTTTACATTATTTCTCAGTACCATTTTGGCATATACATAGTGATCAGAATATGAACATGTGGAATAAGTCTTAGTTCTGCTCAAAACTAGCTGTTACCCTGGGAAAGCTAGTTTGCTTTCTAACCCTCAGTTTCTTTATCTGTTTAAAATATGTACAACTACTTTCCTTACTTGACTTTAAACATTTTTTAAAAAATTACAAGCTGAATATGCACTATTGGTAAAATAGAATAACAATAAATTGTATCAGATGCAATATAGGAGCGTGGAAATGTAATTACATGAGGCATCGGTGGTTCAGCGGCAGAATTCTAACCTTCTATAAAGTAGACCTGGGTTCAATTCGCTGACCAATGCATCTCATGCGCAGCCACCATCTGTCTGTCAGTGGAGGTTTGCATGTTGCTATAATGCTGAACAGACTAAGATGCTCTAGGAGGAAAGACCTGGCAATCTACTTCCAGAAATCGGTCATTGAAAACCCTATGGAACACAGTCATCTGATCCCAGATGAGTCAGGGGCCACCCTGATTCAATCTGTTAATAGATCTATTCTATTCTGGAATGTTTCCCTTGCTACCCAAATTATTTTGTACACTCAGGGTGGCTAGCTATGGTTCTTGAAGAAATTATATATATATATGTATGTATGTATATACACACATATGCACACACACATATACACATAGGTTTTACATGTTGTTAAGATTTATACTCAACGTCTCAATATAATGCCCTCAAGAACCATAGCTAGCTCCCCTGAGTGTGTAAAATAATTTGAGTAGCAAGATAAACATTCTTTAATAGAATAGATTTATTAACAGATTAAAACAAATTGGCCCCCAACTCATCAGGCCCTACACACAATGGGATCACATCGCTGTGATCCATAGAGTTTTCAATGACTGATTTCTGGAAGTAGATTGCCAGGCCTTTCTTCCTAGCCTGTCTTAGTCTGTTCAGCATTATAGCAACATGCGAACCTCCACGGACAGACGAGTGGTGGCTGCACATGAGGTGCATTGGTCAGGGAATCAAACCCCAGGTCTCCTGCATGGAAGGTGAGAATTCTACCACTGAACTACCGATGCCTCATGTAATTATATTTTCATACTGCTAATATTGTATCTTATGCAATTTACTGTTATTATAGTTTACAAATAGTGCATATTCATCTTGTAATTTTTAAAATTAAAAACGTTTAAAGTCAATTAGGGAGTGTAGTTGTATGCATCTTAAACAGATAAAGAAACTGAGGGTTAGAAAGCAAACTACTTTGCCCAGGGCAGCAGCTAGTTTTGAGCAGAAGACTAGATTCCACATGTTCTATGGAATACTTTGTTGTCTGTATTCTGATCCCTATGTATCTGCCAGTATGCTACTGATGTATAATACACACACATTATACTATCTATATCTATATCTATCTATCTATCTATCTATCTATCTATCTATCTATCTATCTATCTATCTATCTATCTATCTATCTATCTATCTATCTATCTGTATGTATGTATGGAAACCCTGGTGGCGTAGTGGCTAAGAGCTACGGCTGCTAACCAAAAGGTCGGCTGTTCAAATTCACCAGGGGCTCCTTGGAAGCTGCATGGGGCAGTTCTACTCTGTCCCATAGGGTTGCTATGAGTTATAGATCCTAAAGCAAACTGGTTGGACCCTTGATAGAAGAGACTCAGTATCCGCGATAATCAGAAAATTCTCTAAAAATAGTTAAATTATTAGGGTAAAAATAAGGCCAAAATATATTTACAGCTAATCTAAAATTAGAGTTACTTGCTTAGAAGAGATCTGTTCGAACAGAGAAAAATGCTAGGGGAATGAGTTGATGATTTTCAACTATCTTGATGCCCCATATATTTTATTAAAGAAGTGAAACTTTACAAATCAGTATTCACTTCTTGGGATTTGGGTACAAAGGTGCTTATATTCTTATATATGAGTATATTATGATGATAAAGAAGAAGAATTTCTTTCCATTGGGACCCTTTCTATGTGATCACCAATTTGTCAATAACCATCTTCAGTGCAGTGTGACAGGGAAAACTCAGTAGAACTGAGTCAGATGCCGGCTGTGCATCTGATTAACCTTGTGGCCGTGGTCAGGATAGACCCTGTATCTGGGTCAGTTTCCTTGTCTGGAAGTTGGAAAGGGGTTTCTAGATGGCTCATGCTTTAATCCTGTTTTAGGATTCTACTTGCACACTGAGCCAACTTCATGAGATGTATCTCTGGAAAACACTCATTCAAAAGAATTTATGTGCATGCCTTATGACCTCTGACCTTCTGACATTTTGATATTAATCCTTTGAATAAATAGTAATGATGCAAACCGACGCTTCCGAAGTTTAAATCTTACCAGGAAGACCCAAACAGTACCATCCACACTTTAGTATTTATTTGTTAATTGGACTTCTTCACTTCACGACAAAGCATCCAGAGTGGCACAAATACTGGGTGAGCAATTTACCAGAGATTTGCCATAGCCTGTCCTCTGTCTAATATAGATATACATAGATTCTAAAATCCTGGGTTCAGATTTCACTGGAATACCATTTGCCAAATTGGTTTAACTCACTCCAGGCGATATCTAAGAGGTCATTCTTATCAGGCACAGTGTGATTTGAATGTGAGGGACCCCCAATGGAAGAACAGCAGGGAACTTGGGGATTATATAGGCCATGATAAAGATGGAACAAAGAAAAGCTGCTGCTGAGATCAAATAAATTAGGGTTGCTCATAGCTGGGATAACACAATCTGCAGATATGAGAGCTTTACTAAATGGTGGGGTAGAAGGATCACGATCTGAGTCAGTAACAGTTTTGTACAGCGACAGGTTGCATGTAACATTGCATTATAATAACTTATTTTATAAATTTCTTACCACCAGACTGTGAACTATAATGTCTGATTCATATGCCTGGACCATGGATGGTTATTGAAGGAAAAAAATAGCTATAAAATGAAAGCAATGAATAGCTCTTAAAAAAAAAAAAAAGCAGGCCTGGTAGAAGGTTAAAAGCATCACTCTGTAGGTATACACCACTTAAGAGAAGGGAAAATTCCTGTTAATTTTCACATCTTTAGTACTTACTAGAATTTGTAACATCTAGTGTAGCTGAGTAACTCTGAAGGATGTTAAGCTCTGTAGTTAAAAAAGATCTGTAGTAAAAAAAAAAAAAACAAATAAATAAAAGCCTTCAAAATATGACCAGCTCTCATCACCTCTACTGCTACCACCCTGGTCTATGCCACCATCATCTCTAGCCTGGATCACTGAAATTATTGCTGTAGCCTCCAAATGGTCTCTGCTCTTCCTGGTAGCTGGAGAGATCCAGTTAAAACAATCGTCAGATCGTGTGACTCACCTTCACAAAATCCTCCACAGCACAAAAGACACTGGTTACCTCTCTGACCTCGTCTGCTGCTTCTCTCCACTTTCCCACTCTGTTCAAGCAGCAAGTCTGGCCTCCTTGCTGTCCCTCTAGCATACTAGACACATCCTGCCTCAAGACTTAACACAGGTTCTTTCCTTTACCTGCAATGATCTTCCCGCAGATTACCTCATGGCTTATTCATCTTGTTGGGGACTTTACTAAAAATCACCCCACTGAGCCTTTCCTGACCACCTATTTACAATTAACCTGTGTTCTGGTAGTACAATTGTTAAGTGGTTGGCTGCTAACCAAAAGGTTGGCAGTTCGAACCCACCAGCTGCTCCATAGGAGAAAGACCTGGTAAACTGCTCCCTTAAAGAATAAAGCCTAGAAAACCCTATAGTGTAGTTTTACTCTGTCATATAGGGGCACTATGAGTAGGGATCAACTTGAGGGCACACAACAACAACGTTCCCAACATTCCTCATCCCCATTTCCTGCTCAATTTTTCTCCTTATTTTCTTCTAAAATATCTATTTTATTTACTTGCTTTTTGAAAAAGAAAATAGTCTGTCTTTCCCAAATGGTCTGTAAACTCCATAAGACATGAGTTTTTGTGTGTTTTTACTCTTTTGAGGTCCTAGTGTCTAGAAAAACGACTAGTTAATGGTTAATGAGAGTGACATAATAAGTATATTTTGAGTAAATGGAAGTAAAGAAGAAGGGAAGGAAAGAACAGAGGAAGGGGAAAATGAAGGACAACTAGTGTCTGCAATTAGCACCTTGAATCATTCCAAGAGAAGTAAGTCCTGCCTGGCAACATAAATTGAAATTCTTATTGGGCCAGCGCCCTGCTAAGGCATGGCCAGTTCACAGGAGTCACAGGTTAAGTGACTTGCTTGAGATCACTCAGTGATTTAGTGGCAGAGCTGGGCCTAGAGCCAACACATGTGGCCGTTTACCACCACAATACCCACCCACTCCGACACATGCACAAGCACGCAGACTTAATAATGAGCAAATAATTAATTACTAACCTTGGTGTCATGGTTTGAATTATGTCCCCCCAAAAAAATGTGTGTATCAATTTGGCTAGGCCATGATTCCTGGTTCTGTGTGATTTTCCTGTATGTTGTAAACCTGCCTCTATGATGTTAATGAGGGAGGATGGGTTGTGTCCTGAGGCAATCTCTTGAGATATAAAAGACAGAAGTGAGCAGTG
>NW_004443952.1:3000098-3002893 GCF_000243295.1 Trichechus manatus latirostris | reverse complement strand
ATTAAAACCATCCACTTGTGGTATTTCTGTTGTAGCAGCACTAGATAACTAAGACACTTGGTTTTGCTTTGTTTTGTTTTCTCCTGATCATAACATTGCATTTTATAGGTAGAAAGTTTCAGAAATTTAGCTTATACTGTTTTAGGACTATAAAGTAACAACAAAAACAAAGCCTTCCATGTTTTGTTTTTGCTGTTCCTGTTAATCATACAGGGTCTTTTTATCTGTTGGCCTTTTTAGTACCTACATTCAATAACTAGTTGAAGGAATCATTCAACTTCTACTGAGCATGTGCCCAGCACTCTAAGGAACTATGGAGCATAAAAAGTAACTTTGTGGCATATTTCTTGCTCTTATTGTCTCACTGATGAGGCAAAACTAATAAAAGTACAAAACTTGGAGAAAAATGCAATATATATTCATTTCTTACTCCTCCTCCTCCAAAGTCTATCTAGCATATAATATTCATCAAGATGCCTTTAGGGTGAATACTACTAATGGGGGGAAAGAACTCTCTCTCAATATTCTCTAGGGAGGAAATGGAGGTTAGAGGATAAAGTAAAATAATTTTGGAAACATCAATTATTAATAATGAAAAGGACCTGGGGGTTCCAAGCACCTTATTTTAGAAGTGCAGAAACGGAAGCATGAAGCAATGATTCATCTACTGTCACATACCATATGACCAAACTAGGGTGGGAACCAAAATCTTGTGATTCTCAGTTAGGAGCCATTCCCCTGTTTTGTGATTTTTTTGTACAATAAGCTGCATTTGTCTAAAAACAAACATTCAATATTACATTCAAGGAAAATCCAGAAGTGACACAGACAGAGATAAATGTGTATTTTCAGTGATATGACCGTATATACCTAAGCTAAAGAAATTGAGTTGTAAAAAGGCAAGAAAAGAGGGACACATTAATTGACAGAACCAGAATTTACACTCAGGTTATATGAGTCTAGAAACCATCCTTTTCTCGTTAACCATATTGCCTTAAATTCTCAAATTTACAGCCTGCATGGATGTTGGTATTTCATCAGGGATAATTAGGTTGGAAACTTAATGGAGGTGATATTGAGTGGGTACAAAATCAGTTGGGCCATTTGTTCTCTCCAAAAGGTAACACTGAAGTGCCACCATTTTGCAGATGAGGAAACGGAGTCCATATATGAACTACAAAGGGGTGTACCAGGATTTGGATCCAGATCTCTCTGATTCTAAAATTCAGTCTCTACCACGGAAGGCACTGGTGTCTTAGTGAAAATACACTGAGGGTGGGGAGACCAATATAAAAGGCATGGAAGCTGGAATCATGAAAAGCATAATTTGGCTAAAGTCTTACTTTTATTACTTAAGCCTTAATGGAAGCAGTTTCTTCCAGTAGCAGGCAGATAACAAGAGTATAGAGCATATATTAAGTTCTTAATTAATATTTATTAAAATGAACTATAATAGTATGGTTGAAATCATGTTGACAGAAAACTTCCCTGATATTGTGAAAGATGACAAGATATCTATCCAAGATGTTCACTGAAACCCACATAAGGTAGATCCCAAAAGAAAGTCACCAAGGCATATTATAATCAAACTTGTCAAAACCAAAGATAAAGAGAGAATTTTAAGAGCAGCTAGGGATAAACGAAAACTCATCTACCAAGGAGAGTCAATAAGAATACTCAGCAGAAACCATGCAGGAAAGAAGGCAGTGGGATGACATATATAAAGCCTTGAAGGAAAAACAAACCACCAAACAGTTTCTCAAATATGATGGTGAAATTAGGGCATTTCCGGATAAACAGAAGTTTAGGGAATTTGCAAAAACCAAACCAAAATTACAAGAAATACTAAAGGGAGTCCTCTGGTTAGAAAATCAGTAACATCAGATAACAACCCAAGACTAGAACACAGGGCAGAGCAACCAGATATCAACCCAGATAGGGAAGTCACAAAAATAAATCAAAGCTAAAACACTGAAAATAGGAAAACAGATGTCAATATGTAAAAGATGACAATACTAAAACAAAAAAGAGGGACTTAAAAAATGTAGACACAGATTTTTCATATGGAGAGGAAGTCAAAGCAGTATAAAGAGATAAAAGACTGGTATAAACTTAGAAAAATAGGGGTAAATATTAAGATAACCATAAAAGAAACCAACAATCCTACAAGTCAAAATAAAAAACTAGAAAAATATAAAGACTCAGCAAACACAAAATCAACAACAATGAAAAAGAGGAAAAGAAAATACATAAAGAAAAATGACTCAGCCCAGAAAATTAAGAGGAACAAACGAACTGTGAACAACACACACAAAAAAACATCAAAATGATAGCACTAAACTCATACCTATCAATAATTACTGTGAATGTAAATGGACTGAATGCACCAATAAAGATACACAGAGTGGCAGATTGGATAAAAAAAACACGATCCATCTCCATGCTGCCTACAAGAGACACACCTTAGACTTAAAGACACAAACTAAAACTCAAAGGATGGAAAAAACTATATCAAGCAAACAACACTCAAGAAAGAGCCGGAGTGGCAATATTAATCTCTGACAAAATAGACTTTAAAGTAAAATCCACCACAAACGATAAGGAAGGACAGTATATAATGATTTAAGGGTCAATACACCAGGAGGACATAACTATAATAAATAGTTATGCACCAAATGACAGAATACTATGAAAAATTGCACTCTGACAAATTTGAAAACCTAGAGGAAATGGACAAATTTCTAGAAACTCACTACCTACCTAAACTAACACAAACAGAGGTAGAACAACTAAAT
>NW_004443952.1:2980004-2999250 GCF_000243295.1 Trichechus manatus latirostris | reverse complement strand
TGGTGCCTGGCTACCACAATCACCGCCCTGACAAGGAATACAACAGACAGTCCCTGACGGAGCCGGAGAAAAGTGGAGTGCAGAACTCAAATTCTAGTAAAACGACCAAAGTTAATGGTTTCACTGAGACTGGAGGGACCCTGGAAGATGTGGCCCCCAGGCTCTCCGTTAGCCCAAAACTAAAAACATTCTTGAGGCCAAGTCTTCAGTAAAGATTAGACTGGACTATGGGACATAAAATGATACTCATGAAGAGTGTGCTTCTTAGCTCAAATAGATACATGAGATTAAATGAACAGCTCTCATCCGGAGGCGAGATGAGAAGGCAGAGAGGGTCAGGAGCTGGTTGAATGGAAATGGAGAATCAGGGGTGGAAAGGAGGATTGTGCTGTCACAGTACGGGGAGAGCAATTAGAGTCACATAACAATGTATGTATAAATTTTTTATGGGAAAAAAGAAAAAAAAATAGTATGGTTAAAATCGCTTTCACCTGATCACAGAACAGTCTCTCTAGAACCTAAAACTATGTCACTATTTTTATTTACACCCTTTCCTCACTTATCAACATGGTTAGTTTCCTAAGACCAGGTCAGTATGTGAAATCAGTGTTATGTGAAAATGGAGGATAGCTACATCATTACACAACTACCAAGTTACATCATTATATAACTTCCAAATTACATCATTACGTAACTGCCAAACCACTGAGTATCATGGCCCAGGCAAGTTGACACATAATCTTAACAATCAGTCATCACTGGTCTCGCCTTGCACCTCAGCATTCATCACTGCCAGTTTGTCATTAATGTGCAAAATAGTCAGTAGATTTTTTACTGTTGTCGTAAATGCAATGTCAGATAATGAAATAGTTGAGAGGTGAGGAGAAGATATATTTGCATATTTGTCTCTCTTATTCAACCTGAAGAATCTTAAGGGCAGAGAGAATGTCTTATTATTCTCTAAATCTGTTACTAGCATAATCACTCATACAGTAAAAGTTTGAGGGACAAATGAGTTCACAACTTCATGAGATATTCAGGGTGACTATTATTTCTAGAAAACTGAGGCTCTGAGTGATTAGTTTTCTGCCAAGCCAGCAAGTGGTGAAGTTGGTATTTGAATTAAAGTTTTCATTAATTAATCTAATCTCACATTATTTATAGTCCATATTCCAGCATTCGTATACTACCTCTCTAATATAAATGGTGGTGTTTCTCCCTCCTTTTTCTCACCTGGCCATTCCAAAATCCACTTACCTAGGTGATTTTCAAAATATGCCCGAACACTGCATGGCAGTTGATTCCTTCTCTCTCCTCTTTCCCAGTCTTCCAGGTCAAAGAGTTTGAAAAGCCCCTCTAATTGTCAGATAAATAAAATCACATTGCTCATAATTACCAGGGACAATTCTGTGTAATTAGATGTTAACTGTAGTGTCCTCTCTCCTTTATGACTCCAAATAAATACCTGTTCCTGTCTCAGTCTGGGAAAAAGCTTGGTTGGAAATATGCTTTGTTGCTCTCTATGTAATTAACTACCATTAAAAGCCACTAATTAGATCGTAAGTTTTAAATACATTGCCCTAATTACCTTTGGTACATGGTGCATTGAGTTGGGAGGGCAAGTACTTAAGAGCCAAGAAAACTTGGCTTTGTCACTAAGAGAATTAATGGGGCTATTGGGTTTCTTTTTTTTTCTCATTCGTAAGTAGGAAAATGAAAACAGAGGGGATGGGATAGATAGAGACAGTCCTTGCCCTAAGAAGCACATGATCTGATGAGGCTAGAAGTATGTAAGAATAACACCGTTTGGTTATTTCAAAGACCTTTACAAAGTACTGTAAGGAGAACTTCACAGAATAGGTGCTATCAATATTTCATTCATTGAATCATTCTGGTATTAATAAAAATCGATACAGTAAAACCTGCAAAATCCGGAATCTATGTAAGGTGGCAACCTGTCAGAGAAGGGAAACTCAAATATTTCCCACTAAAAAGAATGATAGAAAAGTGGGAGGACTGTACTCTGTTAAAAGTGGAAAACTTGTGAGACCCTGAAAAACAAGGTAGTCCATTGAGTTCAGGATGTCAGCTTTCACTGTAATAACAGTGAGAATAAGAGATAATATTTATTGAGCATGTATATGTGCTAGAAACTATTCTTAATGCTTTATGTGTATTAATCAATTAATTACAACAAACCTTCAAGTATATATTATTATTATCCTGACTTTCCAGACAGGAAAATGGAGGTTCATAGAGACCTCATGAATTGTTTGACTTTGCATATTACAGCTTGAAATGGCAGAGTCAGGATTCAAACCTGCCAGTTTGGCTACAGAACTAGAGTTCTTAAACACTACAAAATACTGCCGTGGCTTATAAGGGAAACAATTGGGGGGTTTCTTCTAACTTTACTCAAATCAGGATAACCCAGTATTCTTGCAGGTATTGCTCCCTTATTTCTACTCTCTGGACATCAGCTTCCTCATCCTACGGCATGCAGGGAAGGACTAGATGACCTCTCAGAAGCATTCAACTACATATTTCTTTACTTTACTTTTCTTACTGCACTAAGAATCTGTGTGAATAAGCCAAGCTTCCCCATGCATACTAACGTTTCTCCAGAGCCAAGGCCAGCTTTTCTTGATTATTACAAAACACCTGGCACAGAGCCAAATGCCAAAGAGTATATGCCTCTCTGTCTCTCTCTATATATAGATATACATATATAACATGCATATGTATATCATATGTGGCTATACACACACATATACATATATATGAAATGTAAGAGTTGTAATGTATAATGTAGAGAAACACACACATATGTCTAATTTAAGTTATATAATGTGGAGAAAATGTGTTTGTGTGTATGCGTGTATATATATATATATATATATATATATAAAACACACACATCTTAGGAAAAAAAACTAGGGTTAGCTAGATCTCTGCCTGTCAAAGGCTCAGTATACATACCAGTATATATACTATCAGTATATATTCATTCATCTATGCCAAGAAATTGGAAAACATCTACCTAGTCAACTGTCTAGAAGAGATCCATATTCATGCCTATTCCAAAGAAAAGTGATTCCACCAAATGCAGAAATTATTGAGCAATATCATTAATATCACACACCAGTAAAATTTTGCTGAAGATCATTCAAAAACACTGCAACAGTGTATCGACAGAGTACTGCCAGAAATTCAAGCCGGATTCAGAAGAGGACATGGAATGAAGGATATCATTGCTGATGTCAGATGGATCTTGGTTGAAAGCAGAGAATACCAGAAAGATGTTTACTTGTGTTAATTATTGACTATGCAAAGACATTCAACTGTGTGGATCATAAAAAATTATGGATAACATCGTGAAGAATGGGAATTCCAGAACACTTAATTGTGCACATGAGGAACTGTACATAGACCAAGAGGCAGTTGTTCTAACAGAACAAGGGGATACTGCGTAGTTTAAAACCAGGAAAGCTGTGTGTCAGAGTTTTATCCTTTCACCATACTTATTCAATCTGTATGCTGAGCAAATAATCCAAGAAGCTGGACTATACGAAAAAGGCGACATCAGGATTGTAGGAAAACTCATTAACAACCTGAGATACGCAAATGATACAACCTTGCTTGCTGAAATTGAAGAGGACTTAAAGCACTTACTGATGAAGATCAAAGACCACAGCCTTCAGTATGGATTACACGTCAACATAAAGAAAACAAAAATCCTCACGACTGGACCAATACGCAACATCATGATAAATGGAGAAAAAATTGAAGTTGTCAAGAATTTGATTTTACTTGGATCCACAATCAACACCCATGGAAGCAGCAGTCGAGAAATCAAACAACATATTGCACAGGGCAAATCTGCTGCAAAAGATCTCTTTAAAGTGTTAAAAAGCAAAGATGTCACTTTGAAGACTAAAGTGCACCTGACCCAAGCCATGGTGTTTCCAACTGCCTCATAGACATGCAAAAGCTGGACAATGACTAAGGAAGACCAAAGAAGAACTGATGTCTTTGAATTACAGTGTTGGCAAAGATATTGAACTGCCAAAATAATGAACAAATCTGTCTTGGAAGAAGTATAATCAGAATTCTTCTTGGAGGCAAGGATGATGAAATTTCGTCTCACATATTTTGGACATGTTATCAGGAGGGACCAGTCCCTGGAGAAGGACATTATGCTTGGTAAAGTAGAGGATCAGTGAAAAAGAGGAAGACCCTCAATGAGATGAACTGACACAGCGGCTGCAACAATGGGCTCAAGCATAATAACGATTGTGAGGATGGTGCAGGACCGGGCAGTTTCAATCTGTTGTACGTAGGGTCGCTATGAGTCAGAACTGAGTCGATGACACCTAACAACAACAAATACATATATATACGTATATATATAAGACTAAAAATGACTCATCAACATCAAAATCAATCCCAGCCTACAAAAATAAAATTTTTTCCTAAACTCTCGAAGCAAATGGCATCTTCCTTTGAGCGTTTATCATGTCTTCTGCTTACTATGCAGAATTGCAGAATTTTTTTTTTAAATAAATGCCATGTGATTGCTTTAAGTTTACTCAGACTTTGACAAGGAAAGATCTTTCCAACCTTAGGGTTTTTTTTTGTTTGTTTGTTTGTTTCCTCCAAGATGTGTGTGTATTATTGCCCTTGACTTTATCCTCTGTCCACTTGGGTTTTAGATGCATCATATCTCAGACCTACAGCCAAAGATCAGGTTTATGTGCACAACCCAAGACCATTACTCTGAGTCAAAAAGGTTTGCACCTACTTTGGCTCTACAGGGATGAAAGGGTGCCCTATCCTATCTCTACTTCCTGGCACTCTAACATTCTAAGTAGATGGAGAGCATTTGAAACTCTGCAATCATCAGAACTGGCTGTTAGGAGGGCTCTCTTTACTTGTTGCCAGTCCTGCCCACTGGTGTTTCCGTAAGGGTATACCACCCTGTTCCATTTACATGAGGTAGGACAATGGCTGCCTCAGCTTGGGCGCCACAGGACTGCTCAGTTTGGATATTCAATAAAGACTAGGTAGGATCTTTCAGACTCCATTCTCATTTCCCATAGAAAATAATTTAATTGGCTCAACTGGGTCAGATATCCATTCCCAGCCCAAAGGCCAGGGTACTTAGGACACCTCTTCATTGCTAATTTGTCAGGAACTATAGGTATAGGCTTTTTGCAAAGAGAACCTAGGAACAATAACTTTCTATTATATTAACTTCGTAACCTAGTTATCATACATCTGATTTTTGTTCACTCATTTATTCAACAAATAGTTAATGAGTATACATTATGCATGAGACAATACACTAAGTGCCAATAATTTACAGATAAAAGACACAGCTTCTATTCTTAATAGATAATTAGAGTGCACTCTGATAAGTGCTGGTAGATCCATGCCCCACTTTCTAGCATAGAAGGTGCAGAAATCTCAGTCTGATGAAGGGTGGGGACTGTGTAAGAAAAGTTTTATAAAAGAGATGAATGCTAATTAATCCTTAAGTGAAAAATGATAGCCATTCAATCTGAGAAAGCTATAGGGAAGAAGTTTCATACAGAGGGAGAAATATTTTCAATAAATGTAAGCTGATGGCCCATTTTGAAAATATTGGCATAAACTGGTAAGGACATAGAAATTTTTTCAGATAGAATCCAGCATCAGTCTTTATGACACTGACTTCTATTAAAATATTAGAGTTCAACTTAAAACTTTGAGTGGGCAGGGAATTAATTTTTTCCTTGATTAATCATGTAATGATAGAGGAGGAATTTTGACATGAGATGGAGTTTTGGATTGCACTATTTCCTTCTTCTGGAGTCCCTGAATAGTGCAAATGGTTAACACACTTGGCTATTAATCAAAAGCTTGACAGTTCAAGACTATTCAGAGGTGCCTTGGAAGAAAGTCCTGGCAATCTACTTCCAAAATATCAGCCACTGAAAACCCCATGAAGCACAGTTCTACTCTGACACATACGGTGTTGCCATGAGTCAGAATCAACTTGATAACAACTGTTTTTATTTGTTTGTGTTTTAATTATTATTTCAGTTTCTATTTTGAGATAAAATACAAAAACCAAACCTGTTGCAGTTGAGTGGATTCTGCTATAATTGCAAGTTTGAGATAAAAATACAAAATTAGTTAAAACTTTAAACATAAGATGGTGTAGATGACTTGGAATAATGTAATCTTAGAATAATTAAAAGATTATTTGTTGAAAAGAAAGTACAACCATTATCGGGGGAATATTCACTCCTGCAAAAGATTATTCTGTCCAGCACTGAGCAATGGGATAGTTTCTTTTCCCAAGTTTTTCCTTCCCTTAGGGACTTTGAACAAAATGATAGGGATATTTGCCCTGGTTTATCTGTCTGTATATTCCTTCTGAGGTCTGAATGACAAGCCAAGCAGAGAAATTGAATTTTTCACTTCTCTAAACACTTTTGGCCCCTAGGAACACTGGAAAAGGTCAAGAATTTTGAAGCACGTTCTTCCCCAGGCAACACGATCAAAACTTCTTTTTTAAAAGGTTGTTCTAGGCCCAACGAGACAGTCAGTTGTGATGGAGAATATAAACAGCAGTTTGTGTCCTCTGTGGTGGTTTGCACTCCCCTTGGAAGATTTACTTTGAAGATGATGTCTATGGAGAGATTTGTTTCTCTCATTAGGGCAAATGCAGCAGAAAGAATAAATAATAACACCTAAACTGGAAATTGCGTAGGTGAAGATCCTTGCTTTTCATGCCCCTACTTGTCTTCCATTTTTACTTCGCTCCCTTCTTTTTCTTTTCTTTTGGTTGCTTCTGTCTGTAGTTGTTAGGTGCCATCAAGTTGTTTTCAACTCATAGCGACCTCATGTGACAGAGTAGAAGTGTCCCAAAGGGTTTTCTAGGCTGAAATTTTTATGGAAGCACATTGTCAGCTCTTTTGCCCTTGAAGCTGCTGGGTGGATTTGAACCACTGACCTTTTGGTTAGCGGGCAAGCACTTAACCATTTGCACTATCAGCACACCTGTGTTTTTCTATATCAACTGCTTTTTTCATCCCCCTAAATTTTTCTTGGAGTCCTAGTGGTGTAGTGGTTAAGAGCTTGGCTGCTAACCAAAAGGTTGGCAGCTCAAATCCACCAGCTGCTCCTTGGAAACCCTATGGGGCAGTTCTACTCTCTCCTATAGGGTTGCTACGAGTCGGAACTGACTCGACGGCACCTAACAACAACAACAAATTTTTCTTACTAATCTAATCTTCAACTTTGTCTCTCTTTTTCACCTATGTGATAGGCATCCTCTAAAATGAGTCCCATTGATCCCCACCTCTGGTACTGATGCCCTTGTAAAATCCCCTCCCCTGAGTGAAAGCTGGACATAGTGACCTGCTTATAATAGAGAAATATAGCACATATGATGGCATGTAACACCTGGAATAAGATTACAAAAGGAGTATGACATCCATCTTGCTTGCCCTCTTGATCTCTCTCTTGGAGTCCTCTCTCTGCCTTATACAGAGTCGCATGTGGCAAAGAATATGATGCCTCCAGCCAACAGCCACCGAGGACTTAAAGCCTTCCAATAGCCACGTGAGTGAACTTGGAAGTGAATCCTCCTTCAGTCGAATCATTAGATGACTGTAGCCTTGGCTGACATTTTGATTGCAGCCTGGTGAGAGACCCTGTGCCAGAGGACCCCATTAAGCCTACCTGGATTCCTGACTCACAGTAACTGTGAAATAATATTTGTTGTTTTAGGCCACCAAATTTTGGAGTAATTTGTTATGCAGCAATAGATGATTAATGCAGCCCATGTCCCTTCATATTCCTCCTCTTCAATGACTCTTTTTTTCAAATCTTTTTCTATTTATTCTTCTTTTTTCTCTTAGTTCTTGGGTATACGAATTTCAAATTTGTATGCAGCATTTAAAGTTATAGGAATCAGAATGCTTTACTCTCAGTAACCATCAAACCAAATCATGCATCTGTAAACATCATTTGCATAATGGAAAAGTCAGCATCCCTGGTCTCCCTTTAATTGTATTCTTTGGTACATATTCATTCATTTGTGATTTCATTAAAACTATTTAATGAGCAGATACTCTCTTTAAGATATTGTATCAGATGCTGTGTGGAACAGGGAAATGAATGAAACATGGTTCCTCCCATCAAATATATTAACGTTTGGAATAAAATAAAATATAAAAAATGAAACATCATGTAAAATGGATATTCCTAGGGGTCCGTATGTGTTAAGAGGAGGGAAAGATCACTTTCTACTTGGAAGATTAAGAAAAGTTCTGTAAAGGGAGACCCTTGTGCTGAATCTTGAAAGATGTGCCGGATTTGTATATATCCATTCAGTCATCTGTGCACTTTACCTCCTCTTGAGAGCCCATCTCTCTTACACTGCTCGTATGACATATCATGCAAAACCAGTAAATGCTTTCTCTGGGACACCCTCCACAATCTTTCTAGATAGTTGATTATTTACCTTTCTATGTCTGCCTAGCCCTGCCTATCTCCGTTCACTCCAGTATTTCTCAAATCATTGCAATTATTTATTTTCACATTCAGCTCTTCCATTAATCAAGCGAAGAAGCATGATTCAAGGTGAAAGGGACAATCTACTATTTTCCAGACAGAGAATAGCGTAGCTAAGAGGTTGGATAAGAACAGGGTTGGAAAACTTAGTGTTAAAAATAAATAAATAAATAAAAAGTTATTTGTTGGGGAAAAAGCCATTTCTATCCAAAGACTACTCCATTATTTCTATCCAGCTTTGGGCAACAAAGTGGTTTCAGTTTACCATTCTTTTTCTCCCTAGGGAACTTAGAAGATAACTATGGGGATATTTGAAATAATTGGGATCAGTCCAGAATCTTTACTGTACTTTTTGCCATATATTTTTCTTTAGAAAATTAGGGTGGTGGCAACAAAATATAGGGATCTACCCTCCCTTTTGTCTGGGAAATAAACATTTCCAGAGATTAGAATAAGTAAACAATTCATGGTTTCTGGTTGTGCTCTTCCAAATTACATTTATCATAAGACACACAAGAGCTAAATACCTATATCTGAATTATGGTATTACTTTGTACCTTTAAGCAACTTTTATCATGTCACTTAAAAGATACTCTCACTTTCAATATGAACTGTGAAAAATCTTTGAAAAGCTGGAACCTAAAAAATATTCATATTGTTGACACACTCATTTCTATCCTTGGAAATTCATTATAATAATTAATTCAAAATAAGGGAATATATTAGAAACAGCCTAGATGGTCAACAATAGAAGATGGTTATATACATTGTGGTATATCAACTCAGTGGAATATTATGCAGTCATTGAGATGATAATTATGAAGAAATAAACATGCAAATGTTTATAATGTGATACTAATAAAAAGAAGATAATTCTATACAATATATAAACCATGATTATAACTCTACAATTTATATATGCTTATGAAGGAAAACTAGAATGGAATAATGAGAAAAAAAATCAGCTGTTATGTTAAAATAGGTTTTTGTTGTTGTTGTTTTTTGTTTTTCTGGATTTCCCAATCCTGAATTTTGGGCCTGATAATTCTTTGGTTGTGGAGGAAGGAGAGTTTGCCCTGTGCATTCTAGAATGTTTAGCAGCATCCCTGGCCTCTACCTACTGGATTCCAGTAGCATTTCCCTAGTAGTTACAACCAAAAATGTGTACAGACATTGTCAAATGTCCCCAAGGGGGTAAAATCACCCCTGGTTGAGAACCATTATTTTAATGAAATGTTTTCATTATTTTTCCAATACTATTTTTGAAAGAAAGAATATCTGCAGACAAAAATGAAATAATCTTTACCCTTGACCTAGTGTTCTCTTCAGCAAGTTATACAGAAAATAGTTGAAAATCAGCAGTGTCCTGGTTATATCAGACAAGGGAGTGAAGCATTAATGTGTGATGACCTGCTTGGGGATGTCAGCATATTCCACCACTCCTCTGAGTAATTGCAAAATGGGGGGGAAAAAAAAAAAATCAGTGCATGTTATATAAGAATATCTTCTACTGACAGTGCAGAGTATTTTTATCCCGGCGGAAGTTGCCTCTGGGCTCTGAAACCTTCTGTCAGGGAGTAAAGAAAAGTAATTGCAGTGAAATATCTTTTCAGGCAACCTGCCTGTCATCAAATTCTATATGTAGGGGAAATGCACTCTTCCTTTAGAAGATGTTTCAGTGGAACTCAAACCCCATAGGAGCTCTTTTCTAGGGCCCAGGAAACTTCCGCAGTGTAGGAATTTTAGTACAATTCAGAATATGTTCAGATTTCAAGGAGTCATTGAAGAGTACCTGATCACCTGCCTTGATTTCTTATTTTATATTCCAGGAAACTGGAAACTAGGTAAGTTAAGTCACTTTCCAGTTTAATATAACTAATTAGTTTCACAGCATTCATTAAGCCTGGATCTTCCTGAAGTTTCTTATTCTTCAGGCAAACCTTGTCTTTATAAGAACATTTTCCACCTCTGCAATCGTATATTATTGGAAAATAACCTATTATTAAATGAGAATGCCGTCCATTGGGGTTGAATTATGGGTTGGCCTTCAAACAGAATGTAAAATTCAAACATTTAGTGAATAAACTTTTATTGGTTACAGTCTATGCACCCAGTACTGTGCTGGGAAATAGATTTGTAATATTAGAATAAACATGTTTAATACTTCTTCTACTGTCATAATAGCCCCACATATTCTATTGAGGACAGTTTATGTGCTCCATGCTGTGACAGGCAATGGACTTGTAAGATTAGAATAAACACGTTTTATACTTTTTTCTGCTATCATAATAGCCCCGCGTATTCTGCTGGACACACAAAAAACAGCCAGGAAATGTTGACTAAGGATTTAGACTAGAGTTATCTGGGTGTATATTCTTGATGCTCTCCATCTGTACTCCTGGGAACATTTACTTCCTTTTTCTCCTTCAGCTGACCTTCCCAGTTTCCCACATCCACATAGGTCAACAATGGGTGTTAATGCATACGCAATAACCATGTTACAAAACGGCGCCAAGTTTGGGACAACAGAAACTGAAACAGCCTATCTAGGAATTGTAACAACAAAAACAGCATCAACAACAACAACAAAAATCTCCACAGAAAAGGGGAAAAAAAAAGTGAACTTAAAAGTGGATAAATGGCCTCTTTGAGGCCTCTGTTGGATGCAGGTTTAAGCACAGGATTCTGCTGAGCTCTTCGCGTTGTGTTAACCACCCATAGACAGCAGACGTTTGGAACTGTTCCTTGGGCCTTTCTATAATGCATCTGAGTAGACAGATCCAAAGTACCTTGTCTGCTGGGATAACCAAGTGGAAAGCAAAATGGCTTCTCATTGGAAAGTCATAATAATAAACAAAGAAAAAAATAAATAAAAAACAGGTAGCATCCACAGACACAGAGCAAATTCCTCCATGCTGAGGTAGTGGAGGCTACATGTGGCTGAGAAGCAGGAGACTGATTCCAAATCTGTTTTCTGCGACTCTGTGTTGCAAAACTCTTAACCTCTAAGTACTCTGTTTCCTCATTTGTTTAAGAGGGATTGGAGTCAATGTGCCCAGTAGTTAATGTACAAGAGGAGAGGTGCTGATTAAAAGTTATTATGAAATACTTCTTGTTGGAAGGTGTATCCATAAGAACTTTGAAGATCATTAATGTCAGAAGATTTTAAAGGAAAAATTGATACACATATTTTTGAGAAAATCAGCAATTTTTTTTTATTTTAAGATAGATGGATGCAGCCAGCTCAAATATTTGTTGTGTCTGCATGGCAAGAATGCTATGATGTATGTATTTTAAAAAATGAGTCCCAGGTGAATAGTCTTTTATTCTGGATTTGAGAAAGGAAACAGAAAAAAAAGTAATATCTTAGATCAGGTTTACTAGAAGCAGAGCCTGAGTTGGGAATTAATCTACAAGTGGCTTACTGAGGGATATTTCATAGGATAAATACGCAAGGGAGTAGAGAAAGCAGGGGAAGGCAGGAGGCACAGGTAAATAAAGGTGTAGTTTCAGCTGAGGTCTAGCTTTAGCCTGATCCCAGGAGAGCTCTGGACTATGGATTATATCAAAGAACTAGTTTCACCTTGTAGCAAGGGAGCCAATGTTTTTATCTCCATATATATCAATCAGTCATTGTCTTCAGGCCACTCTTGAGGAATGTGTAATTCCATAGGTTTCTCCAAGCAGCAAAGAGTTTATTGGCTGAGGGCAGGAAACCAGTGAGCCCCTGTTAGCCAACACTTACAGCATCTCGGGTAATGGGTGCACCTCCTGATAACGGGAATCTGGGTTTGACACTAACCACATCTATTACATGTAATAAAGCAAACTTACAAGGTCTATTAATTCAACTTAACACTAGCCCTCCAAAATAATACAAGTTCCTGAGGGCCAGGGACCTTCTCTTACTCCCTGTTTTATCCCCAATACTTAGAAAATTGTCTGGTCCATAAAGTACGTTCATTGAACAAGTGTTGAAAAAAATGAGTGAATTTCTGACAAATATTTCTCCCCCTGTGCCAGCCTCTATTTTGGTGCACACTTCTCTTTCCTTTTCTACTGATTGCAATGCCCTCCTTTCTCTTCTCAATCTGTATTTGCTCTTAAAGTTGATCTTCTAAACAAAGTTGATCCACAAAGCCTTAGTTGACTACTCAAGACACAGAAAGCTGTCCTATAGCTTCCCATAAGCTGTCCCATCAAACTAACATAAAAGCTTAAACCACACAACTTAGCATCAGCTTTCACATTATCTTATAAACTTTCTTATAGACATACATTTATATTATCAGTTTTTTTGCTTGTTTATGTGGACATGAGTATGTGTGTATGTGCACATGTGTGTGTCTGTGCATGTGTACGTGCTATTGCATGTGTGTGCATGTGTGTGCCTGTGTGGGTCCTGGCCAGTTACCAACTCTGTAAACACAAAGCATACCTTTTCCTAGCTCCAAAACAATCTACTCCCAATCTTATGCAGTATTTCCGTTATTATGCCTAACCTACGCTTCTTTGATTAGCAGTCAATACCCAGTTAATCCCCCTTAATAACAGTAGTGATAATAATAATTAATATGTATTTATCACTATGTGCAAAAGACTGTGCTTAAGACTTGCCTTGTCTCATTAGATAACAATCCCACAATGAGGGTACATTTATTGCCCCATTTTGTTTATGGAGTGACATCAGCTTAGCAAGTTTTAATAGTTTGTCCAATGCCACAAAACTAGTACCAAGCAGAGCTAAGATTTAAACATGGTCAGTGAACCCTAGAACCTTACTCTTAACCACAAAGCTATAGAATCTTACCACCTAGAACACTTCAACAGCTCACTAAACTGTCCCTCTTCCCGCTTCAATCCACTCTATACAACACAGCCAGGATGATCTTTATAAAACATCAATCTAATCAGGTCACTCTTTTGCTAAAAACCCTTTAGTGGCTCTTCATTAATCTCAAGATAAAGCCCAAACTCCGGAATATGGCTTTACAAAACCTACTCTGGTTGGTATCTTGAGTACTTTTCCACCCTCATCTCTTGTCCTCCCTCACCTCACCCAGATAGTGAACTACCAGTAGATTCTTAAAGCCGTTAGCCATCCTTGCCTTCACTTTTAGACCACAGCACAGGCTGAGTGTGAAAAGGTCCTCTTCTACTCCTATTCTCTTCACTTAAATCTACATTTTGCCTGCCCTTCTATCCTCAGCTTATAATATTACCTCCTCCAAGAAACAGTTCTTGACCTTCTAAACCTGCAATAGACTTCCTTGGAGATCAGTGCCTAAATTTTTTGTTTGTTGTATCTCCAGAGGCTAAAAGACAGCCTGGAATATAGTTACCAATAAATGATATTTACCATAAGATGGAAAAAAATGCATATTCTAATCATGTAAAAATACTATCCCCCACCCATCCTCACTACAACCTCCAAGGACAATGACTACGCTTATGCAATTCTCTGAACTCTGCAAAACCTAGAACATTGTCTACTGCATAGTAAGTTCTTGTTGTTGTTGTCAGGTGCCATCGAGTCACTTCCCTCTCAGTTATAATTAATTATTCATTATTAAAAAATTAATAATAAGCTATTGTTAGTTCATTATTTTTTAACTGGACTATGGTCACAATCTTTACATTTTTTGAGCCAGGAGAGCAAATGTTTAATTAATGGCTTTTAATTTAACTCAAGATATACAATGATGGAGTTGTTAAGTTGAATGTCATCAAAATAGACCTTCTTTTTTTATTTATTTTATTTTATTGTTGTACTTTAAGTGGAAATTTACAATTCAAGTCAATCTCATACAAAAATTTATACATACATTGTTATGTGACCCTAGTTGCTCTCCCTATACTGTGACAGCACACTCCTCCTTTCCTCCCCGGATTTCCAACGTCCATTCAACCAGCTCCCGACTCTTTCTGCCTTCCCATCTCACCTCTGGACAGGAGCTGCCCATTTAGTCTCATGTATCTAGTTGAGCTAAGAAGCACACTTTTCACAAGTATCGTTTTATGTCCCATAGTCCAGAAATTAGAACTTCTTCTTAATGAACAGATTTTCTGTATATATTGAAGATTATACAATGTCTGCTTGAAACTCTCTAGTTCTGAAGAACTCACTACTTCCTGGGATAGGCTTCTCTGTCATTAAAGAGTCATACATTTGAGCATATTCTTTCTTATATTGAATCAACATCTTTTCTTTCTTTCTTTTTTTTTTTTCTTATCACGTTGGGCTTCCTGGACAGGAGACCTAGGGTGCTATCAGTAATGCAGTGGAAGGAAAGCAGGCTTTGTCCTTCTTTTACCAGTCTGCACTCTACTGCCTCCCAATGCCTACCTCCCTAGAATTCTAACTGAGGGGTCATTTGAAAAATCCTGAACTTGGGGCTGAGGAGAGTACAAAGATAGTCTCAATGACTGGCTTGAAATTGTCCCTCAGAATGATTATTGCCCAGTGTTCTTGGCTTCAGCCCAATCTGCCTCCATGACAGTCCATTCTCCCTGACTCAGCCTTCTGTGTCCAGATAAATGATTCACTCGCAGTGCATTTCTCTGCTCTTAATAAATAGGCCCTCTTGCCATAACTGTATCTTTCAATTCCAGCTAACAGCTTGGACAGCAGTTTTTGTTGTTGTTGTTGTTTTTAATGTTACTAAGCAAGAATGCTTGGCCAGACAAGTCGTACAGAGTCCTCTGCGAAGGCTTCCCACATTGTTCAGGCTCAGAGGGGTTGCTGCCTTTTCTAAACTCGTGACAAAGTCCACCCCACACATCGTGTTCATTTATCCATTAACAAATTATTTACTTGCCTCTGATATTTTTTGAAATTTAGCTAGAATTTATTAAGCACTACTATAGGCCAAGGAAACCCTGGTTGCATAGTGGTTAAGAACTGCAACTGCTAATCCAAAGGCTGGCAGTTCAAAGCCACCAGGTGCTCCTTGGAAACCTTATGGGGCAGTTCTACTCTGTCCTGTAGGGTTGCTATGAGTCAGAATTGACTCGATAGCAAGGGGTTTGTTTGTTTGTTTTTGGTGTTTACAGGCCAAGGCCTCTGGGTGGTGCAAACGATTTGCTCTCATCTACTAACCTAAAGATTGGCAGTTTGAACCCACCCACTGGCGCCACAGACAAAAGGCCTGGTGATCTGCTTATAGCAAAGAAAACCCTGTGGAGCAGTTCTACTCTGTAACACATGGGGTTGCCATGAGTTGGAATAAACTCGACGGCAATGTTTTTGTTTTTTTGTTTTTTGTGTTTTGGTAACTATAGACCTTGTACTATGCTGAATTCTTGACATACATGATTTCATTTAATTTTCACCAAAAACTCTTTGAGATTGGTATTCTCATTTTACAGAGGAAGAAACTGAGGCACAAAGAACTTAAATGGATTTTAAACAACACATAGCTAGTAAATGAAGAGTTTGACCCCAGACAATTTGACTCTAGGATCAAACAGTTGTCATAAACCTGTGTTTCTATGCTAGAGTACAGGTATAGGCTGATATCTGACCTTTAATTAATCTCATGACCTTTGACATATCACCTCAGTGCTCTAGACTTCAGTTTACTCATCTTAAAAAAGAAAAGCATGATTGAGTTTAGTGTTTCCCAATGCAGTTAATTATATATAACGGAAAACATTCTTCACCATAGGTCTTATTGATAGGAAGAGAGGGAGATGGAATGGGGGAAATAAATGCTTCCAATGGGTGATGTAAGAGATATTAAAAGGGCTCACTCATGCCACTAGTTGTAACCTTTTTATACTTTTACAAATGTGTCTTGGAAGAAGTACAGACAGAATGCTCTTTAGAAGCGAAGATGGCAAGACTTTGTCTCACACACGTTGTAAATGGTATCAGGAGGGACCAATCCCTGAAGAAGAACCTCACGCTTGGTAAAATAGAGGGACAATGAAAAAGAGGAAGCGCTTCAATGAGATAAACTGACACAGTGGCTGCAACAATGGGCTCAAACATAGAAACAATTATGAGGATGGTACAGGACTGGGTAGCTTTTTGTTCTATAGTACATATTGTTGCTATGAGTTGGAATCACCTCAATGGCACCTAACAACAACACAATTAGAAAAACAAAGACCAACCCAGAATACCTATCTGTAGGTACCACCTATCTCAGTGATTACATCTCTTTCAGTTCTTAAATGCTCACATATTCTGGACTTAGAAATAAATGAGTTGAATTTCAAATTACTAAATGCATTTGGGAAGGGAAGGAAAAGGGAAAGAAAGCAAACAGTGTTGAGTGTGTGTGGGCATGTGTGTACACACTCGTGGGTATGTGTATTGTAACTTAGAGACAACTCCAAAAACTGGCCATGACAGAGATTTATGGTTGCCTACCCTAACATCCATTTTGGTTTTCTTTATTGTTGCCTCTTGTAACACACATGTGATGACAAACTCCAGCAGTTCTCTTGGTTCATGAGGTTTAAGGCTCCACCCCAAACCAGTCATGGCAGAGTGGTGAGCTGGAGGAAACGGAGTCCAGGAGGACTGTGGAGCTTGCACACCAATCACGACATCTGTTATAGTGGTGGGTAAACTTTTAAACTGTTAAAACAATTAAGATATTTTTATTTGGATTTAATTTTTTGGTTTTTTAAAATAAACTTTTTTATTCTGGAAGAATTTTAGATAGTTACCATATACCTTCACTCATTTCCCCTATTGTTAACAGCTTACATAGCCTCAAAACATTTGTCATAACTAAGAAACCAATATTGGTACATTACTATTAATGAAACTCCTACTTATTTTGGGATTCTTGAGTCTGCTGTAGTTAGTTCACACTGCTGTATCACAAATACCAAAAGTGGGGTGCTTTGATGAACAGAACTTTATTTTCTCAGAGTTCTGGAGGCTAAAAGCCCAAATCAGGGTCTAGGCAGTGTTGATTCTTTCCTTCTCAGTAGCCCTGGGTGTTCCTTGGTGCCTTCGCTTATAGGTGATCTTCACATGCTATTTTATTTTTTCCTGTAGGCTGTTGGTTAGCTAAGGAAAGGCATACAGGGGAATTCAAAACTCAGCATTGAATTTCCTAACAACCAAAGCAAAGAGGGAACTACAGGAGTATCAGAGGATAAATTCTGGATTAGACAGCCCTGATACAATGTAATGTATTTTCTTTTTAAAATGAAAAATAATTAATGAGGGATTATACATGAGCCACATAAGAATATTTCAATATTCAGTGCTTCCCAAGCATGTAATGCTCTAGCTCCATCAATGGAGGCTTTCAGTCTTAAGTGCGGTGATTGTATGCTGGGTCATACAGAGAAATTATTTGTTAGAAGGGGTTGCTCACTTAACCCTAAAATCTCTCATAATCTTACTTTTTAAGAATGGTCTCCAGAGCTGATTTTACCATCATCATAAGGATCTGAGTGTTTCACCAACATCTTGTTTTTAGCATTGACATTTGACCCTCCCATGACTGGCAAAACCACAAACTAGCTGTCCTTTTTTCACTCTACGTTAATTATTTTTTCAAGTAGAAATAAAGTCCTTTTGTAGAAAGCAGGTGTGCATTTAGAAGGGAAATCAGAAAGACAGTATCTCCGACAAAGCTAATGAAACAGAGTTTGTGGTCCCAGCCATCCATGTTTAAAGTCTGGGTTAAAAAAAAAAAAAAAAATTCCCTTCAAATTGGTTCCAACACATGGTGACCCCATGTGTGTCAGAGTAGAACTATAGTCCATAGAATTTTCGTGGCTTAATTTTAGCAAACCTAGATTGCCAGGCCTGTCTTTGAGGCACCTCTGTTCAGACTTGAACCGCCAAACTTTTTTGGTTAGCAGCTTAGCTCGTTAACCATTTGTACCAATCAAGGACTCCAGATGTTTAGGAGTCCTCTAGAAATCAATGAAAATGTCCTTATAACTGAAGAAAAAAAAAGAGTATGTTTCTGATAATTATCAAATGCTAAATTTGATTTACCAGGATGCTCCTCTCTCGTCTCAGGAGAAAGGATGTGTTATTTACACTTAGAAGTATATGATCATAGAATTCTAAAACCTTAGAGCTGCTGGTCACTGAAAAATGATCTGGCTTGGAAGTTCCGGCAAAATGGTGCTCTAGGCAGAAGCACCACGCCGTCCCTCACAGCAAAGATCCGAAAAACTAAGGCAAACAGAGAATACTACAATCCTGAAACCCTAAAACATCAAATGAAGAGATAAGGAACTCAGCCAAGCACCAAATGGAGTTAGAAAACTGACAGAGAACGGAGAGCAAGGAGAGATTCATGCAGAGGTCCCCTACCAGCTAACACAGCGCGGATCCGCCATCTTGGACTCCTATCGGAGACCAGCAAACAGGGGGTATGAGAAAGCAGCCTTATGGAGTGTCCAGTGGGAGACAAAACAACCGATAATTGGCGATATATGCTTTCCCATCCCCCACCCTTCTTCACTCTGACTCGGCCTCCTCTGCTTCCCGCGGCCACAGTCTCTTGACCAGGAAACAGCGGCTGCTTGGATTCCACACACCTGACAGGGTGGCTCTCGGAGTGCCATTTGTTGTCTGCTGGTGTTGCTTTTTTTCCACTTCTTTTTATTTCTTCCTTGCCTCTCCCCACCTCCCCCTCCTTTCACTCAAATACCTGGCTCCGTGCGCCATCTTTGCTTCTTCCTGAGGGGCTGCAGA
>NW_004443952.1:2966596-2972397 GCF_000243295.1 Trichechus manatus latirostris | reverse complement strand
GGGGTTTTTAACCAATGTCATAAAACAACATATGTATTTCTGTTTCATGAGAAACTATTTGTTCTGCAAGCCTTCACCTGAAGTACAATTAAAAAAAGAAAAAAGAAAAAAAAATGGTAAAGTAAAAAAAAAAAAAAAAAAAATGATCTGGCTCAAATTCTATACTTTCCAAAAGCAGAAATTAAGTCCTGAAAAATGAAATGGCCAGGTCCTAGGAAATATATAATAACATGGACAAAATTTGGAGTGAGATCTCCTGAAACATACCTTTGAAAGGGCTGGTATAAAAAGGTCTTCTTCATATGACACAGATATATTTTCTCCTTCCTGACACATTGCCTAATGATGCTAACTGATTCTCATTCCAGATTTCACATTCATTTGGTCTTTTCTTGGAAAATTTAGAAAAATGTCAAAGAAACAAATCTCTCTCTTTGATATCACACTAGGAGTCACAGGAGGGGTTCAGTTCTATAGGCAACAATGGGGATGCCTTTTTTGAGGGGAAATGGCGTTCCCTTCAAGAAAATAAACATATTTTTAAACAATATAGCATCATGGTTTAGAGCAGGAGCTCTAGAATTAACAATAGCTGAACTTGAACCTTAATTTTCCTACTTAGTTACTTAATGGCTAAAGAATGTGGGTCACATTACTGAGTACATTTGATCCTCAGTTTATTAATCTTCAAAACAGGGAAAAATATCGACAAATAAGAGGGAATATTATATGGACAAATAAGATATTATCTTTAATATGTTCAGAAAGAATCTTTCATATGCTAAGTTCTCAATAGATTTTAGTTAGTGTTTTTAAACAATATTCTGATCTTTGAGCTGGGTCATAATACAACTACTTTCCCCATTTGAAAAAAAAAACAAAAACAGTGTTTTGTCTGAAGATAAGCGATTACAGAGGAGCAATTGGAGTTCAGGTGTTCTGGCTCGAGCTCTTTCCGCAATACCTCAAACGTAAGATTGTGAGATACATCTTTGAATACGCTTTGACTCCAAAGAAGGTATTACCCAGTTAAGACGAGAAGGTGGAAAGGTTTCATGGATGATGTGGGACTTATGTGCAACCTGCAAGAAGGCACAATTTGAATGGGAAAAAGAAGGAAGGTTCTCAGTATGACAATATTCAGATTAGAAACGTGAAACATTTGAGGAAAACAGAGACGATATAGGAAGTTATAAAACTGTACAGTTGTGATGCTTTCACCATAGTTTAATTCTACCCATTGATTTGATAAAGGAAAAACAAAAAGATCACAAGGAGAGACGATATGATATATCCTAAGTTTTCTATCTCCTAATTGCTAGCTCATTGTATGAGAGCATGCTGTGGTTTACGACAAAGAATATTTGTTCATTTTTCAGAGTCTCAGCAAATATTTTACACAATGTCTGGTGCATAGTAAATACTAAATAAATAGAGTGATCCCATAATTTATTATCCAAATCAAGGAGAAAGGAGTTTCTTTTTATAATTATGCCAAGACAACTGGTTTAAACCAGGACTCTTCCAGGCAAACTAGGATGTCTGTTTATCCTCTGAATACTACCTCTCAATTATCTAAAGACTATTTGATGACCAAGGAGCCCCGGTGGTGCAAACGGTTAAGCAGTTGGCTGCTAAACAAATGGCTGGCGGTTCAAACCCAACAAGTGGCTCTGTGGGAGAAGGACCTGGAGCTATGTTTCTGTAAAGATTACAGACAAGAAAACTCAATGGGGCAGTTCTACCCTGTCACATGGGTTGGCTATGAAATGAAAATGACAATCAGTGATCACCCTGTTTTTCCTAATGCCCCACCTGCATCTGATTTTCCAAGACTTCTAAGAAGACCTATTGATAGTCCCCTACAAAAAATGTATCTTTTTGAGAACAGAGCATATTTTTACATTCACAGGTAACTGATGCATGAGTTAAATTAGGCTTGGCATTGATAGATCTTTTTGACCTGAGTCAGGGCCACTTTTCATAGACCTTTTGTCCTCCATTACTAAACCCATTGTAAAATGTTTATCCAATTGACTATTTCTCTACTAATCCCATCTACATTAACGTTATGGATTAGGCTTTGATGTGCACTGTATCAAAAGCCTACTAGAAGAAGTCCAAGTGAATTTTATCTATGGTGACTGTCACCTCCTTTGAAAAATTAACGAACATTGTTAAGCATGAACTCGCTTTGGACATCTATTCCTATAGATCTCTGCAAACTGAGACAGAAGAAATAGTCGGTTATTGTGAAAAGAGCTTTGGCCTGAGAATCTGAATTTCTTGTTCTAGATCCAGTTCAACCTAGCCAGATTGTGACTTTGAGCTAGATACTCATAATCTTGGTGAGGCTAAATTATGGAATATAGTGATCATAACTGCATTTTTTGGAATTAACCATCTGCTATATATAGGAGAATCAACCTCTTATATGTGAGGCCTTGCACAGACTATTTAATTTTCCAAAATTGTAGTTTTTTCATCATTAAAATAAGGATGATGGTAGTAACTACCTTTATTATCTAGGTCACAATACTAAACTTCTGTGCCAAAGAGATTCTAAAATACAGTGGTTTAAATTGTCTATTAGCTTTTATGTATAGCCCTTTGCATTGTTTTTAGCTGTTGCTCTGGGGATTACAATATACATTTGTAACCATTCACAGTCTACTTAAACTTACTATTGTAACTGTATAAATCCATTTAATCCTTCTCCATCCTTTATAATAACATTCTCATGTATTTTATATTTACATGTGTATTATGTATTATGTCTATTAAATTTTAGTGATCTTGAATTAGGAAAACACTTGTTAGATGTGACACAAAAATCATGGCCATAAAAGGAAAAACAAAAAAGAAAACAAAATAACTTCAACAAAATTAAAACTACAGCTCTTCCAAAGATGCTGTTAAATACGTGAAAATTCAAGTCTCAGACGGACAAAAAATAGTTTCAATACACATACCCAATAAATGACTGTTATCCCAATAATACAAACAACTCTTTCAACTGAATAATAATAAAACAAGCAACCCAATTAAACAAAATTTAGCATTTTACTTCACCAAAAACAGATAAGAATAACAAATATTGACATGAAAAGATGGCAAACATCTTCATCATTAAGAAAATTGAAATCCAAATGACAATAAGTTACTACTACACACCTATTAAAATGGCAAAAAATAAAAACAACTTGACAATACTAAGTGCTAACAAGGATAAGGAGTAACTGGAACGCTCACTCATTGCTGATGCAAATGTAAAATGGTACAGCTAGTTTGGAAAAACATTTTTGCTGTTTCTTATAAAGTTAAAGATACTCTTATCATTTAGCACAGCAATGTATTTACCCAACAGAAATGAAGACATGTATCTTATGTCCACAAAAAAAATCTGTGCACGAGTTTTTGTAGCAAATTTATTCATAACATCCCAAAACTGAGAACAACTCAAATATCCATCAATGGAAATAGTCTGTATCTTGTTTGTTTGTTTTTTGATGGTTATAAGACTGTACACCACCAAAACAAAATAAGATACAGAATATTTCCAGTGATGAGTATTTGTCAAAATCTATGGAACTGTACACCTGAAATGGATGTATTTTATTTTATTAAATTATGGCTAAATAAATATGATTTAAACTTAACCACAGATGAAATGAAGCCTTACCTATGAAAGGAAAAACTTTTAATCTTTAGAAGAAATTATAGATGATTATCTTTATGACTTTGTCAAGCAAATACTATCTTAGACAAGAACTAATCAGTTTTCCTTAAATAAAAAGGCTGATTATTTGACTACATTAAAATTAAGGAGTCCGTCGGAATCGACTCAACACCAGTAGGTTTGGTTTTATGGTTTATTTATCAAAGAGATCATAAAGTTAAGAGACAAGCCACAAACTGGAATAAAATCTCTGTGAAAGGAATAGTATTCTGAATATAGAAAACACCACTATCAATAATTAAAAAAAAAAGACAAACAACTTAATTGAATAACTACCAAAAAAATCTGAGCCCTCATTCACAAAAAGGGAAAAATAATGCAAAATAAACTTAAAGATGTCCATCTTTAGTAATCAGAAATTGAAAAATAATAGCTTCAATGAGACCATTTATATCTATTGTTTCAGTATTGGAAGAAACGTAGATCAATGGGAATACTTACACACTTTTGGTGGAATGCAAATTGGTGTAATTTTTTTATTGTACTTCTAGATGAAGGTTTACAGAAAAAATAGTTTCTCATTAAACAGTCAGTACACATATTGTTTTATGACATTGGTTAACAACCCCATGACATGTCAACACTCTCCCATCTCGACCTTGGAGGACTTTTTTTTGGTGAAAATATACATAGCCAAAGTCATACCATTTCAAAAGTTTCTACATGTACAGTTCAGTGACATCGATTACATTCTCACTATCCTTTTCCAAATAATTCCATCACCGTTATCTTCAACTCACTGCCCCCTAGGCCTCCCATCAAACGTTTTGAGTTGCTGTTGTCCATTTGATCTCACATAGATATCTTTTTTTTTTTTTTGTACCTTAGATGAAGGTTTGCAAAACAGTTTCTCATTAAACAGTTAGTTCACATATTGCCCTGTGGCAATGGTTAACTACCTCACGACATGTCAACACTGTCTCTTTACAATCTTGGGTTCCCTATCACCAGCTTTCCTGTCACTTCCTGCCTTCTAGTCCTTGTCCCTGGACTGCTGTGCCTCATTAGTCACATTTTGTTTTATGAGGCTGTCCAATCCCTGGCTGAAAAGTGAACTTTGGGAGTGACTTCATCACTGAGCTAAAAGGGTGTCTGGGAGCCATATTCTCAGGGTTTCTCCAGACTGTCAGGCCAGTAAATCTGGTCTTTTTTTGGTGAGTTAGAATTTTGTTCTACATACTTTTCCAGCTCTGTCTAAAACCCTCTATTGTAATCCCGGTCAGAGAAGTCAGTGGTGGTAGCCAGGCACCATCCAGCTGTACTGGACTCAGTTTGGTGGAGAAGGTGGTAGCTGTGGTCCATTAGTCCTTTGGACTAATCTTTTCCTTGTATCTTGTTCTCTTCATTCTCACTTGCTCCTGAAGGTTTGAGACCAGTGGAGTATCTTAGATGGCTGTTCACGGGCTTTTAAGACCCCAGACGCTATTCACCAAGGTAGAATGTAGAACATTGTCTTTATAAACTGTGTTATGCAAATTGAGCTAGATGTTCCCCAAGACCATCGTCCCCACAACCCTCCGCCCAGCAGTTCAGACCCTCAGGGCGTTTGGAAGTGTCTATGGACCTTCCGTGACCTTTCCTTGTACAAGTTGTGCTGGCTTCCCCAGTATTGTGTACTGTCTTACCCTTCACCAAAATTACCACTTATCTATTGTCTATTTAGCTCCCCTTCCACCCCTCCCATTCCTTGTAACCAACAAAGATTGTTTCTTTTTCTGCGTGAACTTTTACATGAGTTTTTACAGTAAAGGTCTCATACAATATTTGTCCTTTCGTGATTGATTTATTTCACTCAGTGTAATGTCCCCCAGTTTCATCCATGTTATGAGATGCTTCACAGATTCATCATTGTTCTTTATCTTTGCATAATACTTCCTTGTGGGTATGTACCATAGTTTGTTTATCCATTCATCTGTTGATGGGCATCTAGGTTGTTTCCATCGTTTTGCTATTGTGAACAGTGCTGCAGTGAATATGGGTGTGCATATGTCTACTTGTGTGATGGCTCTTATTTCTCTAGCATGTATTCCTAGCAGTGGGATTGCATTTTGTAGTGCTTTTT
>NW_004443952.1:2957752-2964858 GCF_000243295.1 Trichechus manatus latirostris | reverse complement strand
AGTTTCACAGTCAAGCCGTGTTTTGCAGCCTTTTAGGAAGAAGCAAAGACAGCGCGTGGAGCCACGTATTTGAGAGAAAGAAAGGAGGTGGAGGTGGTGAGAGGTAAGGAAGAAATCTAAAGAAGTGGAAAAAAGCAACACCAGCAGCCAACAAAAGGCACTCAGGGAGCTGGCCAGTGTGGGTGGGTGGAATCTGAGCAACACATGGTGAAACTGGTGTTTCCCAGCCAAGAGACTGTGGCTGCAGGAAGCAGAGGAGGCTAGGTGGGGATGAAGAAGGGTGGGGAGTGGGAAAGCGTATATCGCTGTTTACCAGTTGTTCTGTCTCCTACTGGAAGCTCCGTGAAGCTGCTTTCTCATACCCTCTGTTCTCTGATCTCTGACAGGCGTCTAAGATGGCTGATCTGTGCTGTGGTAGCTGATAGGGGACCTCTGCATGTATCACTCCTCGCTCTCTGTTCTCGGTCAGTTTCTTATTCCATTCAGTGCTTGGCTGAGTTCTTTATCTCTTCATTTGATTCTTAGGGTTTCAGGATTGACGTATGACTCTGTTTGACTTATTTGTTCTGATCTTTGCTGCGGAGGAATGGCTTGGTGCTTCTGACTATAGCTCCATGTTGCCTGGAAGTCATATAAATTTTTTAAGAAATAATATGACATTGTCTTGTAAAGTTGAACCTGCATGAATTCCACTATACAGACATTTTACTTCCAGATCTATATCTTAGATGAACTATTTTGCAGGGATAGTCATCAGTTATTTTTTTTAATAATTAAAAATTATGGAAACAGCCCAAAATATCCCCACAATGGAATATTACATGCACAGCATGAAAGGAATTTAACCATACACAAAAACACAAATGAATTTCAGAAATATGATGTTGATGGGGAAAAACAATCACAGAAAATTGCAGAGTATATGTCACTTTTAATATATGCATATATAGTAAAACTATAAAAGAGAAAGCAATAAATAATACATACATAGTTCAAAATAATAATTACCTTGAGATGTAGGAAGAGATGGAGGGAGATGGAATCAAGAAAGAACACAGGATTAACATCAAAGATTTTGGTAACGTTTTACTCTTCACATTAGGTAGAGTGTAAATTCCTGAATGTTGATTTTATAATGCTTTACAATTTTATGTGTTACATATGTTCTTTTGTAGTTACCATGTGCTATATAATTTAAAACATCTAAGTGGAATGGTCAATGGATTAGAAGTCTTGATGAGATCTAAGAATTGATGGAGTGGGAGTAATTAGAACAAGTGAACTGGAATGAGAGAAGGCAAGAGTCAGAAGTGGGATGTTTAATTTCTAGATTTCAAAGCTGGTGTGATTGTTGTTGATGACAAAGTCTAGGGTATATCCTTGTCGCAGGGTCACTAAACGGTGAAGGGGAAGACAAGGAGAACCACTATATAGATCTATTGGATAGATCTTTCAAAATAATAATTACCTTGGGACTACCTTAGTTAAAGAACTAACAGGCTAGGGTATTAGAGAGATCTATATAGATGCCGAAGTTACCCAAAGTAATAAAAGCAATAATGGCACTGGAGAAAGCAGTGAGCTAGGTGCTAAAATATCGATGAATATAAGGTTGAGTGGAAATTGATAAAAGCAACAAGAAAGACCAGCTTTTTGGGACCTATTAAAAAAATGAAAATGTGGGGCCTCTTGTTCAAAATTACTAAGAATTTCATGACAGTGAGAGCAAAACATTAAACCAAGCATGGGACCATTCTAAGCAATAGGTGCTGTGTGACTGTACAGTCAACCCTGACAACAAGGAATAATAATGCTCGGTAAAGTGTCTAATACTATGCTTTAAAATAATTAGGTTTGAAAAGAGGAAGGAGAAAAGAGGTTTGGAATTAGAATTGAGGGGCAAAATGACACTTATCCACATCCAGGCCATGAGAGAAAGAAGAGACTACACTTGAGGAGGCTCAAGGGAAGCCAAGGATCAATTAGAAAAGTAGGTGACATGAGCATTCAACAGGAATTTAGTGATGAAAGGGAATCTGCTTATGACATGCCAGGAAATCCAGAGGCATAATGGAAGGATTTGAAAGGGCAGAGAGGAATTGGAAATGAATGAGACTGGTGAAGTGTAGAATGCGCAGGGGCCACATGATGCTGGATAGGTATTGTACTTCATGTGAATGGACACGAAAATACAATGAGATTGGATCTTTGGAGGCTTTTGGAATAAGTTAGGCAATCATATCAAGTTAAAGTCTATGTTATTTACCTCTGACCCTGGGAAGATCTGCAGTCTTGAAGGTGAAGAAAGTGTGATGATCTGGAAGATTGGATGGAAGGGGCCTCTGCAAGGTGATGGCTTTGGAGGATACGCCTGGAGCAATCATTGCCTCCTGCAGCTGGGTGTGTTGTCATCTTGGACACGCAGGGAAGAAGAGATTTATGGGTTCCTGGGAAACGCTGGTGGCATAGTGATTGAGAGTTTCGGCTGCTAACCTAAAGGTCAGCAGTTCGAATCCACCAGGCGCTCCTTGGAAACTCTATGGGGGCATTTCTACTCTGTCCTATCGGGTTGCTATGGGTCAGAATCGACTCGACAGCAATGGGTTTGGTTTGGTTTGGTTTTGGTCACCCTTGATGGAAGTGGCTACTATCTTCACTACCAGGTTAAAAACCCAGGGCACTATTTGTGCTTCTGGTTAGACATGCTCTTCCAGTCTTGGAGTGAGAAAAAATGTGGGATGTCTGCTTTTTTTGTATGGATATGTTATGACAGCTGAGAACAATGGTAACACAAAGATTCAGAGTGACAACTAGAAGAACTGAACAAGGATGTCAGAGAGACCTCACTACCTCTTGAAGAAATCCATTGCTCTACTTAACAAAAAGATCCATGTGAGTCTGAGCTTTTTGTGATAACTATCCCATGGTCCTAATTGTGCTCCTTGGGTTAAGCAGAAATATCCCCATCCGTCAGCCAGAAATTGTGCTCCAGATATTGAAAGAAAATCTTCAGGATCCCTTGAGATTTCTTTCTTCCAACTTAAATGCCACTAATCCCCCCAGGGAGAATCTCAGAAAACTATATTAAGTACCATTCACATTTCATCTGAGAACATCTATCACATAGTTCAGCCCTAATTCTATAATGGACCCTCCAATCTCTTCCATCTGTAGCCACAGAAATTATTTTCATACATAAATATAGTCACAATGCTCCCCTGCTTACAGCTCTTTAATTTAGGGCTTCTTATTGCCCTCAGAATGAAGTAGGAAACTCCTTACTATGACCTACTCTGATCGTGGCTTACTTCTTCAGCCTCATTTCTGCACCTGATCCTGCCTGACACACATCATCCTTGTATCTTGCATTCTACGCTCCATTTACACTGTACATTTTAAGATTTATCTTGGAACTTTTTTCTTCTACTTTTCTCTCTCACTGCTAAGCCTTTGCGTATGCTTTTTCTTCTGTCTATAACATATGTCCTTACACTCCCCCATCCCACTCACAGATACATACACACATTACTTATTTAAAACCCTGGTGGTGTAGTGGTTAAGAGCCATGGCTGCTAACCAAAATGTTGGCAGTTCGAGTCCACCAAGCGCTTCTTGGAAACCCTATGGGGCAGTTCTACTCTGTCCTATGGGGTCGCTATGGGTCGGACTCAACTGGACGGCAATGGGTTTGCTTTTTTTGGTTTATCTCCTATTTATCCCTCAGGTCTCAACATACTTTCAGGTGAGATTTAAATGCTCTTCAGTAAGCAACATGTAATATTATATGTATTATAATTTCTTGTTTAATTGCCTGCTTTTCGTACAAAACCATAAACTCAATGCAGGTGGCAGCCATTTTTTTTTGTTGTTGCTCACTAATGGTTCAAAAGACTTAATACAGTGTTTGGTACAGGGTAGGTACTCAAAAATGTCTGGAGAAAGAAGGAAAGAATGCAAGAAATATGGAAGGAAAGAAGAAAATTATTCAGAATTTTACTTTTTTTTTTCCTAGACTAATGGGAAAAAACAATTCTGTGACCTTCAAATCACACCATATGGGTGTGAATGTGCAGTTGGCATTCATACTGCGTATGTTTAGGGCTGAAATTGCTTGTTTTTCTATGGATTTCCTGTTGCTTCCATCATTCTAAAGTCCTGGGCAGGGGCCAGCAGCACCCTTCTTCCCCATGGATGCTGGTTTTTATTCTCTCTTTTTTCCTGGCTTAGACTGCTGCAGCAGTGGGCCAGTCCAATCTCTTTACGCTGGTATTCCCTGGCAAGAGAAAGCGTGGCTGCTGTTGTTTAGATGGGTTAAAATTAATAATTTGTATGTTTTCATTATGCTAATGGAGTCTTCTAGAGAAGGGCCTGTTTAATAATATTTTTAATCTACTAAACTCATAATCATTTTGAACAATACAGCCAAAAACCTGGAGGGGGGGTTGTGGGGTGTGAAGGTGAGCTGAGTTCACATTTGAGCTCCACCTCTGAGAAGGGGCCATGGCTAAGTGACTTGAACTTGATGAATGTTATTTTCCTAATCTCCGAATGGAGAAGACTATACTTAACACAAGCCATATAAAATAATTAAGAATAATAAAGGCACAATACTTGAATCATAATAGGCATCCAAAAAAGGAAGATATGATGGTGATGATGATGATGTTTATATTGATTGAGTTCTTCCTCTATGTTAATTAATTTGTCTTAAGTCAGGAAACGGTGCAATATTTAATCAAATTATCTGGTCTAGTCAGTATTTGTCAAAATTGTGGCTGTAATCTTTGTGAAGGAGGTTCAATTTTCATAGTTTTTCATCCTTTTCGTCATTCCTATTCGTAGCTGTCTATTAGGACACAGTTCAAATCTGAAATTCCTTTGGATTATTTTTTAATCCCAGTATCCATGTGATTTTTCTTTTCTGTTCTGCCTTCCTGTTCAGCTTTGAGCCTGCACCTCCTATTCTAATACTCTTTTACTTAGGACGATGTTTGTCTTTTACAGTCTACAAATTATGGAGCGCATGCAGTTATTGGGCATCTTAGAGTTGAAAAAATATTAAAATGTCAGTTAGCCCTCCTATTTGGAAAAAAGTCAGTTTAATTCTAATTTACTAAATGAAGCAACTAGGCTCCAATACAGTTAAGTGAATTTTTCAAGATGGTGAGAAAAGGAAGGATACATTCCCTAAGAACCTTCTGTGTAGGGCACATGTGCATAACAGAGACAACTCAGATTTATTTAGAACTTGTTATGTAGTAGGCACTGTTGTACAGAATTTGCATTTAGGAAACCGTAGAAAACTCCATTATGTAGGTATGTAGGTACTAGTGTAGAAATTTTCTGGATGAGGAATCTGAGGCACAGACACATTAAGTAACTTTCCCGGTGTCCCACAGGCCAGAGCTGACATCTAAACCTGGGCTTTCAGGCTCTAGAGACAACATTTTTAACTACAATCCCATGTTGGTTCATAGACGTTTTCTTATTATATAATGGAGTGAAATTAATATAGATGAAGATACTGGATCCCAGAAAAGCGAGAACTTTGTGCAAGGTGAAACAAACAAACAGACAAAAACAACCTATTGCCGTCAAGTAGATTCCGACTAATAGTGACCCTATAGGACAGAGTAGAACTGCCCCATAGGGTTTCCAAGGAGCACCTGGTGAATTTGAACTGCTGATCTTTTGGTTAAAAACCAAGCTTTTAACCACTGTGCTACCAGGGCTTCTGTGTAAGGTGATGAACCTATAAATGGTCAGAATCAATATTTTAGCAGGACCCTCAAACTCCAGATTCAGGGCTTGTTCTGAAACACAATGCTTTATTATAAGAAGTACACTCATCACTTAATGCACTAATTTTGGTCTCTTTAAATCATTTGACTGCAGGGTGAGAAGACAGCATTACATGGACGCCACTGACTGCTCAGGAGCTTTGTTTATTGATTCAGCCAGTCAACAAATGTGGAGCCCTGACTATGCACAAGGAATTGCTTTAGGAACCAAGGAAACACTCACCCAAACAGACAATCCTCTGCCTTTTTGGTACTTCTTGGTTTGTATTCTTGAACAATTCACTGAACACAACTGAGACCCAGTTTTCTCGCTACCACACTGTGGTAGCAATGGTCGTGTAGTGTCTCATAAAACAGCGTCAGTGGATAACGAGGGCAGCGGTGGTTTAGCAGTAGAATTCTTGCCTTCCATGCAGGAGATCCGGCTTGATTCCCAGCCAGTGACCCTCATGCACAGCGATCACCCATCAATCAGTGGAGATTTGTGTGATGCTGTGATGCTGAACATAAGGAGCCCTGGTGGCGCAATAGTTAAGCACTCGGCTGCTAACCTAATGATCTGCAGCTTCAACCCACCTGCTGCTCAGCAGGAGAAAAGACCTGGCCAACTGCTTCCATAAAGATTGTTGTTGTTGTTCAGTGCCCTCCGGTTGATTCCAAATCACAGTGATCCTACACACAACGGAACAAAACACTGCCCGGTCCTGTGCCATCCTCACAATCATTGATATGTTTGAGCCTATTATTGCAACCACTGTGTCAATCCATCTCATTGACAGACTTTCTTTTTTTCACTGATCCTCTCTCTACCAAGCATGAGATTGGTTCCTCCAGACAGCAAGTCCAAAGTGTATGAGACAATGTCTCACCATTCTCGCTTCTAAGAAGCATTCAGGCTGTACATCTTCCAAGATATATTTTTCATTCTTCCGACAGTCCATGGTATATTCGATATCCTTCACCAACACTGTAATTTAAATGCATCAACTCTTCTTCAGTCTTTCTTATTCATTGTCCAGCTTTCCCATTCATATGAAGTGACTGAAAATACTATGGCTTGAATCTGGCACACCTTAGTCTTCAAAGTAACATCTTTGCTTTTGAACATTTTTTTTTTTTTAATTGTACTTCAGGTGAAGGCTTACAGAACAAATAGTTTCTCATGAAACAGTAGCACACATATTGTTTTTATGATATCGGTTAACAACCCCACAACATGTCAACCCTCTTCCTTCTCAACCTTTTTTTTTTTTTTTTGGTGAAATATACATAGCCAAAGATACACCATTTCAAAAATTTCTACAT
>NW_004443952.1:2955709-2956649 GCF_000243295.1 Trichechus manatus latirostris | reverse complement strand
GATTTCTGTTTTCTTTATGTTGAGGTATAATCCATATTGAAGTCTACAGTCTTTGATCTTCATCAGTAAGTGCTTCAGATCCTCTTCATTTTCAGCAAGCAAGGCTGTGTCATCTGCATAACACAGGTTGTTAATGAGTCTTCTACCAATCTTAATGCCACATGCTTCTTAATATAACCCAGCTTCCCAGATTATTTGCTCAGCATACAGATTGTATAAGTATGATAAAAGGATACAACCAGGACTCACATCTTTCTTGATTTTAAACCGTGCAGTATCCCCTTGTTCCTTTCGAAAGCCTGCTTCTTGGTCTATATACAGGTTCCACATGAGCACAGTTAAGTGTTCTGGAATTTCCATTTTTCACAATGTTATCCATAATTTATTATGATCCACACAGTCCAATGCCTTTGCCTAGTCAATAAAACACAGGCAAACTACTTTCTGGTATTCTCTGCTTTCAGCCAAGATCTATCTGACATCAGCAATGATACTGCTAGTTTCACGTCCTCCTTTGAATTCAGCTTGAATTTCTTCCAGTTCCCTGTCTATGTACTGCTGAAACCGCTTTTCAATGATATTCAGCAAAATTTTACTTTCACGTGATATTTATGATATTGTTGGATAATTTCCACATTCAGTTGAATCACCTTTCTTTGGAATGGGCACAGATGTGGATCTCTTCCAATCAGTTGGCCAGGTAGCTGTCTTCCGAATTTCTTGGCATAGACAAGTGAGCGCCTCTAGCACTGCATCCCTTTGTTGAAACATCTCAATTGGTATTCTGTCAATTCCTGGAGGCTTCTTTTTCACCAATGCCTTCAGTGCAGCTTGGACTTCTCCCTTCAGAACCATCGGTTCTTGATCATATGCTACCTCCTGAAATGGTTGATTGTCCACTAATTCTTTTTGGTACAGTGACTCTGTGTATTCTTTCCAT
>NW_004443952.1:2952979-2955013 GCF_000243295.1 Trichechus manatus latirostris | reverse complement strand
TTGGTCTTGCAAAGTTCTATAATCCTATCTCTGACGTTATTTCTATCATGATGGCCATATTTTCCAACTACTGATCCTTCTTCCTTTCCAACTTTCTTGTTCCAATTGCCAGTAATTATCAATGCTTCTTGATTGCATGTTGGATTAATTTCAGACTGCAGAAGTTGGTAAAAATCTTCATTTCCTCATATTTGGCATTAATGGTTGGTGCATAAATTTGAATAATAGTTATATTAACTGGTCTTCCTTATAGGTGTATAGAAATTATCCTATCACTCACAGCATTGTACTTCAGGATAGATCTTGAAATGTTCTTTTTGCCGATGAACGTGATGCCATTCCTCTTCAATTTGTCATTCCCAGCATAGTAGATCATACAATTGTCTCATTCAGAATGGCTAATACCAGTCTATTTTAGCTCCCTAATGCCTAGGATATTGATCTTTGTGCATTCCATTTCATTTTTGACAACTTCCAATTTTCCTAGATTCGTACTTTGTAAGTTCCACATTCCGATTATTAATAGATTTTTACAGCTATTTCTTCTCATTTTTAGTCGTGCCACTTCAGCAAGTGAAGTTCCCGAAATCTTGATTTCATCCAAGTCATTAAGGTTGACTCTACTTTGAGGAGGCAGCTCTTTTCCAGTCACATTTTGAGTGCCTTCCAATCTGAGAGGCTTATCTTATGGCACTATATCAGACAATGTTCCTCTGCTATTCATAAGGTTTTCACTAAGCCAGATTTTTTTAGAAGTAGATTGTCAAGTCCTTCTTCCTAGTCTGTTCTAGGCTGGATGCTCCTCTGAAATCTATTCACCTTGGGTGACCTTGCTAGTACTTGAAATACTGGTGGCATAGCTTCTAGCATCACAGCCACACACAAGCCACCACAGTATGACAAACTGACAGATGAGTGGTGGTCCTTAAAGATTACAGCCTTAGAAACCCTATGGAGCAGTTCTACTCTGTACGATAGGGTTGCTATGAGTTGAAATTGACTCAATGGCACCTAACAACAACAATATGACGCTGAAAAGGTTTCAGGAAAGCTTCTAGACTAAGAAGGACTAAGAAGGAAGGCCTGATGATCTACTTCTGAAAGACAACCACTGAAAAGTCTATGAATTACATGATCTGATCCATAACCAATCATGGTGATGGTACAGGACCTAGCATGGCTGATAACAACAATAAGTATATAACATTTACTATAGCACTGAGATAATGATTAGTGCTCAATAATTGGTAGCTACTAGTTAAAACTCATAGCGACCTTATGAGTTAATTGACTCAAAGACAATGGATTTATTTTGGTTTTCGGTAGCAGATTCAAGTGAGCCCTGTATATAATTAACATAATAGGAGTTCTGAGAAAAGATGAACCATATCTGGCTTGGGAAGTCAGAGAAGGCTGACTCAGTGTCATGGTTTCCTTGAAAGAAGATCTCAGGTAGGTGGCAAAAGAAGAGGAAGGACATTTCGAAAATGAAAACAATTTGAAACTAGAATGCTGACTATGTGCTTGTGAGACAACTCTCTCACCGTACTTAAAGAAAACATAGTAAATGATGGCTTGAAAGCAATTGACACTGCAGCTACTTTGTGGGGCTAGGGGTGGGGGTGAGTCTTGACGGTCAGATTTAGTTCACAATTTATCTTACGGTGATGACAAATTACAGCTATTTGGAGGGAATTATATTGGAACAAGGATCCCTGGTGTCGCAGTGGTTAAGTGTTTGGCTGCTAACCAAAAGGACGGCAGTTGGAATCCACCAGCCGCTCCTTGGAGACTCTATGGGGCATTTCTACTCTGTCCTATAGGGTCGTCACTATCAGAACCAACTCAACGGGCAATAGTATATTAGATCAGGGAGCCTTAGTGGTGCAGTGGTTAAGCACCCTACAGCTGTCTGAAAGGTTGGTGGTTTGAACCCACCAAACTGCTTAGAGGAAGAAAGATGTGACAGTCTGCTTCCATAAAGATTACAGCCTTGAAAAACCTATGGGCAGTTCTACTCTGTCCTATCAGGTC
>NW_004443952.1:2909350-2936830 GCF_000243295.1 Trichechus manatus latirostris | reverse complement strand
GGAGGGGAGGAGTGTGCTGTCGCAGAATGGGGTGAGCAGTTGGGGTCTCATAACAATGTATGTTAAAAAAAAAATTCTGTATGGGAGACTAACTTGAAATGTAAACCTCATTTAATTACAACAATAAAAAAAAAACTCTTGTTTTAATTTCAATTGTAACATATTTTATAAGAACTTGTATATTGATAAATTACAATTATGACATTTTCTTACCCTATTATTAATCATTACATTTACAGAAGATGCTTGTTTCAATATTGTGAATCAAATAGCCATACAATAAACACAAACTAGTAAAAAAACAAAATAAAATAAGTAGAGAAATGTTCGGATTTGTCATATCTAAACTCATTTAGTTTATTACAATATAGACATGGCACAGCACACAGGTAAGACCCCAAGACATTCATTTAGACCTGGAGAATCAAGGTATGGTAACATTAGCCCAATAACTAAAGTCCATTTTTTGATTTCAGGTGTTTATCTTTAATAAGTGGCTTTGGGAGGCAGGATTGACCAATAGCTTGTCCTCTAAAAAGGTCCCTCATAGATGGGGTCCAAGTTTGGCAGCAGTGGGCAGAGTCTCTGACAGAGCCTCCAGCAAAAGCCTCAGTATTCAGAGAGAGTCAGAAACTCTGCTGAGAGAGTGTTGTCCTGCCTCTCTAGCTTGCTCTTGTCAGAAGAGGAAAAGCCTAGGGTTTTTGTGTGGTTCAGTCCCTCAGGTCTTGTATGACAACGGTCTGTCAGGGGATGTCTAGCTCATATTGCATCAGAGTAACTTACATCAGAGGATCATGATCAGAGATGCATATTGGGGTATCTTAACATAGATAAACTAAGGGCTGTGCCACACCATTGCACAGCAAAGCAATTGTCTGTAACAAGGTAAACCAAAAAACCAAAACTGAACCCGTTGCCCTCAAGTCATTTCCAACTCACAGTGACCCTCTCAGACAGAGTAGATCTTCACCCTTAGAGCTTCCAAGGCCGTAAATCTTTACAGGAACAGTCTGCCACATCTTTTTCCCATGAAGTGGCTGGTGGATTCGAACCATCAGATTCGCAGTTAGCAGCCAAGTGCTTAACCAGCACCACCATGGCTTCTCTTAGAAAAAGATAGCTGAGTGTAGTATTAGAAATTGCTCATGACAGAGAAGTTATTTGTCAGTCTTAGGTTGTTCACAGCTTAGCTTAAGTGTTCAAGTCACACATTACATGCTTCACACATATGTGATTTGGGATCATTACCTATTGAAACTATGTATTGAATTTTCTTTTCAAACCAATCATATCAATTACATCTTTGATGAGTAAACTTAGGCCGTCTTTGTAGAATATTAAAATTATAATAACTCATCACCCAACGTCCTTTGCACTAAGTCAAAAATGTATTCAATTTTTTTTATTTGCCTTTGAATATATAGGTTTTTATTTGTTTTAATATTCTAGTTTGATTTAGAGGGTAAATATTCCATTTTGGAATTATTCATAATTATCTTAAAATGGTCAATAAACATTCTTAATATCACATAAACATAATGATGACATATACCCATTTATAACATTTAAAATATTTTATGGTTTTGCCTGTGTCCTTTGTCACATTTCTGTAAATTATTACTGTAATTTGATGGCATATAATCCAAAATTTTTCATACAATTATTGTTTTAGTTAGAATTAAACACTCCCATTCACTAATGTCTTCATTAATAATTGCTTTATTAATATTTACTTTTCACCCTACTGTAGTTATTATTTTAGCTCTCAGAAAGCATATATGTTTTGAATAGGAATAGACTAGTGGTTCAACTTAAGAGAGCACACTAATATAATAAAACACAAAAATAGGGAAAACAAGAAAATAGATAAGCATGTATCAGTGCATGCCCAAAGGCAGTTAATAAAAATCAAACATAACTCTCTTTTTTAAAAAACACTTGAAAATGGAATATAATAGTTAGAAAATTTTCAGAGAGTAATTTATCAATATTTTTTAAAAAGTGCATCTCCATTGTCCCATCAGTTAAACCTCTAGATTTTCCTCCTACTTGAGTCACTTACATATGCAAACAAAGGATATATACAAGGGTGTTCATTACAGCATTATTTGTAATAGTGAACAATTTGAAATTCCTAAATATTTACTTATAGGGAGACGGCCAAATAAATATTTGTATATGACTATGGAGTTGCTATTTTGCAACTACAGTGGAATATTATTCAGTAATCTAAAATAATGTGTGGATCAGTTTCTACAAAAACGGAAGATTAAAAAAAGCAATTTTCTGGGGGAAGAAAACCTTACAAATTATATTTGTGTACATATATATAAATGTAAGTAAGTACACTATAAAGATTCAATAGATACATACTGAATTCTTAATAGGATAAATGTTGTAGAAGGGAAGAATAAAGTTTAAGAAAATATTTCAGCTTTTATTATTTATCTTTTGCTATTGCTTGAATTTTTTGCACAAAAACTATATATTTATGTACCACTTGGAAAGAAAAAGGAAGGAATGAAAGAAGGAAAAAAGTATATAAACATTCATTTTCAGTATAACAAACAGGGCCACGTTGAGACCAAATATCATAAGTAGGCTTCCAATCAATGAAGAAATTCTCTTTAAATTTATATAAATCACTATATTCCATGACAGACCCTTACCATATTATATATTATTAATAACATTATTATTAATTTTATACATTCTAACAAATGCATTGACATAGAAAAGTTGAAGGGGGAGAGTAGATGTTGACTATATAAAAAAAAAAAACAAGCAAACCCACTGCGGTCGAATTAATTCTGACTCGTAGCGATCCCATAGGGTTTTAAAGGCTGTAAAACTCAAGAAAGCAGACTGTCACATCTTTCTCTGGAGAGCCACTGGTGGTTTTGAACCACCTACCTTTAGGTTAGCAGTCAAGAGCTTTAACCACTGTGCCACCAGGGCTCTTTGTTGACTATATATGTATATGTATACACATATGCATATGTATATGCATATGTATATGTATGGAGCGCTAATGGAGCAGTGGGTTAAGATCTCAGCTGCTAACCAAAAGGTCCACAGTTTGAATCCACCAGCTGCTCCTGTGGGTCAGTTCTACTCTGTCCTATAGGGTCACTATGAGTTAGAATCAGACTTGATGGCAATGGGTTTGGCTTTTTTGAGGCATATATACACAGAGAGGGAAGAAGAGGGAGATGGAGATTGATTTATTGGCAAATATCAATTCAAGATCAACTTTTAAAAAGCAATTGATTTAATAAAAGTAGTAAAGAGGATAACATCAATGACAACAACAAATGATGATAGCTAAGATTAACTGGTGGTGATCTAGCTGAATGCAGAAATTATCAAACAATATCATTAATATCACAGACAAGTAAAATTTTGCTGAAGATCATTGAAAAGCAACTGCAGCAGTATATTGACAGAGAACTGCCAGAAATTCAAGTCGGATTCAGAAGAGGACATGGAACAAAGGATATTGCTAATGTCAGATGGATCCTGGCTGAAAGTAGAGAATACCAGAAAGATGTTTACTTATGTTTTATTGACTATGCAAAGGCATTCAACTGTGTGGATCGTAACAAATTACGGATAATATTGCAAAGAATGGGAATTCCAAAACACTTAATTATGCTCATGAGGAACCTGCACATAGATCAAGAGGCAGTTGTTTGAACAGAACAAAGGGATACTGCATGGTTTAAAGTCAGGAAAGGTGTGCGTCAGGGTTGTATCCTTTCACCATAACTATTCAAACTGTATGCTGATCAAATAATTTGAGAAGCTGGAATATATGAAGAAGAATGGGGCATCAGGATTGGAGGAAGACTCATTAACAACCTGCATTATGCAGATGACACAACCTTGCCTGCTGAAAATGAAGAGGACTTGAAGCACTTACTGATGCAGATCAAAGACTACAGCCTTCAGTATGGATTACACCTCAACATAAAGGAAACAAGTCCTCACAACTGGACCAATAAGCAGCTTCATGATAAACAGAGAAAAGATTGAAGTTGTCAAGGATTTCATTTTACTTGGATCCACAATCAACGCCCATGGAAGCAGCAGTCAAGAATTCAAACAAAGCATTGCATTGAGGAAATCTGCTGCAAAAGATCTCTTTTAAAGTGTTGAAAAGCAAAAATATCACCTTGAAGATGAAGGTGTGCCTTACCCAAGCCATGGTGTTTTCAGTCGCCTCGTATGTGTGTGAAAGCTGGACGATGAATAAGAAAGATCTAAGAAGAATTGATGCCTTTGAATTGCGGTGTTGGAGAAGAATATTGACTATACCATGAACTGCCAAAAGAACGAACAAATCTGTCTTGGAAGAAGTACGACCAGAATGCTCCTTAGAAGCAAGGATGGCGAGACTACATCTCATATACTTTGGACATATTATTAGGAAGGATTAGTCCCTGAAGAAGAACATCATGGTTGGTAAAGTAGAGGGTCAGCGAAAAAGAGGAAGACCCTCAATGAGATCGATTGATAAAGTGGCTGCAACAATGGGTTCGAGCATAACAATGATTGTGAGGATGGTGCAGAACCAGGCAGTATTTCGTTCTGTTGTGCATAGGGTCGCTATGAGTCAGAATCAACTTGATGGCACCTAGTAACAACAACAAGATTGACTGAGGTGTCCTAGTGGTGCAATGGTTAAGTGCTTGCCTGCTATCCAAAAGGTTGGCAGTTCCAACCCATCCAGTGGCCCTGTGAAAGAATGTGGTGCTCTGCTCCAGTAAAGATTACAGCCTAGAAAATCCTATGGGGCAGTTTTACTCTGTCACATGGAGTCACTATGAGTCAGAATCAACATGATAGCACCTAACAACACAAGATTGACTGAAGATTTCCTATATTCTAGGTACTATCCTAAATGCATTCCATGTACTAACTCATTTAATAGTCACAACATCCCTTTGAGCTATGTCCTGTTTTACAGCTGAAGACTCTGAGGCACACATGGGTAGGTAAATTACCCAAGGACATAAAGGCTGATCAATTATTAAATCCAAGTGGTCTGCTTCCAAGGTTCTGTGCTTTGGAAAGCTACTCTAAACTGTCAAGAAAAATATTAGCATAATGACAATTACCATTTGGGAAACATACTTTTAAATCTTTTCATAATAGCAGTAAAATGTGAAATATTGAGACATGATTGAATGGGGAATGTACAGTCATAAATATATAAAATCATATTACAGAGAATTTAAAAGAATATTTGATTAAATGGTTGGGTACACTAGATGCCTGAATGGGAAGAGAAAATGTTGGAAAATTGTCTATTATTAACCTTCATTTTTAGATTTAATTTAATTCAAGTCAAATCCAAACCATCTTAGCTTTGAAACTTAATTAAATGATTTTATATTCATTTGGAAATGTAAGTAGGTGAGAGCCTCAATATTCAATAAAAGAAGATCAATGAGAGTAGTCTAGCTTTATCAGGTAATAAAAAGTAATCGGTATTATTGCAAGTATAGAAACAGAAAGCAATAAAATTGAATGGAAAGTATATTATCACATAGGATAATAACAGTGTTATTACTTAGCTTGCTTTTGGTAGGTTGTTACTATAACCACTTGTGACAAACTTCAATGATAAAGGAGATTGATTACTTCACATAACTAAAAAACCCAGAAATACATGGGCTTCAGGTACAGTTTGGTCAGGGCTTTAATGCCCATGTGTCTGTGATTCACTTGCCTTTGCCTTCCCGCCTGTGTCAGCTTCCTTTAGGACTGGATTTCCTGATGATAGCAAGATAGTCACCATTAGCAATTAGGGCTCTATGTTTCCTTATTAACATCATAGTAATAGACCAGGTGGGTTTCCACAACTCTTAAACTAAAGTCTTAGTTCTAACTTAGCTCTGTCTTAGCTCTAAATGGACCTTTTACGAACCAGTATAATGGCCAGTGTTATGTCACCCATTGAATAGTTTGCCCTGGATTTGGGCTTTAGGTTAATCCTACACCTCACCTGGTTGCTATGCAATAGAAAAGGGTGGCTTTCCAAGGGAAAATCTCAGTGTTATTGGAATGCTGAGATGGAAAGGGTGCTAGATAGGCAAATAAGAAACAACTATGTATGTATAATCACAATTTTATTTAAAAATGATCCAAGTGATGAAGTTCTGACATATACTATGACATAGGTGAAACTTTAAAACATAATACAGTGTGAAATATGTCAGACACTAAATGGTAAATGTTGTATGATCCCACTTCTATGAAATAGAGTAGGAGAATACATAGAGATAAAAGTTTATTATTGGTTACTAGGGGCTGGAGGAAAAGGAAATACCCGTTATTGCTTAACGGGTACTGAGTTTCTGTTTGAGTTAATGAATGGTTGTACAACATGTTGAATGTAATGAATGGCACTGAAATGTGCACTGAAAAATTGTTAAGATAGCAAATTATTGTAATATGTATTTTACCACAATAAAATATTTTAAAATGAAACAAATGAAAGATAATCATGAAATTAAAACTATTATGCTGCTGTAGTATTTTATGATTACTTAAAAAGTAAAATAATAATCGGTTTTATTATTATTATTAAAATCATTAGTATTACTTACAAAGGATGCACTAAATATCCAGACTGTTATGTTATGGCAAATATGAAACATAGATCAATCAAATTGATTGAGACACATTTGCAAATGAAGACCAAAGGAAACCAACACAGAGGCTTTTCCTACAAACACTCTTCATTTCCATTTGCCATTCTTTTAAAAAATATTTTTGGGCCCTTGACACTCTACCAAACATTGGGGATGCCCTAAGCACAAGAGTAGCTTCTTACCTTCTCCAAGCTGTCATTTTACCAGAGAATTTAACAATAGGCATTAAACAACTAAGGAGCCCTGTTGGTACAATGGTTAATCCCTCAGCTGCTAACCAAAAGGTTGGTGGTTCTAACCCACCCAGCCACTATGAAGGAGAAAGACCTGGTGATCTGTTTCAGTAAAGATTACAGCCTAGGAAACCTATGGGTAGTTCTCCTCTGTCACATGAGGTCACTATGAGTCAAAAGCAACTCGAGGACACCAGACAACAACATTAAACAACTAATTTCCCAGTTGTTGTTATTGTAATTATAATTGTGAAAAGTGATATAAAGGGAAAATGTAGGAGCTAAGAGAGCATAAGCTTTTCACAAAGAACCTGTACTCTTCTGGAGAAAGCTTCTGGAGGAAATGACAATTGGGCGGAGTCTCGATTAGAGAGTAGGTGGTGAAAGAAGACTGATATATAGTGAGTGGGAGTGGGATAAGCAATGAGGCCTAAATGGCTGTAGAGGCCAGATCGTGTGTACTTGCAAGCCCTTTAATTATTTTAGTCTTTCTTCTAAGAGCATTGGAAGCCATCAACAATTGTGAGTTCATCAGGGGTAGGAAAAGAAGGGGTCCAGGGCTGGGTATGATATGAGCACCTATGTATTTTCAAAAGGGTCATTATTGTTGATCACATAATCTTCAATGATTTTGCCTAGCCAAGGAACAACTCCTAAATTGCCTCCATAGGTAGCAAGCAAATTGGACCATTTTTACTTTGGATCTAAAGAGAAATGGGAGTCTATGTGTGGTGCAATTAGTTAACACGTTCTGCTGCTAACTGAAATGTTGGGGGTTCAGATCCACCCAGAGGCACCTTGGAAGAAAGGGCTTGTGATCTATTTCCCAAAAATCAGCCACAGAAAACCCTATGGAGCACAGTTCTAGTCTGACATACATAGGCTCACCATGAGTCAGAACCGACTTGAAGGCAACTAGAGGTTTTTAAAGAGAAATGAGTTAAAGTGCACATTCGGATCCAGTCCCTCTTTTCCCACGCTTCAGACTGTAAGAGAGAAGAGAAAAAGCAGAAAGCTTTCAGGAGGGAGAACACAGTTGAAGGCTGCATGGAAATCCTACCAGTCTGCGCCACTGGTACTGACACAAACCTTGAGGTCCTCCTTGTGCTGACAGAGCACTGGTGGAGCAGTGAAACATGCAATCAGGCTCTTGTCCTCAGTACTGCCATCCTCTGCCCCTCCTACTCTTAAACCCCTCTTGTGCTGATTTAACACGTTTGTGCTAAGGCATGTTTCTCTCTCACTGATGACTGTAGCTGAGTTGGAGAAGGTAACACACAAGGAAATTGGGAGGTTTACTGATTCAGAAAAGTTGGGTGTCAGCTGGATTGGATCTGGGGAAACGTTATAATTTGCCTGGATAAATGTTTTCTTTCTCCTCCACCCCCGTCTTTTGTTTGTTTTTCTTTTTCCCAGGTCCCACTTTAGAGAGGGGAACATACATATATATACATATACTCATCCAACAGAGTTAAAATCCTAATAATAAGTGTGAGTTGATAAGCCCTGGAGAATACCTCAGGATTACCCAAGTATCTATCCTTTCTGTTCTAACAACCCAGGAATTCCTTTATGGGAGCACTGATAGTTTATTACACCACCAAAGAAGGGGCATGCACAATGTTTATTCACCCACAAACGTGTGGGAGATTCATGACATTTGAACTTTCTGAGTCCAGGGCCATTTGACATCCCTATCCATTTCTGGCACTTGAAACAAAGTATTGTAGGTTCCCTCCTTCCCTCTCTTCCTTTCTTATTGTCTCCAATTTATCCACTTTTCCTTCCAATTTCTAATAAAAATCCAAGCCACAGCATGTAGTATCTTCAGAAAGTCCATATCTATCTCAAAATGCGTGGCACAAGTAATTTTTAATCAGCTGCTAACTGAAAGCTTCAGCAGTTCTGCAGAAGAAAAGGCCTGGTGATCTGTTTCCATGAAGATTATAGCCAATACTTTGTAACACATGAGTTGGGGGCAGATTCAATGGCAGCTGACAAAAACAGCAGTGGAAGAGAGGGAAGACAAGTCCAGGGGCACTTGCAAGAATTGGAATTTAAACTGACTGGACACTGTGTGACAAAGACAGGAAGATGGAAGTGCAGAGGGCTCAGGAGATGGTGATTTATTCCATTCTAGACCAGTGCTTCCTTATTGGAACAATGGACTATGGACAAAAGAATCAGCTTGGGAGGGTAGTGCTTATAAAAATGCAACTCCTGGCCATCTCAGACACACTAATTTAAAACTATTGAAGGTTGTTGCCAAGAATCTCTTTCATAAGTATCCCTGGTGATCCTTATAAACACATACATTTGAGGAGCAATGACCTGTAGTGTTTCTCCAAACAAGCTGATCACAAGAATCACTGTACTGCTTATTAAATGTATACAAGTTCTTTAACTAAAGATTCAGATTAAGATAGGAACTGGGTCTTGAAATCCAGATATTTACCAAGTCTTCATGCACCTTTGGCTGGTTCTTAAGGTACTGAAAGTTCAGGAATCAATGATAGAGGGTGGGATGGCAGAGGAGGGGAGAAACGTGATGATACTGGGTTGGCATGGTCTTTATCCTGTAGGTAACTGAGAGCTAACTACAGTTTGTCAGCAGGTTTGTGATTAGAGCAGTTCTTAAATATCTTGACTTGGTAAATCTCCTGGAAAAAGATTAACCTGTTGGGTAAACATAACATTAACAGGTGTGGATCAAAGTTTTTTCCTAGAGAAAGTTTTTGGTAGTTTTAGTAAGCTATTATCTTTGTGTAGCTCATTCAAAAGCATCTTCACGGACACAACCCCACTGATCCTCAGAACAGCATTATGTGTTTAACAAGGCAGATTTGGAAGTCAAAGCTCAGAAAGATATAATGAATTTCCAAAAGACACCAACTTGTAAGTGTCACAAAAAAAATCTTACAATTTGGCTCTTCTGTCCTTGGGTCCTTACTGAGATTCCTAACTTTAGTAAAAATAAGACTCTATCAGCTTCTGTGTCAGAAAATACAAGGTTCTTCACGGTCAAATACAGAGGCTTAAATTATGTCATCAAGACTTTGTTTCCACTACAGGGGAAGTCAGCACAACTGGACTAACCCAAAGCTAAGAAGTTTCCTGAATACAATCAAACACTTTGAGGGACACAGTAGCAGGGGTAGGGGTCTGGGAACCATGCTTTCAGAGGACATCTAGGTTAGTTGGCATAACAAACTTATTAAGAAAATGTTCTGCATCCTACTTTGGTGAGTGGTGTTTGGGGTCTTAAAAGCTTGCAAGCAGCCATCTAAGATGCATCAATTGGTCCCAACCACCTGGAGTAAAGGAGCGTGAAGAACACCAAAGACACAAGGAAAGTATTAGCCCAAGAGAAGAAAGGGCCACATAAACCAGAGACTTCATCAGCCTGAGACCAGAAGAGCTAGATGGTGCCCACCTACCACCAATGACCACCCTGACAGGGAACACAACAGAGAGTCTCAGATGGAGCAGGAGAAAGGTGGGGTGCAGAACTCAAATTCTAGTAAGAAGACCAGACATAATGGTCTGACTGAGACTGGAGGAACCCCAGAAAGCACAGCCCCTGGATTCTCTATCAGCCCAGAACTAAAACAATTTCCGAGGCCAACTCTTCAGACAGGGATTGAACTGGACTGTGGGACATGAAGTGATACTCGTGAGGAGTGTGCCTCTTAACTCAAGTAGGTACAAGAGACTAAATGGTAGCTTCTGTCCGGAGGTGAGATGGAAAGGCAGAGGGGGTTAGGAGCTGGCTGAATGGACACGGGGAATCAGGGGTGGAAAGGAGGAGTGTGCTGTCACAGTGTGGGGAGAGGAATTAGAGTCACATAACAATGTATGTATAAATTTTTGTATGGGAAAAAAAGACTTTGTCTCCATGCTGTCCTTTGGACAGATGACTACTTTTCATTCTTCAGTTTTCTGATTAAATACACTTCCTCATGCACCCACCTGAATTTTTACCACTCCTTCTGTAAAGTCTCTGTTGCTGTTGCTGTTGTTATTGTTGTTGTTAGTTGCTGTCCAGTTGATTCCAACTCATGGCGACCCCATGTGTGGAGAGTAGAACTGTGCCATAGAGTTTTCAAGGCTGTGACCTCTCAAAAGCAGATTTTTAGGGCTGTCTTCCGAGTTGACTCTGGGTAGGTTCGAACTGCCAACCTTTTTTCTAGTAGTCCAGCACTTAACTCTTTGTGCCATGTTTTTTTGTTTATTGTATGTTCCCCCACTAAGATTTTAATTTCCACGTTGTGAGTTTCTGTGGTATGGATTTCCTTCATAGAAATAAAATTTTATGTATATTTGCTTGCTTACTTTCTATGGTCCACCTTCCCCCCACCTCTCCCCACCATTTGATTTTATGTTCCATGTTTTCTTTTCCAGCATATCCTCAGGGCTTAGTAAACATAAAGTGATCAGTTAATAACTTGTTGGATGAGTGAATGGAAAGTCACTAACCTTTCTAAGTTTCAATGTACCTAAATTCAAGACGGAGTTATTAACCCCTACCGTAAAGGACTGTTGTGAGCGTGATATGAGATGATGGATGTAAAACGTCTAACACATTTCCTGGCACATATTAGATGAACTGTAGATAATGGGTCCCTGATCTCCGCTGTCTTCCATAGTCAATTTCAGGGTCATAAATATGCCTAAACCCAGCTCCAAGGAAATTTATGTTGGCTGCTTTGCATGAGCCAGTAGAAGTAAAAGAAAGGGTGGAAGAATTGAGTTCTTAGTAGCAGCAAGTATTAATTCAGCTGGTAGTTGATGTTGGATGTTTTGGATGGCAGTCTTCCAGCTGGTGAATGGAAAATACATGATTCCCAGTGTTTAAAAATACCCTGAGACTGATTAATTGCCAGTTGCTGACAGGCAGAGGGGCGTGTCTGCCACTTTACACACTGACCCTGCACTCAAAACAAATTAATACACCAATTGATTTTCTTCTCCCCCATTAACAGTTTTGTAGATGTTATGATTGCATTAATGAGCTTTTTTATAACACTTTAGCATTTAGAAAGCACTTTCATATATATAATGTCATTTGAGCCTCACAAAACTTCAGAGGTTGGAGTGACACTCCTGTGAGCAAATAAATTGTTTATTGATTTAAAATCTTCTGTAATAAAGGAGGACGACCACAATTTCCCCATTTTATACATGTGGAAGTAAATTTGGAAAGCCAAGTTTACTTGCCCAACAGCGCATAGCTTTGTTGTTGTTGTTAGTTCCCATTGAGTTGGCTGTGACTCATGATTATCTTGTGTATAAAAGAAGAAAACGTTGCCCAGTCCTACGCCATCTTCAAGATAGTTGGTATGTTTGAGTCCATTGTTGCAGCTATTGTGCCAATCCATCTTATCGAGGGTTTCCCTCATTTTCACTGACCCTCTACTTTACCAAACTATGATGTCCTTTTTTAGTGATGGGTCTTTCCCAGTGACATATTCAAAATAAGAGAGCCAAAGTATAGCCATCTCCTTTCTAAGGAACATTCTGGTTATATTTCTTCTGAGCCATATGTGTTTGCTCTTCTGGAAATCCACCGTATGTTCAATATTCTTCACTAGCCCCACAGTTTGAAGGCATGAATTTTTCTTCTGTCTTTTTTTTTTCACTGTCCAGCTTTCACATGCATATGAGTTGACTGAAAAGACAATGGTTAGGATCAGGTTTACCTAACCCTTCCAATTAAAAAAAAAAAAAAAGATAGCAGAGCCACAATTACCAAGCTTCCCGTAGGTAGCGAGATCACTTTCTGCCTAAGTTTCCAGTGAGTGATCAATCACAAAGTGAGTGTGCAACAAATACTCACTATCCTGATATATAGAAATTATATTCAAAGTAAATATAAGGGAACTGGTTCTACAACACTTAGAACCTGCAAACAGAAGGACATAAAAAGAGTCAAAAGTGTGGGGAAGAAAGGGATCAGTGAAGAGGCTTCTTTACAGAGACTCCTTGCAGCGCATAGTGGTGAGGCTAAATTTCCTTCCAGGACCCACCACTGGGGGAGAGAGATGGTGAGGGGTACTACCCCTTTATCCCCAAGTCTAGGGAGAGTAGCTTTCCTTAGAATTACCGAGAGTTTAATATGTGTGGCCCTGTGGTTGATGGATGTCTTAGTTATCTAGTGCTGCTATAACAGAAATACCACAAGTGGATGGCTTTAACAAACAGAAATTTATCATCACACAGTCTAGGAGAATAGAAACCCAAATTCAGGTTGCCAGCTCTCGGGTAAGGCTTTCTCTCTCTGTCGGTTCTGGGAGAAGGTCCTTGTCATCTATCTTCCCCTGGTCTAGGAGCTTCTCTTCATGGGAACCCCAGGTCCAAAGGACACACTCCACTCCTGGCTTCCGTCTTGGTGGCATGAGGTCCCTCTCCTCTCTGCTCGCTTCTCTCTTTTGTATCTCAAAACAGATTGACTCAAGATACAACCTAATCCTATAGAATGAGTCCTGCCTCATTAACATCACTGCCTCTAGTTCTGCCTTATTAACATCACAGAGGTTAGGATTTACAACACATAGGATAATCAGATCACAAAATGGAGGACAACCACACATTACTGGCAATCATGGCCTAGCCAAGTTGGTACACATTTTGGGAGGGGGGGCACAATTCCATACATAACAATGGACACTGTGGCTTTAAATCAGACTCCTACCAGAATGTCTGTGAAGTGGGCTGATCACCTGCTTTGATAGCATCTGAGAGGGGGGCTGTGGTGAGCTCAGAGATGTAACAAGGGGGGGAAGTAGAGGGGAAGGTCTTGCCCCCGGGCACAAGTACAAGGTGGGGCATCAGATGAGGCACAGAATGACATTCCAAGGAGCCACAAATATGAAAGGTGCCTGTCTGACACAGCTGGGCAAGATCGGGGAAAGCGTTTCTGCAGATGTGTCACTGTTATTAATGTCTATTCATCTTGAAATTGGGTGGGGGCGCAACTTAGAGATTGCCCTTGGGTGCTCATTACCCTCACTATGCCCCTGGGTGAGGTTGTCCTGCACTTCCCCAGATGATCAGGGCAAGGATGTGTGAGTGTTCCCACAGACTTGATAGAGAAAGCCAAGATGTCTGAGGTCCTTGGAACTCAGCATCAAACTGAAGGTGAGTGCCTAGAATCTGAGGAAGGAATTCCAGACATCACCTGGCGGAAAGAGAAAGACTTCTGAGAAATAAGAGGCAAGATATTGCATAGAGAAACAGAGAAGATGTCAACCACCCAAGTACACTCTCCTTTTCTAATATAGGCTTCCAGGTGGAAGGAGATCTGAGATGGGAGAGAGGAGATCTGATGTTAAATAAAGTTCAAGGTTTTCATTAAGAGCTTGGATGCACCATGACAAATTCTGAATTAATCTTTTGATGATCCAAGAACCATTACATTTTGATGATCCAAGGACGATTATCTAAGAATAAGCAGAAAAGTAATGAACCTGCCAGAGTTTTCTTTGAGGAGAGAAGTTGACTCTTTCCACTGAAGAAGATTGGGAGAAAATCTATGTTTGTTTCATCCTTGCTACTCCAAGTGTGGTACATCAACCAACAGCATCAGCACCACCTTGTTAGAAAGCTTGGTAGAAATGCAAAATCGTAGGACCCACCCCACCCTACTGAATCAGAATCTGCATTTTAATAAGATCTCAGGAGACGTATATTCACATTAAATTTTGAGACGCCGTTTATCAGATGGCGTCATATATTAAATCGCTTAATGCAGTGCCTGGTATATACCAAAAAGCTTAGTGAAAAGTTATTCATTCATCTAACAGATATTTATTTATCAGCTACTAGGCCAGGCACCATCTTTAGCATTGTGGATACTGTAGTAAATAAAACTGTTAAGGGCCCTAAACTTGTGGAGTTCTAGCTGAGGCAACAGACAATAAGCAAATAGTATATAAATTAATAGCAAATATTATGTTGTTATTAATAGAGCTATATACAGTCCAGGCAATCAAGTTCAATCCAATTAAATAACTATGTATTAAGTAAGTATTGTGTACATGGCACCTCACAGGTATCTACAGGGGATGGAAAAAAGGCTAATCTCCTCCCTCTTAGAAGAGAGCTCCTTCAAAGCACTATGTTGACTTCTTGCTTAATGTGGTAAGTAAATAGTTCATTAGGGACAGAAACTACAGGCAATCACAACCCACTTTGTAAGCAACCTTACAATAAGGACACATCTGGGGATCCTGCTCAAAGAACCACAGGCCTACATTCCGGCTGTCAGTATGCACACCATGGCTACTGATTAAATATATTATTTTCCTCACTATGTATGGCGATCAAAGACTTCCAAGCAGGTGGGAGCTTGGCAGAATTAGTAATTATCGTAAGCTCATTTGCTGAGGGTTAATGACTGGTGAGAGGCCCTGGGTGGCACAAGTAGTTAAGTGGTTGACTACTAGCCAAAAGGTCGGTGGTTTGAACCCACCCAGAGGCGTCTCAGGAAATAGGTCTGGAGATCTGTTTCCAAAAGACCACAGCCTTGAAAAGTTTATGGAGCGGGACTACTCTGCATACACAAGGTCACCATGAGTTGAAATCGACTGGATGGCAACTAACAACAACAACGACTACCAGGGGGAGAATTCATGGCCCAAGAGTCTTGCTCACACCACTAACCTCAACTGGTCATTAGTGCCTTTTGACTGAGTCTGAAGTTATTGTGGGGACAATGATGGTTCAGTGGTAAAATCCTCACCTTCCATGTAGGAGACTTGGGTCCAACTCCAGACCAATGCTCCTGATACACAGCAACCACCTATCTGTTAATGGAGGCTGTCACATTGCTATGATGCTGCATGGGTTTCGGCAGAGCTTCCTGAACAGTCTGGTGATCTACTTTTGAAAATCAACCAGTGAAAACCTTATGGATCACAATGGTTCAATTAACAACCAGTGGTGGGGATGGTGCAGGACCAGACAGCATTTTATTCTATTATGCATAAGGTCACATCTACAACAACAAGGTCATTGTAAACACTAGAATCTAATTGATGGGTTTCTATACACCTTTGAGTGTACATACAAATAAATACACACACATGCATACACTATAAAAGGAGCCCTGGTGGCTAACTTGTTAAAGCAATCAACTGCTAACTGAAAGGTTGGTGGTTCGAAACCACCAGTGGCTTCACGGGAGAAAGATTTGGCAGTCTGCTTCCGTAGAGATTTACAGCCTTGGAAACCCTATGGGATCGCTATCAGTCAAAATCAACTAGATGGCAGTGGGTTTGGTTTTTTGGTTGCACACACTATAAATTGTCAAAAACAAACTTATGCTTTAAGTTATAGGTTTAGAGAGAATGCACAATGTAATGACTTAAAGAGAATAAAATTAAGATGATTTTTGAAGAGCTCTGGCTTAGAGTAAATACTCAGGGTATGTGTTGATCTGGGAATGGGGATTTCTGCCTTCCTTGCTCTCTTTCTGATCCCATAGCATGGGAAATCTTCTTCTCTCCAGGTTTTTTTCAACCAGAGTTCTGGAAGAGAATTAAGCCCTGATACCTTAAGAAATTTCTAGTATGTAATGAATTAAAGTCTCTCCTATGCATCTAGAATCTATGCTTATTCTTGAAAATGTTTAGAAAAATCATCATTCAAACATTTTGTTTGTGATCTGTGGTTGAGACGAGGAATCCCAACTAGGAAAGACTGCAAGATAGGGCACATTTCAATGCCATTGATCATCCTCAGTTGTCACTCTGTTTGTGCTCCTGATTACACATTTCATTCATTGCTTTTGATCTCACTGGACTGAAGTATGCCCGTATCTACCTTGCCATCTTGAATTGTAATTGGACTATGAACTTGCCCTCTCTTCCACCAAGGGAACAGAACATGATTGAGTCAGTTATCCTAGAACTTGGTTTCTCTAATTCAGGCTCTTGGAGACACATGGACCAGAATTATCCAGTATATATTTTTAAGGTTTCTAGTCTTCATATAATCTTTGAAATGGAGCCCAGAAGCCTGCATTTTACAAGCTCCCAAATGATTTTTCATGTAACAGTTTTGTGTCCCAGGTATTTTAGTTTGCTTCTCTTTCTTTCTACCTCCACACCCAAGGTTGAACTTATCTCATGGGACTGTGCTTCCTATGATTGTAATGGAGGTAGGCATTCCAGAGATCTGTAGTTAGAACGGGGACTGTAAATCCCCATGGACTGTCAAGTGGATAGTGGCTGACTTTGCTGTAATCATTCTAGATCTGCTTCTGTCTCTCCATACCCTAGCCAGTTTAGTAAAACACTGAAGAGAGCCAACAACCTCTGCCCTGGGAGAAGGACCTAGCTCTGCTCCTCCTCCCCAGTACTTATTTCACATACTTGGAATATGTATCATTCCATCTGTTCTTCCTACCTTGGCCAATTTTTCTGAACTCAGTGCATTGCCTTTCTAGGCCCAGGGCATCTTCCAAACATCTCCAGATTAAATGGACCTTCAGTTCTGTTAGCTGTTCTTGGTCAGAATCAATCCTATTCCATTTTGAAGTTGTTCCTATTGCTTTTCAAGGAGGAAGAAACTCGTTAGCAAGAACTGAGTTACATGCTATGTATCCTTATATGTACACCTCACATTTTTTTTTATAGATGAAGAAACTGATGCTCAGATTTTAAGTCTTTTCCAACATCATATAGCTAGCTAATACATAGCAAAGGCAGATTCTAAGCTATTCTTTCCAGCACCAATAACTTCATCTTTTCCCCATGACACCTTAAAAATTAAACTTTTCAGAAAACGGAACTTACTTTAAAAACCTAATTTTATTTGAAAAATTAAACTTACTAATAAATGAGTATTCTCGCTACCAAATGATTCTTTAGTTTATAGGAGGAATAACCCCAGTGTTCTCTAAATAGTCTATTTCCTTAGTCAAAGCTAAATGGGATTTGTATGGAACTTACAAGTTATGATTTGTATGGAGCTTATCAGAAAAACATTGATTGTATCAAAATAAGTGTAACTGCACATTGTATGCTGCAAGCCTGGGGATATTTTCTTGTCCTCTACCTGTGCTTGTTCTAATGAAATCACCACATACATAGTCAGTATTCTGAATAGCCTATGGGCTTCAAGGTTGGAAGGGGATTTAAAAGTTAGTAAATATAAATCAGTATCCATGCTTGGATCTCCTCTTCAACTTTCTTTGCAAGTAGTAGTCTAATTTACTCATGAACACCTCTGATGATAGAGGGCTTACAATCTCTCCAATCTAAAGACTTCTGTTTTGCCCATTCCCTAAATTATAATTCACTATTAAAAACAATGGCACAATAAGTATTTAAATGTATCCGTTCTTTATCACCCACACTGAAATCCTAAAAAGACTTTTGCACTTTAGATTACTCATGTTACCTGATTATTAAATCTGACTGTTTTCTGTCATATTTTTTTATTAGGTCGGGTAAGAATTTGTTTTTTACTGCTGGAGTGTTAACTTTTGATACATAGAAGGGAGGTTATATTGTAGTACAAAAGCAATAAAAATGTGTTCTGCTTGGTTCATCACATGATTCCTCCAGACGATCCTTATCCAATGAGAAGATCAATGTGGGTTTAGGGAAGATCATGAAGAATATGCGAGACCATTCCTGATGTAATTCTTACAGTTAAGGATATCAATCAATTCATGACTTTCAAAATGTATTTGAGTTACCTACTTACTGTGCACTTAGTACTAAATGTAGTGCATATACCCCTTAGCCTGCTCTTTCAGTCATCTACTGCCCTGTTACACACTGTTGTTGTTGTTAGATGCCACTGCATCAGCTCTGACTCATGGTGACTCTGTACAACATAAAGAAACATTTTCTGGTCCTACACCATCTTCATAATTATTGATGTGTTTGAGTCCATTGTTTCAGCTGTTGTGTAGTGCCTTCCAACCTAGGGGGTTGATTTTCCAGCCCTATATCAGATAACATTCTGTTTTGATCCATAGAGTTTTCATTGGCTGATCTTCAGAAGTAGAGCAACAGGCCTTTCTGCCTAGTTTGTCTTAGTCTGGAAGTTCTACTGAAACCGTCCACCAGGGTAACCCTGTTTGTATTTGAAATACTGGTGGCATGGCTTCCAGAATCATAGGAACACACAAGCCACCACAGTGCAAAAACTGACAGATAGATGGTGGTGTGTAACAAACTACCCCACCCCTCAAAAACGTGATTTGAAATACCAACCATTTATTTTCTTAAGATGCTTCGATTTAAGTTAGGAACAGCATGATGATTCTTCTGATGGTCCCTCCTGGGATCAGTCTCATAGAAATAGTCATCTGAAAGTTTGAATAGGACTGAATGTTTCAAGATAATCTCACTCGTATGTCTAGCAGTTAGCTGAGGTGTCAGTCAGTGTTCTCTTCCACTTGAACTTTCAACAGCATAGCTTGGGTTTCTTATGTGGCAGCATCCTCAAGTGTCAATGTGCAGGCACTTATCCAACCACTTCTTGTGTTACAAGTGCTGGTTCCCCATTGGCAAAGCAAGTCACACGGTCAAGCTTAGGTAGATATAAGAGAGGACTGCACAAGAAACGTGGACGCCACTCATTGGGAACCATTAAGCTACAGTCTACTACATTGGCCTTGTATTTTTTTCCCAAAGCAGTTATCATCCTCCAGCATGCTATATTCTTTACTTATTTATCATGTTTGTTTTTTTAATGGCTCTCTCCTTTCACTGAAATCTAAGTGCCACGAGAGCAGGGGATTTTTTCTTTTTGGTCATTTCCTCTACTGCAATGACATTATTTGCCCTTTGCCATGCTTAACATTTAATTTCTGCCACATAAACTCAATTCACTAAGTTTTCCACAGTATCTTAGTTTTAAGCTATTGTATTATCTTTTTCTTTTTCCGTAATGGTAGGTATGTGCTGCTACCTTATTTGGTTTTAATTTGTGTTTCCCTGATGACCATATTTTCATGCACTTATTAAAGGCAGGGAGTTTTGTTTGTTTTGTTCATTGATGTATTTTAAGTACCTAGAGCAGCACCTGTGCATACTAAGTGCTCAATAAAATATTTGTTGAGAGAACAAATGCATGACCTGGAATTTCCTGACCTCAAGGAGATAAAACATAAAATGTTAATAGATACAACTAAGACTTGGAGTCAGATCTTGGTTCAAATAGACACTCTGCAAATTGCTATTTGTATGGCCTTAAAAAAGTACCTTATTTCAACCTCTAAACATTTTTTTCTTTATCTTTGCACAGAGGAAAAAAAGAAATTATACTAATAGATTGCTATAGAAGTTTTAGAAAATAAATATAAATCATCTTATATGGTGTATATAGCACATGATTAATAAAACAGGAGCTGTTATCATTACTTTTGATGATGATGATGATAACTGGACAAAATGGTAAAGTGTTCCACTGATTAAAAGTGCAACAGGATTTAAAAAGATAGCTTTGTGTGTAACCAAATCCTAAGAAAGACCTCTTGAGAATGCAAAATTCATACTGACTTTCTTGAAAGAAAGAGAATAACATTGTTTAAGAGCTTGTTATGTGCCAGGTGCTGACCTATTTACCTTATTAAGTTTCCTACCTTCCTGGTTGTGTTGTTGTTGTTAGGTGCTACTGAGTCAATTTCAATTCATAGTAACCCCATGTGACAGAACTGCCGCATAGGTTTTTGTTGGTTGTAATGTTTACAGAAGCAGATTGCTAGATCTTTCTCTCATGGAGCCTCTGAGTGGGTTCAAACCACCAACCTTTCAGTTAGTAGTCAAGCTTTGGCAGGATTCCATTATTGCCATTTTGAAGCTGGAGAAACTGAGGCTCACAAAGTGTGAGCAAGATCATTTATGGGACTGTATGTGGTTAAATCAGCCCAAAGATATTTTTAAACTGTGTCTCTTGAATCTCTCAGGGTTTCATGTAACCACGAAGTAAGGAGATGGGAGAGGCTCCCAGTTATTACCTTCTCTTCGAACATAGTAGATTCATTTTAATGTGTTTTATGTTTTAGACTTCCATACAAATTTTCATAGATAAATGGCTTCTGGTATTTTTTAAAGTGTGAAAAACCCTGAACTGCATTATTCTGCTGCACTACATCCAGACAGAAGAATAATACTTAATATATCTGAAATATCTCTCCATTACAATGAGAGTTGTAATCAACAGATTCATCTCTTTTCTTGGTGCTATTTCTATTTGCTGTGTGTAATGAGTTTTGTATGTTCACTGCCCTTCCTTGAACGCAGTTGAATTTTTCCACAAGTATGCTATTTAAGACTCAGGGGAGGCCCCAGTTCTCCTGTGCCAGGATGGGCTGCCTATTCCTAAGTCCCTGCCCCTCTCTATCCCCTTTATGACTTTATAGAAGCTAAAATGAGTCTTACTAAGCATCTGGATAGCCTTCCTTGGGCTTTGTGTTTTCCAATCAGTGAAAGGCAGCTAGCAAGAGGAAGACCTTCTTCCCTCATCAAACTAACTTCTTCAGTATTCAGCTGTAATAGCCTCCCCCCTCCCCATCTTTGGTAGTGTTTTTCTCAGAATGCTTAGGGCTATTACAATAGAGTGCCACTGGAGAGTTTGAATGGGGAGCTCATTAGCTTTGTGAGCCTGCATATGTCCAAGGAGAGTTAATGTGTAATCCCAGCAATTTTCTTTTGTTTGTTCTTTACGTTGTATTCTCTTTGGCTGGGGTTGATTACACTCGAATCATTAACTCACACAGAACTGGAAACAACCCTGTGAGGAATCATCCCAGCCTAGACCCCAGTGAGAAGTGGTGTAATAATTCCTTCCTATCTCCAATGACTCTGTTTCTAATTAATAATAATCTTGATGCTGTTTTTAGAGGCTATTCTTACATCATTACAACATCAGCTCATCAAGGGAAAAGAGCTGTTTAAAACCTTTCCTCATGAGTTTAAGTTCCTATTCTCATTTTTCAGCTTCCTACTGCATTTTTGACTAGCCGGTGCTCTGTGGGTTACCATCAGCAAGTCTAAGGGTGACACATCTTTTTCATTTACCCTGGCCCCTTGAGAAATTTTTCTTTACATCGGCAGTAGCCTCCAGCTTCAGAATATCACGCTGAATTTTTTTTATTTGGTCTCAGATTTTTTTTTCCAAGATATTAGAATTTAAATTTAAATTTAAAATCCTCTATGCAAAAGCACATAGCAAACACCTGGCACATAGTAAGTGCTCAGTAAATGGAAGTCCCTCCTTCTCTTTCTGTTGGAGCATTAAGATATTACTAGCCTATCATTTGAATTGAATTATTAGGATGAAACACTAATCATTCAAAAAATGTAAATACATGAGAGAAACCATGTTGAGGGGGGAATCAGAAATAAAACTGCAAGACCTGGATACAGGAAGGAAAAAAATCATTTGAATAGTGACTTGGAACCACAGCCTGATGCTAATGCGCTATTACCATTGGTTCTACTACTGTTTCTGTGATGACAGTCTCTGACTTTAACCAAACACCAGAGCTATGCACACTGCCAAGCATTTAATGTGCATCATGATTTCATTTGTTCCTCCAACAATTCTCTGAGGAAAGTATTACTATTAACCTCAATTTAGGAATGAAGAAAATTAGGCTTGCTAAATGTCTTAGTTTCTGAGTGCCGCTGTAACAGAAATACCACAAGTATGTGGCCAAAGGACACAAATTTATTTTCTCATGGATTATCCGTCAAACCTGTTGCCATTGAGTCAATTCCAACTCATAGTAACCCTATAGGACAGAGTAGAACTGCCCCATAGGGTTTCCAAGGAGCAGCTGGTGGATTCAAACTGCTGACCTTTAGATTAGCAGATGAGCTCTTAATCACTATGGCACCAGGGCTCTACCTACTCATTAAAAAAAAAAAAAAAAACAAAGCCGTTGCCATTGAGTCAACTCCAATTCATTAGGAACCTATAGGACAGAGTAAAATTGCCCCATAGGGTTTCCAAAGAGCAGCTGGTGGATTCTAACTGTTGACCTTTTGGTTAGCAGCCAAGCTCTTAATCACTGTGCCACCAGGGCTTCTCTCACAGATTAGGAGGCTAGAAATAATGATTTAGGGCACTGGCTCTAGGGGAAGGCTCTCACTCCGTTAGCTCTGGGGGAAGATCCTTGTCTCTTTCAGCTTCTGTAGCTCCAGTGTTCCTTGGTTCCTTGGCAATCCTCACATGGCATGCATCTTCCACCATTTGTGCTTCTTTTGTGTTTAATCTGCTCTTTTTATAATTTAGAAGTGATTAGGTTTAGGACACACCTTACACCCTTATGGTCTTATTAACATAACAAAAACCCTATTCCCAAACATGATTTTATCCACAGGTAGAGGGGTTAGGATCTCAACACATATTGTTAGGAGACACAATTCAATCCATAACAGTAAGTTTGAGTAAACTGACAAAGATTATGAGGTAGAAAGAAGGTAATGAAGCCAGGATTTGAACAAGATAGTCCCATTTCAGTACTCATGTATATAAGCAGTCTACTTCATCCCGTCCAACCAGCCATCTCCCTCTGCTCCACCTTGACCTAGATACCAGTCAGTCATCCATTATTCCAGACTTCCAATTTGAATGGCCTTGGGAGTGAGAAAGAAGATGACGGTAATTTAACATTATTGGATGTTTTTCCTGATCAGAAGCAAAAGGGCTAAGTGCTGAGACTTGATGTTTGAGGCAAGATACTGGGGACTTGGATGCTAGTTCTGACTTTGTCACTATCTTCATTTGCTAAAGAAGAGAGAGGTTAAAAGGTTATAATTCAGAAACACTTGCTATGATAGGTTGCATGGTGCTTTGGGAGGACAGAGAGGTCTACCTAATTTAATCTTAGGGCTCATGGACAACTTTTCAGGGAAAATTGAATCTAGATTGATACCTGAAGGTGAAGAGGATGATGGACATTAAGATGTCAGTTCAGGCAAAGGGAACACTGCAGGTAATGTCTTTGAGCATTTCTCCATGCTCAAAGTAAATGTGCTCATCTAGAAAATGAGGTCCAGAATGGAAGCGTCTAATGTTCCTAAAGCAAAGCACTCTGGCAAATTGTATGTTCTCTGTAAATATCACTGTCCCTTTCTTGTGATAATGGGTAACAAACAGACCCCTGAGGGATGTGGAGTTTTGTTATAATGAAGAGTAAGATGGGGGTGGTTTACTCTAGTTAGCTATTGCTGCTTAATAAACTACCCCAAACTCTGTAGCATAAAACGTCAACCATTCCCTTGTGCACACTGTTTTTATGAATCAAAAAGAATTCAGCCAGATACTCATACAAATTGATAACTTGATACCTGGTTAAAATAAATTATGAGGGTAGCATGGAGACTGACAATCACATTTGGATTTAAGTTTGAGCTCTACAGTTTACTAGCCTTTTAACTTAGGCAAATTGCAAACTCTATAAGCCTCTGTTTCATCATCTGTAAAATGGGAATATGAAGAGTAACCAACTTTGTGCGGTCATTTTGAGGATTAAATGAGCAAAGAGCTAGTTATGTAAAGCCCTTAGCACATTGCTTGGCAAGTAGTAACAACCCAATAAACGTTAGCTATTATTATTAAAAAATAAGAATAGTGATTCAGCCAGAGTACAGTGGTGGTAGCTGATCTCTGTCCTTTGAGGTCTGGGCTCTCATCTGGGATGAAATGAATGGTAGGGGTTTAGAATCACCTGGAGGCTTCATGTATCACGTGTCTGGGACCTGGGCACAGAAAACTCCAAGGCTAGGCTCATCTGGAAATGTGGACCAGATCTGGGCCTCACCATGTGGCTTACGCTATTCAGAGCATAGCCCCTGGTTTCCAAGAGAATATTCCAGTAGGGAGCATACAGGGAGCATGTGAGATGTGAAATAGTTTTGTCACCATCTTTGGAAATTATAATCTTCAAGGCCTTCCCTCAAAGAAAGTTTCTTTTTCAAACAAAGGTACAGGTCTGAACAGTTTTACATTGTCTCTTCTAATATATTAATACAAGCACAGGACATTGATACCATACTAGCTAGTATATCCTTGAGAGTAAGGTTTGTGTCTTAGTAATTATGGAACTTTTAGGGCCTATTATACTGATTAGCTCATAATAGGTGTGCTATAGACGTTTGTTGAATAAAAAATAAATTAATTCAAGCTCTATTGAAAGAATGTCAAGTAGTGAATACATGTGTAAAAGACTTAATATATTATCATACCTAGGAATTCTACAAAGGGAAGGTACAGTTGTACTCTCAAAAAAAGAGTCACTAATAATGGCATTTCAGATATTATGATATTATTGTTGCTGTTAGGTGCTGCCAAGACAGTTCTGACTCATAGAGACCTTATGCACACCACAGTGAAATACTGTCCGGTCTTGTGCCATATTCACAATCATTGCTATGTTTGAGCCCATTGTTGAAGTCACTGTGTAAATCCATCTTGTTGAGAGTCTTCCTCTTTTTTGCTGATGTTCCACTCTACTAAGTATGATGTCCTTCTCCAGAGACTGGCCCCTCCTGATAACATGTCCAAAGTACCTGAGACAAAGTCTCGCCATCCTCATTTACAAGGAACATCCCAGCTGTATATCTTCCAAAACAGATTTGTTTGTTCTTACAGCATTCCATGGTATATTTAATATTTTTCATCAATACTGCAATTCAAAGGCATCAGTTCTTCTTTGATCTTCCTTATTCATTATCCAGCTTTCACATGCATATGAGGCAATCGAAAATATCATGGCCCTGGTCATGCGCATCATAGTCCTCAAAGTGACATCGTTGCCTTTGGACGCATTAAAGAGGTATTTTGTAGCAGATTTGACCAATGCATCCAGTCTTTTGATTTCTTGACTACTGCTTCCATGGGTGCTGATTGTGGATCCAAGTAAAATGAAATCCTTGACAACTTCAATCTTTTCTCCGTTTATCATGATGTTGCTTATTGGTCGAGTTGTGAGGACTGTCATGTTCATTCTGACAGACTCTATTTCTTGGCAATCCTAATGCCAGTCCCCACTTCTTCTTCCTTGCTGCTTTCCACCATAGAGAGTGGAAAGCTGAATACTGTCACAGTCTCCCTGAAACCAGAAGTACCCACATGACCTGGTCCTAGCCCATGAAACAAAGCAGAAGTGTGCTGCAGAGCCATCTGGGAAAGCTTTGCAGATACAGATAAAAACAAATAGGACATGGTTGTCAGCCTTTTTCCCTTCTTCTTGTTTTGAATGCAGACATGATGGTAGGAGTTGCATCAGCCATCTTGTGACCATGAGGGAGTAGCAAAGAGAACTGCAGAGATGTCAGACCTGATATCACTAAGTCACTGATCCAATTCCAACAACCACTTAAGCCTGGACTTCTCTTTGACAGAAATAAATTCTTTCGTGAGCCATTCTAAATGGGCTTTCTACAAAGCTCAGTGCAATTCTAGCTCAATACACTGGTCGCAGAAGATCTCAATCTGAAGGTTAATTTTATTCCGGGATAAAACTACAAATATTTGATGTCTGAAATTTTCCCATAGTGCTCTCAGTCTTAAAATTACTAGAGCAATTATTAAATTTTCCCCAAAGTTCTGATACTAAGCAATACAGGGATACATATCAGAGGTGTGGTTTGGAGGGTGACTGACAAGGGCTTCCTAGAGGAGGTGGGCATTGGCAGGCCTTGAAGGTTGGGCAACATTTGTCCAGAAATATGGGAGAAGGTCAGAAATGGCAGAGCAACCACCAAAGGCTATATCCTAGCAGCAAAGAAAGGCTATTAAATAAAGAGAGTTAGGTAGCTGCTGTTGTTGTTAGGTACGGTCAAAGTCGATTCCAACTCATAGCAACCCTGTGTACAACAGAATGAAACACTGCCTGGTCCTGCGCCATCCTCACAATCTTTGTTATGCTTAAGCCCATTGTTGCAGCCACTGTGTCAATCCATCTCCTTGAGGGTTTTCCTCTTTTCCGCTGACCCTCTACTTTACCAAGTAAAATGTCCTTCTCCAGGTAATGATCCCTCCTGACAACACGTCCAAAGTATGTGAGACGTAGTCTCACCATCCTTGCTTCTAAGAAGCATTCTGGTTGCACTTCTTTCAAGACAGATTTGTTCGTTCTTTTGGCAGTCCATGGTATATTCAGTGTTCTTCACCAACACCACAATTCAAGGCGTCAATTCTTCTTCAGTCTTCCTTATTCATTGTGCAGCTTTCACATGCATATGAGGCAATTGAAAACACCATGGCTTGGGTCAGGCACACCTTAGTCTTCAAGGTGACATCTTTGCTTTTCAACACTTTAAAGAGGTCTTTTGCAGCAGATATGCTCAATGCAATGCATCTTTTTTTGTTGTTGTTTAAAAAATTGTTTTCATTTTAATGATCTGAGTTAGTAATAAACAAATACAAATACACAAAACTGTCATTCACATATCCACACACCAATGCAATGCATCTTTTGATTTCCTAACTGCTGCTTCCATGAGTGTTGATCGTGGATTCAAGTAAAATGAAATCCTTGACAACTTCAATCTTTTGTCCATTTATCATGATGTTCCTTATTGGTCCAGTTGTGAGGATTTTTGTTTTCTTTATGTTGA
>NW_004443952.1:2867396-2909250 GCF_000243295.1 Trichechus manatus latirostris | reverse complement strand
AAATCCTTGACAACTTCAATCTTTTCTCCGTTTATCATGATGTTGCTTATTGGTCCAGTTGTGAGGATTTTTGTTTTCTTTATGTTGAGGTGCAATCCATAATGAAGGCTGTAGTCTTTGGTCTTCTTCAGTAAGTGCTTCAAATCCTCTTCACTTTCAGCAAGTAAGGTTGTGTCATCTGCATAACACAGGTTGTTAATGAGTCTTCCTTCAATCCTGATGCCTCTTTCTTCTTCATATAGTCCAGTTTCTCAGATTATTTGCTCAGTATACAAATTGAATAAGTGTGGTGAAAGGATACAACTCTGACACATACCTTTCCTGATTTTAAACTATACAATATTCCCTTGTTCTGTTTGAACTACTGCCTCTTAGTCTATGTGCAGGTTTCACATAAGCACAATTAAGTGTTCTGAAATTCCCATTCTCTGCAATGTTATCCATAATTTTTATGATTTACACAGTCCAATGCCTTTGCATTATCAATAAAACACAGGTAAACATCTTTCTGGTATTCTCTGCTTTCAGCCAGCATCCATTTGACATCAACAACGATATCCTTTGTTTCACGTCCTCTTCTGAATCTGGCTTGAATTTCTGACAGTTCCTTGTATATGTACTGCTGCAAACACTTTTGAATGATTTTCTGAAAAATTTTAATTGCATGAGATAATAATGATATTGTTTGATAATTTTCACATTCTGTTGAATCACCTTTCTTTGGAATGGGCACACATATGGATCTCTTCCAGTTGATTGGCCAGGTAACTGTCCTCCAAATTTCTCAACATAGACAAGTGAGCACCTCTAGCACTGCATCCGTTCATTGAAATGTCTCAGCTGGTATTCCACCAATTCCTGGAGCCTCGTTTTTTGCCAATGCCTTCAATGAAGCTTGGACTTCTTCCCTCAGTACCATTGGTTCTTGATCATATAATACTTCCTGAAATGACTGAATGCCAACCAATTCTTTTTGGTACAGTGACTCTGTATTCTTTCTATCTTCTTTTTATACTTTCTTCTTCATTCAATATTTTCCCTGTAGAATCCTTCAGTATCACAACTCAAGGCTTGAATTTTTTCTTCAGTTCTTTCAGCTTGAGAAATTCTGAGTGTGTTCTCCCCTTTTGATTTTCTAACTCTGGGTCTTTGCACATTTCATTTTAATACTTTGTCTTCTTGAGCCATCCTTGAAATTTTCTGTCCAGCTCTTTTACTTCATCATTTTTTCCTTTCACTTTAGCTACTCAATGTTCAAAGGTAAGTTTTAGAGTCTCTTCTGACATTCATTTTGGTCTTTTCTTTCTTTCCTTTCTTTTTAATTACCTCTTGCTTTTTTCATGTATGATATCTTCATGTCATTCCATAACTCGTCTGGTCTTCAGTCATTAGTGTTCAGTGTATCAAATCTATTCTTGAGATGGTCTCTAAATTCAGGTAGGCTATACTCAAGGTGGTACTTTGGCTCTCATGGACTTGTTCTAATTTTCTTCAGCTTCAACTTGAACTTGCATATGAGCCATTGATGGTCTGTTCCACAGTCAGCCCCTGGCCTTGCTCTAACTGATGATATTGAGCTTCTCCATCGTCTCTTTCTACAGATGTAATCAATTTGATTCCTGTGTATTCCATCTGGCAAGGTCCACGTGCATAGCTGCCATTTATATCAGTGAAAAAAGGTATTTGCAATGAAGAAGTCATTGGTCTTGCAAAATTCTATCATGCAATCTCTGGCGTCACTTCTATCACCAAGGTCATACTTTCCAACTACCGATACTTCCTCTTTGTTTCCAGCTTTGGCATTCCAGTCTTCAGTAATTATCAATGCATCTTGATTGCATGTTTGATTTCAGACTGTAGAAGCTGGTAAAAATCATTGATTTCTTCATCTTAGGCCAAAGTGTTTGGTGCATAAATTTGAATAATAGTGGTATTAACTGGTCTTCTTTGTAGGTGTATAGATATTATCCTATTACTAGCAGTGTTGTACTTCAGGATAGATTTTGAAATGTTCTTTTTTAACAATAAATGTTATGCCATTTCTCTTCAATTTGTCATTCCTGGCATAGTAGACCATATGATCGTCTGATTCAAAATGGGCAATACCAGTCCATTTCAGCTCACTAATGCCTAGGATATCGATCTTTATTCGTTCCATTTTGTTTTTGACAAATTCCAATTTTCCTACTTTGAGGAAGCAGCCCTTCCCCAGTCGTATTTTGAGTGCCTTACAACCTGAAGGGCTAATTTCAGGCACTATATTAGACAATATTCTGCTGCTATTCATAAGTTTTTCACTGGTCAGTTTTTTCAGAAGTAGACCACCACATCCTTCTACCTAGTCTGTCTTAGTCTTGAAGCTCTGCTGAAATGTATCCATCAAGACAGACTCTGCTGGTATTTGAAATACCTGTGGCATAATTTCCAGTATCGCAGCAACATGCAAGCCACCACAGTATGACAAACTAACAGACTCATGGTGGATTACGGTATTAGGGTAGAAAAAGCAAAATATATATGACAAAATACTTTTCTAATAACCTCCTAATGCCAAATCCTGTCATTTTTTCCTAGGAGGGGTTACTCTGGTACAGAAAACCAATATATTTTCCACGTAAGAAATTCGATTATTTCTGTTCTGTTGGTTTTTGCTGTTGCTTTGTCTTGGGAGACTAGTTATATAATTAAGAATGCAGAGGCTAACACTAGAAACCTTTTTGATCATTGCCACATTGTGTGACCTTGAACATATGATATGCCTTTGACATTAGTTTCCTTATCACTTAGTATAATTTATAACTTAAAACCATGGCAACAAATGAACAAAAAGTTCTTCCAATGTGACAATACAAGGTGTAGTGCTGAAATAATACATGATGAGTCTAAACACCTTCTCCCTGTGCCTAAATGCCCCCCTGACTGTAAGTGAGATCTCCCTGGAAGATGCATTTATTCTCTCAGACAATCAGAATGTATATAGTAATTTGTGCTTTCAGTGCATAGCAGCTGGGAGAATTTGGTGCCAATAGACTTTTTTTTTTTTTTTTTTTTACTAATATCATTTGGCTTTCTCCTCAAATTAAATTGAAAATGAAACAGTTTGGCAATCCACATTACCACCATCTAGCAACAGTCCCAGGTTGGTTCCACTGCAGTTTGATAATTCACAGACTCATTGGGCAAAAAGGGATTTGGCGAGCTTATCTAATTCAATAGTTCCTAAACCTGGCTGAACATCAACATTTAATGGGGACCTTTAACAAATACAGATTCCTGGGCACCAAGCCCTATTGAACAGTAGGTTAGAATCTACACCGTGGGACCTGGATTTTTTTCTTTACAAAATACCTCAAATGATTCTGATGGTAAGTTTGAGAATCACTGCTTTAATCCATATTACATCTTCAGCTAAAACCCTAAAAGTAGTTGTGTTTGCTTGTTTGTTTGTATGTTTATTCATTCATTCATTTATTTTAATAAAGAATATCCTGCAGTAAAACTCTTAAATTTCCCATTGGTAATTTTCAGACCTCTCACAGGTAAGTGACCAGAATGTGCTGTGTTCATTTTTAGAGACAAGAGGCTAGAAGAGATTCTTCAAAGCATGGGTCCTTCCAGGAGCTCACCATCAGCAATTCTTTGGTGAATTCCTAACAGTGAGGTCACTTTCCGTCCTTTCTGAACTCAGTTTGATTTAGTTCTAAATTTGCTGATTCCTAATGGACTCTGGTGCTTCTTCCTAAAGCAAGGATTGTATCAAAATTTGCTAATGTCCAACTCTCTTACCACCACACTCTTTTTAGACCTCAGGCATCATAGATTAAAAGAAAATGTATCAGACTACACTATCTCCCTGTTTAAAAGCTCTTCATTGATTTCTCACCTAATAAGGAAAACAAACCCATACATCTTATCATGTTCCTGTTCCCATGTGTGATCTTTCTCCTGCTGGCCTTTTCGACGGCATCATATTCTGTTTTCCTTCTTGTTCTCTGGCCTCAAAACTTCCTTTCTGTTTTAAAAACACAACCACCTGCCTCTAGACTTCAACTCTTACGTTTTTTTGCTCTGCCTCAAATATTTTTCTAACAGATCCCTTAGCTCAGTCTTCAGATCCATCTTAACCATCACCTCCTCAGAGGACTTCTCGCCAATTTATTTCATGTCTTCCTCAACACCCTGTCAGTCTTCAGCTAATTACTCAATTTATTTCCTTTGCAGTAACTATTAGAAGCTGTTATTCTCTTCTTGATTATTAATGTACTAATTGATTGTGACCTATCACTCCTGTGGAATACGTGCTTCCTGAGGGCAGATACTTTGTCATTGTTCAGTACTGCAGAATTCCTGGCTCCCAGCATAGTTCCTAGCACTTCCAGGCATTCAATATATATTTGTTGAATGAATAACTTGGTGTAGTGGGTTTTCCCATTTGTCTGGTTCTCCTGAAATCAGAAATAGCCTTTTGCCCAACTTGCAGTATCCTAAGAAACTCTACCTTCACGGCACATCTGTCTGACTTAAAAAGTAATATTATACTCAGTCATCGTGACTCATAACTTACTACAGCCATCTTCATAACTAATATGAATCCCTCTTTCTCCAAAATTAGGTCACATTATTTTCATATGGATTTCAGAAAAAAAAATCCAGTGGCACTTTAAGAGTGTATTCTCAATAATTTACTCTTAGTAAACCACACCCTTGACTTTGAACATCAAGGTCACCATAGCAATTGGACCAACTACCTAATAAAGATATATTATCATTTCATTATTTATACACAACAAACATATTCTTATGAAAGCTTTTTAACCTTTTCATATTGGAGTTTATATGATTCTAAACTTGAAGCATGGCATTGTGGAAAAAGCAGTGGGTCTGAAGCTCTGGCTTAATTATTTCATTCTGTCTGTGATCTTGGAAATGTCATGTCATATATCTGAGCCTAAATGTCCTCTTCAATAAAATGGAGCTAAACCATGGAATTATTGTGACATTCCATATCCAAATAATATACTGTACGTGAATGCATTGTATAAATACCAAAACTTTATTCATATTTAAAGGAATATTATATGAACTAAAGCTACTAGTCATTCATTTAAAAACACTTATTGGACACTGTGATGGTTAATTTAATGTGTCAAGTTGGCTAGGTTATGGTGCCCAGTTGTTTGGTCAATCACTAGATTCTGTTATGAAGTAGTTACATACGATTAAATCAATTGGCCTTAAGTAAAGTAGATTACACTCCATAATGTGTGTGAGTCTCATCTAATTAGTTGAAGGTCTTAAAGGCAAAACAAGAGTTTTTCCTATGGTGTAGTCTGCCTTCAGACTATAAAGAGACATACTTCCAGAATTCCTTCATTCTTCACTCTTCCCATCACCTGACCTATGGATTTGGGGATACAAAACTGCAGGAATCTTTAGCCTGTTGTGTGACCTACAGATTTTGGACTTGCCAGCCCCCCACAATTGCATGAGACAATACCTTAAAACTCTCCCTTCTCTCTCTATTTTCTATTTCTATCTCTGGCAACTGGATATCCACATGCAAAAGAATGAAGCTGGACATACAACTCATATCATATACGAAAATTAACTCAAAATAGATCAAGGACCTAAATGTAAGAAGTAGAAACATAAAACTCCTAGAAGAAAACATAGGTGTATTGCTTCAGGACTCAGTTTTTAATGATGAATTCTTAGATATGACACCAAATCACTAGCAACAAAAGACAAAATAGATAAATTGAACTTCGTAAAAATTAAAAACTTTTGTTCAACAAAGGACTTCAATAACAAAGTGAAAGACAAACTATAGACTGGGATAACATTTTTGGGAACCATATCTCAGATAAGGGTTTAATATCCAGAATATATAAAATCACCCATTTGTGGTATTTTTTGTTACAGCAGCCCTAGGAAACTAAGACAGAATCCTAGAATGTGCAATCTTGTGCTAAGTGCAAGAGACACAGTAAACAAAATAGATACGGTCCGTGTCTTCATGGAGCTTTTGGTCTAATGAGAGAGAGAGATGTTAAATATTCATAAATAACTATGTCATCATTGATTTTGATAAGTGTTATGAAGGAATACTAGTTGAGATTATGAAAGAGTCTTAACACTGATTTATTAATTAGTAGGTAATAACATAGTTTTGAAGCTGATATTGTCCTAGGACAATTCTCTACTACCCTAAAATTATTGATTAGATAATAGATTACAGTATCTATTAAATTTCTTATTTTCAAAGGACACAAAGAGAAGTGGTAGACAGCCAAAAAAGGGAATAGTGGTGTGTACATTAAAAATATTCTAGAGGCTTGAGGGAGATCAGAACTCTTACGCACTGCTTGTGGGAATGCAAAATATACAACCATTTTGGAAAATGATGTGGCACTTCCTTAGAAAGCTAGAAATAGAAATATCATATGATCCAGCAATACTACTCCTAGGAATATATCCTAGAGAAATAAGAGCCATCACACTAACAGACGTATGCACACCCATGTTCATTGCAGCATTGTTCACGATAGCAAAAAGTTGGAAACAACCTAGATGCCCATCAATAGATGAATGGATAAACAAACTATGGTACATACATACAATGGAGTACTACACAACGATAAAGAACAATGAGGAATCTGAAGCATCTCACAACATGGATGAATCTGGAGGTCATTATGCTGAGTGAAATAAGTCCATTACAAAAGGACAAGTATTGTATGAGACCTCTACTATAAAAACTCATGAAAAGGTTTAAGTGAAAAAAAAAACAGACTTTGTTGGTTACGAGGGAGGGGAGAGGTTGGGATGGAAAAACACTAAATAGACAATAAATAAGTGGTAACTTTGGTGAAGGGTAAAACAGCACACAATACTGGGGAATCGAGCACAGCTTGTACAAGGCAAGGTCACGGAAGCTCCATAGACACATCAAAACTCCCTGAGGGATCAAATTACCGGGCTGAGGGCTGTGAGGACCGTGGTTTCAGGGAATATCTAGCTCAATTGTCATAACATAGTTCATAAAGAAAATGTTCTATATTCTACTTTGGTGAGTAACGTCTGGGGTCTTAAAAGTTTATGAGCGGCCGTCTAAGATACTCCACTGGTCTCACCCCATCTGGAGCAGGAATAATGCAGAAAACCAAAGACACAAGGGAAAGATTAGTCCAAAGGACTGATCACAACTACCACAGCCTCCACCAGACTGAGTCCAGCACAACTAGATGGTGCCTGGCTACCACCACTGACTGCTCTGATAGGGGTCACATAAAAGGGTCCCAGACAGCGCTGGAGAAAACTGTAGAACAAAATTCTAACTCATAAAAAAAGACAAGACTTACTGGCCTGACAGAGACTGGAGAAACCCCAAGAGTATGGCCCCTGGACACCCTTTTAGCACAGTAATGAAGTCACTCCTGAGGTTCACCTCTCAGCCAAAGATTAGACAGGCCCATAAAACAAAACAAGACAAAATGTACACACTAGCCCAGGGGCAAGGATGAGAAGGCAGGAGGGGACAGGAAAGTTGGTAATCAAGAACCTAAGGTCGAGAAGGGAAGAGTGTTGACATGTCATGGGGTTATCAACAAATGTCACAAAACAATATGTGTATTGTTTAATGAGAAGCTAGTTTGCTCTATAAACCTTCATCTAAAGTACAATAAAAAAAAAAAAAGAAGGAAGGTAGCAGAGTGGATCTGCAAAGCCTTTACTACACAGCATTAAAGGGTAGTGGGAAAATTGATGGGGCTATACAACAGGGTCACCCCAAACTGCCAGCAGTGCTGTCATTGATCGGACAGTTGGTGTTCCAGCCACTGCAAGGCTGCTGTGCAGAGCCCCAACATCAGGGCTCCAGCTGACCTCTTCAGAGGTCAGATGGCTTCATGAACTCTTGGAGTTCCTGCTGGGATCACAACACAAGGGTATGGCCTTCCTCTCTCCCTTGGGCACTCCGCATCTTCCTAACCCTGGCCAAGTGGCTTAATAATAGCTACTATTTACTGATCACTTGCTATATGGCAGACTCTAGGTTAAGAGCTTTCTGAATTATTGCATTTAATCCTTACAACAACTCTATAAATTAGCTACTATTACTGTAGTTTCCATTTCACATGTAAGCAAAATGAGGTCTAGAAAGACGTGTGCCCATGATCATTGACTAGGAGACAGAGTGGATGGGTTAGCTGAAGTCATAGGATGTGAGCACTGGAAAGGCTCTCACAGAACATCTGGCCTATCCCCTCAGGACAGAGAAGTGAAGTCAGTTGCCCTGGATAACACAGCTGGGCAGTAGAAAAAGTGAGATTATACAGCAGGTGTCCTACCTTTAGTCCTGTGTTCGTCCCCATTATATCCTCTGATCATTTCCATCCACAATGCACACACTCCACCGCCTTTGGACTTCCAAATCATTCATTGTAATTAAAGGGATGGTCATTTAGAAATTGTTTCAATTCAATGCCAAGTTCCTAAGGCCACTCACTGTGTTCCAGGGAGGGATGCTGAAGAGCAAGAAGTTCTTGGTTATTGTTCTTAAACTCCTATAGCATCTGGCTAGGGAGAGAAAAACACACAGACCTGAAACAACCTTAGAATAATTCCAAGACAAGAAATTAAAAAAAAAAAAATCTAATATATTAGAGTCATTTCCAAGCCTAGATTAATTCAATGCTTGGAATCTTAGAGAAGATGTGTGTTTCAACGCCCAGTTCCATCTACACAATAACCTTGGAATTTACCCTTCTGAGTCTCCACTCACATTGTCTTCTTTTGTAACAGCATCTATTTCTGAAGGAGCTCACACTCATGTATTTCTCTCTATTTCTTTACCATTACAATGATCGTTACCACTTATCAAAGTCCTCTAATTCATGTCTGTTTCTAGTCTCTTTTCTTCCAGTCTAAGTGATATTTGATTTCAGGGTAATTTTTCTGTATTGATCAACATTGATAACATTATTTTCTTAACCAGTAACAGTTAAATGTATATAAATCAAAAAAAAAAAAAAACTGGAAATTTGACTACATGATTCTTGAACAAAAGATAAAGATGATTGAACATAATCTAAAGCCAAAAACAGAGAGACTATTCACAGTACATATTACAGAGAAAGGGCTGATTTTATTAATATGTGAAGAGCTCTTGAAAATCAATAAGAGAAAGATAAATGACCTAATAGAAAAATGGACAAAGAAGATGAACAGGCACTTCACAGAAGGACTCATACAAATGTTCAATAAACATGAAAAAGGGCACAATCTCACACATAATTAAGGAAATGCAAATTTAAATTGTAAGGAGATGCCATTTGTCACCTATCAGAAGGGTATAGATCAGAGTTTGAGAATAATCCTTATTGGCAATGGTCGATTAAACCAGCTCTTGCATAAACTGTTGATGAGACTGTAAATTTGTAAAAAAAAAAAAAAAAAATTAGAGGTCAATTTGGTCCTATCAAAAATTTTTAAACCCATGCCTTTTCAGAGTAGTTCCACTTCTTTTATTATACACTACATATACACTAACATTTATTTACTTGTGTGTGGATAATATTTTTTTTAAAAATTTAAAAAATGGAAACAACGTAAATGTCCATCAACAGAAGACTGGTTAACTGAACTTCCTATGTTGATACGTATTGGGTTTTTTGATGGAGTGGCCAACAAATAGCACCCATTTCTCCTGTCTGAGTTCAGAATCTACTGAGAAACAGTACAAGGACTAACATAAGAGGAAACTGAAAGGTCCCTTTTAAAACCAGTCAAGCATGTGTTAGAGAGTGTGGCTTATATCTGCAGGTAGATTGGCTTCTAGAACACCCACAGTGGCATCAAACCATTACAGGGCTCTCACAGGGCACAGCCAGCCTCTGGAGGTACTCAGAACAGTACACGCTGTGTGGGGCAGCACTCTTTAAAGTGCAAAAAGGAAGAAACTGAGACAAGCATGCCCAGTCCATTCTCCCAAGCTGACCAGTCAGATAAATCACTTCACACCAGAGACCACAAACTAAGCAATGGGTCAGAGAGAGGCCAGAAGTGTTCCACTATTTGGAAAGGGGGAAAAATGAGGACTTTAGTTAAAGCTTCACCCTTCCCAAAAAATTACTGGTGGCAACATGTATATGTCTAAAAAAACAAAACAAAAACTCTACAAAAGCTTATTAATTATAAACGATGCAGTGCAACAGAGTAAGTGATTTCTATGTGTGATCGCATTCCTGTAAAAACCATCTAAGCCCACATAAGCATACTTGAGTATTCCAAATCCTTCTGGAAAGATGAACCAAAAGAATTGGTGACATCTGTGGAAGGGGGCTGGATCTAGGATTCCAGAAAACTATTACTGTTCATTTTATATCTTTCATACTCTTCAGATTTGTTATTATGTGCATATATTGTTTTTAATAATAATTATAACAATAATAAAACTAATTTAAAGCATTTGACAGCGACTGATTGCTGCTACAGAATAAAAAAAAAAGTAAATTTATTTCTTCAAGTATTTTCTCCAAAACATCTTTCCAGCCCTGTTTCCAGCTAACACCTAGGTGTGAAGCCTGAATAGCATGTTCTCCATAAAATATTTATATTACCCCAGCTATATTGACCAGTTGACAAAACACGCTCCATCAACTCTGACTGTCCAAAAGCTAAGCAGTCACACTGCTATGCCACTGCTGGACAAGAAGGTTGATAGATCACTTCTCAAGGGTGATATAGCTGCCCTGGTGGTGCAGTGGTTAAGAGCTTGGCTGCTAACCAAAAGGTCACCAGTTTGAATCCACCAGTTGCCCCTTAGAAACCCTATGGGGCAGTTCTACTCTGTCCTATACGGTAGCAATGAGTCAGCATCAACTCGATGGAATTTTTTTTTTTTTTTTTGGTTATCGACAACCTTAAAAATGCCCTTAACCTGGCAATTCCAGTTTTAGGAATTTATCCTAAAGCAGTCATTGTAAATGTGGGTAAAGTTTCTAAGATGTTCATTCGAATATTGTTTTTAATTGCCATGGCAATTGTTAATATAAAATACCTGACATTAGGGGATTTTTTTAAAAAACAAAGTATGAGATATCCCTACAAAGGAAACATTATAGTCATTAGAATGAGGGAGAAAAATATATAATGACCCAAAAAGATGTTCACACAACATTCTTAGGTGGAAAACAGACAGTCATCTACTTTTGTGAATAAAGTTGAAGTAGGAAAAGGTGTAGAAAAAACACTAAAATATTAACGGTGGTTATTTCTGTATGATAAGATAATGACCTAGTTTTCAATTTTTTTAATTTTCCTACATAGCTATATTTTCTTAAATTTTTCTAATAACTATATATTCCTATTGTAATGAATGGAATTATAAGCAACAACAAAAGAAATATAACAGAAAACTACTATCCATCTCAAGACCCAGCTAAGGAGTCATCTATTCCAGGAAGTCTTCCATGTTTCCCTGTCATAATGATTTCTCTTTTCCTAGGCCCTCCCTGCCCATGTGTTTAGAACCTCTTGCTATGTGTGTGACTCCTGTACTAGGCTATAAACTCTTGGATGGCAGGGACCATGTCTAATTCAACTCTAAAATCCCTGTATTACCCAAGAGCAGTGCAAGGAACATGCATTCAAAATAACTGCTTGGTGATCTGAACTGAATTATCTATAGTTAGTTTGCATTAAGAGGGATACGGCAAAAGTATTGATGGCAAACCAAAAGACATGGGCTGTGTTATGAACTGAAATTACCCACTTAACAAAACAAAGCTTTACTTTGAAGAATTGTTCAGTTTCTGAATGTGAATTCCTTTGAGTGAATATTCGGGTGGGCATTAGAGGATTGCCAAGTGAACGTGCAAGAGGACACCCTAAGGGCTCTCCACACCTTGAACAGAGGGAATTGGATGGCACAGTTAAAATCAGGTGTCAATACGAAAGTGTTCACCATGGAGAAAGTTCTGAGCGCCCCCATCAATCCAGCGCTTGTATAAGTCTGGAGTTAATAATAAACAGCCTGGTAATCTAACACCTGCTCTCAATCTTGGTTTTTGAAGGAATAAAAGCTGCCAGATGAGCCTTGGCAGTTCCATGCCTCTCTAGGACTTGTTAAATTTTTCTCTCCCTCTTCTCCTACCTCCTGAAATCTTAACCACTGATGCTTTATGTTCTGGCTTGTGAATGAAGCCTGTTATTATCATTGAGATAGTGTTTTTATGGCATAAATAATGAGCTCAAACAGGGGAAGCAGCGTTGGGTGAAATTACTGCCTGAGCTGAGATGGAAATAATCAATATGTCCTCACTTAGAAATCTCATCTGCATGTCAACTCCATCCTGCTGGCTGTCTCCCTACAGATTCATTTCATAGGAGGCCCAATAAAACATACGAGTGGCATTGATCTGTTTTATTCATAGCCAGAGATAGAAATGCATCATTTGAAATTAATAGAGGGGCTCGTGTTTACAACCCGATCCAGAATGAGTAGCCTGCAATGCAGACCACTAAGAAAGGACTCATCCACCCAAACGAAGGGATGACCCCTGGGGACCAGGGATCAGGGATCCAAGTTTGAAACCCTCTGTGATGCCATGCCTGCTATCATTCATCATGCTTCAGGGTTTTGTAGTCAGAATGCTACTCATTAGAACAATTTCTTAAATCAACCCAAGATTGTGTGTCCAGAGATTTTCTGCAAATTTTGTCTGCACTTATTTTCTTTAATACTTTGCAAAATGAACACTAAGATATAATTTCATAGAAATGGGAAGGAAACTTAGAAAACACCTATTTCAATCTTGTTTCTAATTGTTATATATGTCCTATATTAACAATGGTTAACCAGTCTTTGATTGAAAGTTTCCAGAAATAGAAATTCATTATTTTATATTATAACCCCATAAGGAAAACTGCTTAGAAAGTTTTGAGTTTTAGAAAATTCTAGTAAAAATCACCTCCTTGGAATTTCTAGTTGAGGTAGTTCTTTTACCCGGAGTCATTCAGAGTAACCCAAGGCATTCTTGTATAACAGCATATTAAGAATGTGCAGACTAAAGAACCAATCTTTAAAATGACCTATAATGGCCTGAATAATAGGGGATCCTGCTTACCTCTTTAATTTATCACGTGCTCTTCTATGTTCTTGCTGTATTACTTTCAGTCCTTAGAAGACGTCATGCTCTTTCCCACCTAGACACCACACCCCCACGCATACACACAATATTTTTCCAGAAAATGCATATTCATCCTTCAAACCTCAGATCAAATGTCCCTTCAATAGGAGAGACTGTCCGGGTTCCCCAAGGCTATATTAAATCCTGTCACATGCCTTCATCCTATCAAATATATTTCTTTATAGCTCATGTTGCGTTTTTAATTAAACTTTTAATTTTGAGAACATGGTAAATTCACAGGTAGTTACAAGAAACAATACAGAAAAACCCCATGCATCCTTTTCCCAGATTCCCTCATTGGTCACTTCTGGCAAAACTATAGTATAATATTATAACCAGGATATTGACATTGATACATTCCTCTGATCTTATTCATCTTTCCCCAGGTTTACTTACACACATTTTTATGTGCATATATTTACTTCTGTGCAATTTTGTCAAATATGTATGTTCATTTATCTACTACCACAGTCAAGATACAGAACTGTCCATCACCATAGGGTCCCTCCTATTGCCCTTTTATTGCCATATCCACCTCTCGCTCCTCCCACCTACCCCCAAACTCCTGCTGTCCCTCATACCTAGCAACTATTAATCTGTTCTCCATTTCTCTAATTTTGTCATTTCAAGAACATTAAATAAATGGAATCATAAAATATGTAACCTTTTGGATTTGTCTTTTTTTTTTTTTCACTTAGCATAATTCCCTTGAAATTCATCCAAGTTGTTCATGTATCAATAGTTAGTTCCTTTTTTATTGCTGAGTAGTGTTCCACGGTATGGATGTAGCAGAGTTTGTTTAACCACTCACCTGTTGAAGGACATCTGGGTTGCTTCCAGGTTTTGACAATTACAAATAAGGCTTCTGTGAATATTCAGGTACAGGGTTTTGTGAAGACAAAATTTTTCATTTCTGTGGAATAATTACATGAGAGGGCAATTGCTGAGTCACATTCTGATTGCATTTTATAGTTATATGTCTGAGCTGGTTCTTTCACTCACGTTTGTATTACTCGCTTGGCTATGGGCTCCATGCTGGCGAGGATGAATTTGTTTGTATCCCTGGCACCTAGCACAATACCTGGCACTCAATAGTTATGAAATAAATGAATATCTATACAGTGTATGTAGGAGATGTATTTTTTAACATCTTTCTCCTATCTGGTGAGCCAGTTAGGAGCCAATGCTTTTCAGCTCCACACAATCCCCAGTAGGTTTCTCAGGTTGCACTTTCCTGGGTCCCATGAGTATGCTGAGATTTTGCAGCTAAGAGTTAGTAAGGAGGAAGATTTGTCCAAGTCACTTCCGCGATTGTCTCCCTCCAGGTCTGTTTATCTTTTCTTCATGGGTGCCTGCTGAAATAATGTATCTTGAGCCCTCTTGGCTCTAGGGAGTTCAGTATATAAACCTTAAAAAGTAAGGGAAATCATAAATAAAAAGAAACACCAGGGACTCAATTTTGATAATAGTAACCTTTTATCTGCAAGTTGGTACAACAAAGGTGTAAAAGATCTGACAGCGAACTAAAGACATGAAAATCATTTGGAAAACAAAATGTGTCCACTCAGTTGTATGTGTATGTTGGTGTGTGTGTGTGTGTGTGTGTTTCTGCCAAAAGTAACATTCCTAGGCTTTCTACAGAAGTTCACTACATAGGGGAGACCTAGGTTTCTTGCCACAATTAGGTATTGTCCTAGTTGGGTAAATTAATATCCCTAAACCTCAGTTTCACAATTAAAAAAAAAAAATGGTGCTAGTAGTTTCTACAAAAAAAAAAAATCAGTTACTATTCAGTTGATTGTGACTCATGCCAATCCCATGTACGTCAGTGAAGGACTCTTTTTTTTTTTTTTTTTTTGCTGTTTTTTTACTAGTTAAGCAAGTGCCCTCATGGTGCATGGTTAAAAGCTCTTCTGCTAACCAAAAGGTCTGCAGTTTGAATCCACCAGCCACTCTTTGGAAACCCTATGGGGAACTTCTACTCTCTCAGAGGGTCGCTATGTGTTAGAATCGACTCGAAGGCAACGGGTTTTGGTTAGTTAAGCAAGACTATTGTTTGGTTTAAAGAAGACTTCAGGGAATATTTTTAGTTTAAGGTTTCAGGGTTAAAGAGTATCTCAGGGCAGTAGTTTTGGAGGTTCATCTGGCTTCAGTGACTCCAGAAAGTCTAGATTCCTTGAGAATTTGGAATTCTGTTCCACATGGTTCCCACTTTTAATCAGAATTCTTCTATAGAATCCTTGATCAAAACGTTCAGTAATGATAGCCAGGGTGTTACCTGGGCCATGTTCTCTATGAAGATCTTCTCTTTTCTTTTCCAGCTTTTGATAGCCCCAGGCATTCCTTGGCTTACAGCTGCAGCAATCTCTGCCTCCCTCATTACTTGGCATCCTCCCTGTCTCTTCTCTTTTATGTTGGGTTAGGATCCACCCTACTCCAGTATGACCTCATGTTAACGCAAATGACATCTTCAAAGACTCTGTTTCCAAATAAGTTCTGGTTCACAGTTATGGTGTGTTAGGACTTTGACATATCTCTTTGAAGGACACAATCCAATCCATAAGAGACATGTCTTTTGGTGAACATATGAATGCATTTCTGTTGAGTGTATACCTAAGAGTTTAGTTGCTGGGTAATAGAGTATGCACATATTCAGCTTTGGTTGACAGTGGCATTTTCCTGAAGTGGCTCTTTCAATTTATACTCTCATTGGCACTGTGTTAGAATTTTGATTGCTTCGCATCCTCATCAACACTTCATATTTTCTGTATCTTTAAATTTTAGTCATTCTAGTGGTAGTGATGCACTATGGTTTTAATTTATATTTCTCTGACTACTAATTAAGTTGTTTGATTCTTTTTTATTGGTCATATGGATATCTTCTTTCGTAAAGTGTCAATTCAAGTATTTTGCCCATTTTTTTATTGGGTTATCTGTCTTTTTCATACTTATTTGTAGGTTTTCTAATGTGTTTGTAGGACTCTGTAGAGAGTCATTTTTGAATATACATACAGCCAATGTCTTTTCCAACCCAAGCACTGAGTTTTTACTTTTTTAATGTTATCTTTTGGTGAATAGAAATACTTAATTTTATTATAGTTCAATCTATTTTCTGTTTTATCTTTTTTCTTTCTGCTTAAAATAATCTTTTCCTATTCCAAGATTAAAGAAAAAAAAGGTTCTCCTATAATTTTCTCTGAAATCTTTATTGTTTTCTTTTAACTTTTAGATCCATCTGTAAGTTATAAGGCAAGGGCTCCAGAATTTTTTTTCCATGAAGATATACAATTCACCTTGCACCCTTTATAGGCAAGATCTTATTTCCTCCCAATACTGTAACGCGCTGCTATTATAGATTAGGTGATCATATTACGTGTGGAATTCCACTGGTAAATTTATCTAAAAATTGCCAGTATTTTGCATGTTTGTGAAAACTGAATCTTTGAGAAGGGATATTTGTTGTTTGTTTCTCCAAGCACATCCCCAGTTTGCAGCAAGCCCTGAAGGTTGGCTTTGAATACAGTTTCAGACAGTTACAACTTCTGTTATTTTAACTTTCTTAGAATGAAGTCTGTTTGAGAGCTCCATGCAAATGGCTGCAATTTCATTTGCCAAATGTGTGAAAAATACGTACCTTCACATTTTTCTGAGAACACATGGGTTAGTTCATTTATTGCATGCATCATTAGACATAACAGGCTTGTTCTAAGCTTCCTGGAAACCAAGGTTTAGGCTCATAGCAGGGAATAATGGTCAAGGCTGTGGGTCTTCCAGAGAGCTAGATTCCAATCTCAGTGCTGCCCTGGTTCAGTCTGAGCTAAATGGCAGTCACCTAAGTGATCTGTGCCTCACTTTCCTGAGAGTAAAATGAAGCTAATGAAGAACCAATTCATATTCCCCAAATAATTACTATAAATGTAAAATGGGAAAAAAAGGTGTGACAGCACATTAAAATGTTAAAATTTCTATGCATAAGAATATTATTCTTGTGTGCTACTTACTTCCTAGGTTATATTTTACACTACATCTATAAAGCATTTAACTAAAGGTTAAGGAGTAGGAAGACCAAGGTGAAGAGAGTCTGACAACTGCGTTCACTTCTTCCTTAAATCTCAAAGGAATTCATTCTAAGTTTTCCAAATGTAGCCTCCTTGGCATGTACAGATTCCCTCTGTCTTCCGGCTGCTCTCCTGCGGTGTGTGAGCCAAACTTGAAGGCATAATTAAAACAATTTTTTTTTACATTTGAATTGTTTCTGTCTGTGATATGTTTGCTTCTCTCTCCTCAGAGTTAAATTTTTGGATTAGTAAAGTGCAAGTTTCTAATGTATTAACCGAGGAAAAAAGACATGAGATTCCATATAGACACTTAGCCTCTGGTCTTTCCCCATCTCAACTCTTATCATGGATGAAAGTCTGAGCTTCCTAAAGCAAACATACCTCTTAGCATTTAATTGGAGGGAGGTGGGTGTAATTTCTCTCTCTCTCTCTATCTCAACTTTTTCTTCTGAAAGAATTATAAATTCAAAGGAAGGTGCAAAAAATAGTACATAGAGTTCAAAAACTCATCATCTAGATGCTCCCAACGGTGACATCATATATAATTCTAGTATTACACCAAAACCAAGAAATCATGGTTGATAAAATGCTATTAACTATACTGCAGACCTTACTCCGTTTTCTTCAGTTTTTACCTACTCATGTGTGGTGTTTCTATGAGATTTTATCCAATTATATAGTTTGGCAACCACCACCAAGATCAAGTTACACTGCTCTATCAGCCCAAAAGAATTTCCTCATGTTGCCCTGTTACCATTGTTGCCACAGTGCATATGATAGCTTTCTTTTTGTTAAGAAGTTCCAGCTTTTTAACCTGTTAGTTAAAGAAAACAAACCTGTTGCCCTCAAGTCAGTTCCGACTCATGGTGACCACATGCGCTACAAAGTAGAACTGTTCCATGTGGTTTTCTTGCTTGTAATCTTTACGGAAGCAGATCAGCAGGTCTTGCTACCATAGTGTTGCTGGGTAGGTTTGAACCGCTTCCCTTTAGCCTAGTAGATGAGCGCAAACCATTTGCACTACCCAGGGACCTTCACCTGTTAGCTCAGGCCCTTCAAAAGGAGGAGTTGCTGAGTTGAACGGGCAGCACCTAAAATATTTACTAGTTCCTGGTTTACCAGTGTGCAGGAACACTGTGAGTTAAAAGATTAACGCTTAGGTGTTGAGACCTCCTGAATTTGATCTAGTGATGTAAGTACATTTTGAAAGAGTACTTCTGGACATCCTCACTCTCTACTGCTTTTCTCCTCTCCATGGAGGTGGTGTGGCAAGCCCATTTTGAAAGTACTTAGAAAATTGGGACAAGTCTGCAATTCTCAGACTTCCTTCTTTCAATTCTTTTTTCTAAAATTGAATAGGTGAGCTGGACTGGAATCTTCCCCACAGTTGTTATTGTTGTTAGTTGCCATCAAGTCAATTCCAACTCATGCTTCATGGAGTTTTCAAGGCTGTCACCTTTAAGAATCAAATTGCTAGGCCTATATTCCAAGGTGCCTCTGGATGGGTTTGAACCACTGACCTTTCAGCTAGCAGATTAGTGCTTAACTGCTTGTACCACCCAGAGACTTCTCTCACAGAGGCCATCTTAAATTCAGGGTGAAAAAAACCAGTTGTCATGGAATTGATTTTGACTCAGGGTGACCCCATGTGTGTCAGAGTAGAACTGTGCTCCACAGAGTTTTCAGTGGCTGATTTTCAGAAGTAGATCGTCAGAACTTTTCTTCTGAGCCACCTCTGGGTGAACTTGAATCTCCAACCTTTTGGTTAGCAGCCAAGTGCATTAACTGTTTGTACTACCTAGGGACTCCTAAATTCAGGGTTGTTGTTGTTAGGTGCCTCTGAATTGGTTTCAACTCATAGCCACACTGTGTACAACAGAACAAAACACTGCCCAGTCCTGAGCCATCCTCACAATCATTGCTATGTTTGAGCTCACTGTTGCAGCCACTGTGTCAATCCATGTCATTGAGCGTCTTCCTCTTTTTCGCTGACCAAGCACAATGTCTTTCTCCAGGAGCAGGTCCCACCTGAAAACATGTCCAAAGTATGTGAGATGTGAGACAAAGTCTTGCCATCCTTGCTTCTAAGGAGCATGCTGGCTGTACTTCTTCCAGGACAGATTTGTTCATTCTTCTGACAGTATATGGCATATTCAATATTCTTCGCTAACACCATAATTCAAAGGCATCAATTCTTCCTCAAGCCTCCATTATTCATTTTCCGGCTTTCGTATGCATATGAGGTGATTGAAAAGATCATAGCTTGGGTCAGGCACACCTTAGTCCTCAAGGTGACATCTTTGCATTTTAACACTTTAAAGAAGTCTTTTGCAGCAGATTTGCCCAATGCAATCAATTGTTTGATTTATTGATTTCTGCGTCCATGGGCATTGATATTGGATCCAAGTAAAATGAAATCCTTGACAACTTCAATACTTTCTCTGTTTGTCATGATGTTGCTTACTGATCCAGTTGTGAGAATTTTTGTTTTCTTTATGTTGAGGTGTAATCCGTACTGAAGGCTGTGGTCTTTGACCTTCATCAGTAAACACTTCAACTTCTCTTCACTTTCAGCAAGCAAGGTTGTGTCATCTGCATACCTCAGGTTGTAAGTGAGTTTTCCTCCATTGCTGATGCCACATTTTTCTTCATATACTCCAGCTTCTCAGATTATTTGCTCATCATACAGATTGAATAAGTATGGTGAAAGGATACAAGCCTGACACACACTTTTCCTGATTTTAAGCCACATAGTATCCCCTTATTCTGTTCAAACCAACTGCCTCTTGGTCTATGTACAGGTGCCTCATGAGCACAATTAAGTGTTCTGGAATTCTCATTCTTAGCAATGTTATCCATAATTTGTTATGGTCCACACAGTCAAATGCCTTTGCATAGTCAATAAAACACAGGTAAACATCTTTCTAGCATTCTTTGCTTCCAACAAAGATCCATCTGACATCAGCAGTGATATCCCTCATTCCATGTCCTCTTCTGAATCCAGCTTGAATTTCTGGAAGTTCCTTGTTAATGTGCTGCTGCAATCACTTTTGACTGATCTTCAGCAAAATTTTGCCTGCATGTGGTATTAATGATATTGTTCAATAATTTCTGTATTCTGTTGGATCACCTTTCTTCAGAATGGGCACACATATGAATCTCTTCCAGCTGGTTTGCCAGATAGCTGTCTTCTAAATTTCTTGGCATAGATGAGTGAGTGCTTCCAGTGTTGCATCCATTTGTTGAAATGTCTCAGATGATATTCCTTCAATTCTTGGAGCCTTGTTTTTCACCAATATCTTCAGTGAAGCTTGGACTTCTTCCTTCAGTACCATTGGTTGTTGATCATATGCTACCTCCTGAAATGACTGAATGTCAACTAATTCTTTTTGGTACAGTGACTCTGTGTATTTCTTCTACCTTCTTTTGATGCTTCCTATGTCTAATGGGGTGGTATTCATGTTTTCTCACACAATTTATGTCAAAACTCTGCACTAGGCATTGTTCGAGCTTCTAAGTATGAAGCAAAGAACATTCTTATTATTTAGCTATTTTTCCTCTGCTCTTTCATATGGGACCCTGAAGATATTTTATCCTGCTTCTACTAAAAGAAAAATGAGTGATAGAATAACCAGCCCCACCTACATTCCTAACATCTACTATGTGCCAAGCATGTTGCTAGGCTCTGGAGGATTATAATAAACAAAATAGACACGGTAGCTGTCATCAGAGAACTTACAGTCTAGTGGAGCAATTCTTAAGGGCAGCACTTAGCTCTGACTTATTTCAATATAGTAGTGTCTAGTGCAGTGGGGCCCTGGTGGCACAGTGGTTAAGCATTTGTCTGCTTACCAAAAGGTCAGCAGTTCAAATTCACCAGCCTCTCCTTGGAAACCCTGTGGGGCAGTTCTACTCTGTCCTGTAAGGTTGCTATGAGTTAGAATCGACTCGACGGCAACAGGTAATGCAATGTGCTATACATAGTAAATATTCATTAGATATTGAATGCATGGATTCACCAGTGCATGAGTAAATGAAGAAATAAATGCCAAACTGAGAGATATTAACAATAGATTTTATTCTTTTTTCTTCTAAATTCCATTTTATACGGTTTGTAAATGAGCTGAAATTCCCTAAGAAAATGTTCTCTTTCATTTGTGAGATGCAAACTTAAAGCCAAAGGCTGAATTTTCTCATGAATTTTCTCAGCAGCTTTTTGAAGCAGCTTCCAATCTGCTTTTTTTGAAAGACTGCATCCAGCTGCGAATGTTTGGTCTTGCTCATTTTCTTCATTCTAATTTACAGTGCAACAAATTCAAATAACATGTAAAAAAAAAGTATTACTAAAAAATAACTATTATCAATTAGCATACAAAAGTGGAAATGCACAAGCTCTTTCTGGATAAGAGGTCCTGAGAGAGCTCAACAGCCATAGATAGGAACAGTGCTAAACACTCAAGTTTACAACTCCTTTGGGGAGCTTGAGCAAAGAAAATCAGCTCCCTAGTAGTAGTCCTAAAGCAAATTTATTTGGAAAACAACATGATTTGGGAGGAAAACTTGTGGGGTGTTATTAAGAGAAAATTGTCACCCATCCAACAACCTCTGTAGGTTAACGTATAGAGTTGACTCCAACAAAATGTTAATTGTGGGCAGGTCGTTTTTTCAAAGTTCAGGCTGAATGCTCTATTCAAAACAAATGGGACTTATTCATCTTAAGAGAAATGCTTATGCAATCCAGTCTTCTATGTGTACTTTCAGCCAAAGGGCACTTGAGCAATTGAGAGTAAATTTGTTCCTATAACTGTTCCTTTCTTTAATTTTAATTTTTCTTTTCTTTTACATCATTCCATATACAGAATACTGTCTTCTTCAGAAGACATTCCTCATGATAATCATGCCATCTGCATTCTTCTGGTCTACCTCAGTGTATTTTTGGTAAGTAAACAGCTCTTTAGCCTGGTCTACAAGACCCTTTGCAATCAGAACCCTTTTTATATCACAAGATTTCTCTCTCATGAGTTAGAATCAATTTGGTTTTGGTTTTGGTTTATACCCTTCTTATACTTTGTATTTCAACAAACCCAAACAAATTGCAATTTCCTAAATATACCATGCCAGATCATGTCACCTGCCCTTGCTCATGCTGCTTCCCTTTGCTTGGAATATCCTGCCTCACCTTGTCCAACCAATACACTCTCCATTCCAAAACTCATCTTTTTTGCTGCTACTATGGAAATGGCCACTGCCTCTATTGTGGCTTCTGGAATCCCATGGGTGTACTTTGATAATTGCATCTACGTCATCATCATTGTTGCATTTTTAAAAACATCTCTGTACCCTCAATGCCTACAACAGTGCTGTCTAACAGCAAGGCATCATTGAATATCTGTGGGAAAAAGAAATGAATGTTGGTCAAGCAGGCAGTGGTTTGAAACTTGCATTAGCTTTACAACCTCGAGCAAGTGACATAAATGTGCTGAGCCTCAGTTTCCTCATGAGAAATAAATGAGGGTATTGAGATGTAAAGGAGCTGGCACATATAGGTATTCAATATTCACTGGTTCCTTTTCTCTTGCCCTCACCTTGAGTTGTGATGACTAAAGCAGATACTGCATTAAGTAAGGCTAAGTGACATTACTGACCATGGGGAAATAGAAGAGCCTGGTGGCGCAGTGATTAAGTGCTCATTTGCTAACCAAAAGGTCAGTGATTCGAACCCACCAACCATTCTGCGGAAGAAAGATGTGGCAGCCTGCTTCTGTAAAGATATCAGCCTTGGAAACTCTATAGAGCAGTTCCCCTCTGTCCTATAGGGTCCAATAAGTCAGAATCAACTCAGTAGCAACGGGTTTGGTTTTGGTCCAGGGGTAAGAAGCTGAGTACTGCTTGTGTGTTTGTGTGTGTGTGTGTGTGTGTGTGTGTGTGTGTGTGTGTGTGTTGTGGAGAGACAATTGTCTCTCTATTGAATGGGAGAAAAAATCAAATATTTGCTTTTAGAAGAAGCATTTATGGTTGACTTATGTCTTGACTTCATTGTTAGAAAATGATCTAGATACCCAGCCAAAAGTTACGCTCTTGGGCTCCAAGAATAATTAGGCTATGTCTTTTAAAAATAATGATACAAATGTCTTTGAGGGCATCAGTTATGATCAAAATGAGCTTTTGTTGCTGAGCATTTTCTTCAAACCAAGGGCTCAGTCCCAGGAGCCATGTTTCAGCTATGTGACCCACCACCGTGGACATGCTATATTGGACCTAACCCAAGCCGGGCTGAATCACAATCCCCCTCTCCATTATTGGATTTGGGCTGAGATGAAAAACTTACTCTGTGCTCGGAGCTTGAAAGGAAGAGACGTAAACTCTGGAAGACTGGAGTGGCCCTCTTTTCAAATATGCCTACAGGAGCAGAGAAAAAAAAAAAAGACTACAGTGAGATATGTGTGGTAAATTCTAGTTTAAACAAAATAGAGCTTAACCAGTCTTCTTACTACAGGATTTCTCAAAGCCTGTAAACTTGTAATGTATTTTGTAACTCTTGAAGATATTTATACGATATATAGTTATTTCCATTTACATACATAGGGACTATGAGGAATATACAGTCTAAGGAAGATAGGGTTTAATCCTGGTTTCACTGACTCTTTGTGGCCTTAGGTAAAGCACTTGACCTCCCTAAGCCTCTGTATTCCAGGGAGGGGTGCCCTACAGTTGGTGGACATAAAAGTGAATGAAGTCCCTGTGCATTCCAAGAACTGAAATCTGTTGAGTCTGAGTGGAGCTTAAAGTTCAAACTGAAGGAATGTTGAACAGTGAGACCGAGACCTCTTCTTTTCTTTTGTGCTTCATGGAAAGAAGGCAAGAGTTAGGTGTCTACTGTGTGCTAGGTATTTTTTAATGCTTATGATAACCGTATGAGTCAGGAATTACTGTTTCCACATTACAGGGTCTTGGAGAAGTTTTGTGACTTGCCCAAGATTATACAAGACAAGCCTAAATTCAAATCTACTTATATATAACATCAGTAACTTTATATTTTCATATGACTGAATAATATCTATCCTTGTATCTTACTGGTCAGGGTATTTATATGGAACAAGCATCATACTCAAGAGGCGTGTTTGAGGAGAGCTCAGTATAGGCACTATTAACAATCAGGTGCAAAGAGTTAAGGGAACCAAAAAGGAACAAGAAAGTACCCCAGTGATAGCAATAGCAGGGTGCTGTAACCACCCATAAATCTGACGGGGATAAAGCAGTTACAAAACCTGAAGAAAATAGCAACTGAAACACTAACTTCTTTTGGAGGGATGCAGCTAACCCACAATGACATGCCAAGAAGACACTTCAACCTTATTTTTCTACTGACCTCTTGATCTGTTGCTGATACCCCCTTTGGATGAACCCACGAGAAGCTATAGAGCAAAGGAGTCCATTGATGCAATTGATAACTGTTAGCCTTCCAGGGCACAGAAGAAGATAGAGAAGGTTGGGAGCAGATCCATAGTTACAAACAGTTGGCAAATTGGCAACCAACCCAGTTCATAGATAGGTCAAAAGAAGAGGAGTCAAAATGATAATACACCTCTTTGGAGAAGTTGTGGAGGTATGCTACCGAAAGTGACATCAAAATCAGACTCCCTATGGCTCTCAAAGTGTGGCTCACACTACTAAATGTTCCAGAGGATTTTTCCTAATTTGGGGAAATCAAATATTTAAAAGCAGGCCCTCTGAAGTCTCCCAGCAAGCAGCAAATCTGGGACTTGAAAGATCTAGTTATTGAGAGTCAGTCCATCTGAGCAATCTGTTTGCCTGCCTTTCTTGCCGTGTTAGTAATTTTGCAAAAGCTGCTGAATTTGCTCTTCTCCCCACAACAGATTGTAGACAGAGTAAAGGATGTTGTTTGGTTGTCTATCACCCCTTAGAAAGAACCACTGCCCTCCCAATTACTCCCAATCTTCTCACTCTGGAAGTTTAGAAAAGGGAAGATGGAGAGAATGATCATTAAGTAATTGCGTGTGTGTGTATGCGTGTGTGTGTATTTCATGTTGATGTAGGCAGAAAATAACCTTATTCCTCCCAATTCCCTGTTATTTCACAATGAGGCATGCTCTAGCTAAAATCTTTGGCCTGCCTTTCCAGATTGAGAAATCTTCATGTCGGAGACAGTTCAGTGGCCTGTAAAATAAAGCAAGAGACTAGGGAGTGAAGGGAGAATCTCACAGATTGATTGAAAAGGGAGAAAAGACAGAGTTAAAATACAAGGATGGTGGCAGGGCGGGGGGGTGGGGAGCAATGAGGAAGAGACAAAGAGAGGAGGAGGGGAAAAAAATACAAAGTAGTTCCCAAAAGTGAAACTCTGTTTCTGGCTATTTTTTGCCAAATATACGGCCTCTGGAACTAAGAATCCTTTCGCGTATCTGTTTTCTTCTGAATTATTATTGAACTGTTGGGCACGATTAATTGTGAATTACACCCAAGAAACGCCTACTATCACCAGCACTGAAGAGAATGCTCACCATATGCCAGATCATAAATGTCTCTTTCCCACTGGAGTAACTTTCCTCCTCAGCAAGAATCTATTTATCCTATTCTTAATGATGCTTGCCCCCAATTTTTTTTTTTTTTTAAATAAGGCACAATTTGAAACAGACAATGTGGAAAACTACTGTTGTAGTCTTGGGAAGACATTTTAGAATTGCAAGCAACCCTGACCAATTTGAAAGATATATTTGTTCTGAAATGAAAACATTTAGCAATAAGGAAATTTACAAGAGCATTTTGTATCGGATGACCTACAAAACTTCCCAAATTAAATGTTGGATGGGCTTGGCTGTGTGCAAGCCTTCAACACAGAAAACATAAGAATCTGAGTAAATGTCTCTCACAGTGGTTTGTAATTGGTAGGATGGAGTTGGTACTATTACTGTAAGCAGGCTAAGGTGTTTAAGAACAAAGGATGGGGTAAGCTAACACCCTTCTTGTTCATCACCATTCATGTATTATATTAAAGACTATATCTAATTCACAGCCCACAATCTTACACACATGCTTAATTTTTTTTAAAGATTTCAAATAATTTATGTAAAAGTTATGGACTCCAAGTACAGCATAGAGTGAATTGTTTCTGTTCAAGAGTTCCAAGAATCAAAAATCCCCAACCCTGCTCACTACTCTAGTCTCATCAACTCCCTTACCTCCATGATCTGAACACTGCCCGTTTCCCTTTATCTAAGCTGATCTCCCTGACACGATGCCATGGCCTGCCTAAACTTGTGGTTTTTGCCAGGCACATCTTACTCATCTGGGCCTGTCCTCATTCTGCTGTCACCTAGAAGTTTGTGTGACAATTAATCTCTATAATTAGTTATAGAAGAGAAAAATAGAATCCTACTACGAGCTTAGTTTAATTACAACAATTGATCTTGGAGCCTAGGATAGGGAAATAGCATGAATTAATGCAACCAAACAAAATAATACGATACAGTGTAAAGGATTAGGGAACAAAGATCCCGAATAACAACCTTTCTACCAAATCCCAAGGGATCCAGTAAATGTTGTGTCAAACTCATTTGCCTCAATTAGTGAGGGAATTTAAAACAACATTCGTCATAAGAAAAAATAAATAAATAAGGCTAATTGATTGTTTGTTCAACCCCTTTACATGTATCCCTATAAGGTATGCAGGCATTCCTGGCCACTAAGATGGCCCTTCATTAGAGACTGTGCTCCTGCTTGGCCTTACTCTGAATCCTCTTGAAATATTCTATATTTGAAAGTCCTCAACCACCTCTGCACCTAGCGCAGTGCCTGATGCATAACAGGTGCTTAATAAAAATTTGATTAATGAGTATCAAATCTCCTACCAATGAAAAATATTCAATATAGATTAATTATAAGACAGTTTTTGCCCATTCTCAGCATGCTATCACAGCAATTATGTCATAGAGTTATCGTGTTAGCTAAGATAATACATATAAAGTTGCTTGTAACAGTGACTGTATATTTCAACTTATTTTATTTCTAGGGACTCACTATGCAATCCTTTCTTAATTTTCTACATTTAAGATTACTCCTTTTATGAGTTGGCCTTGTCCTTTGTTTTGGATCACAGCCAATGCATTTTCTAAAATATGGGGATATTTGCAATAACTGGAACATTTCCTTTGGCAGGGAGACTAGAGTGGACAGAAACTAATAAAAATCAAGGTCCCTGAGACTTCTGGAACATTGAAGTAGAAAGATTTGAGAAACCTAGATTCAAAATACAGCATTGCCTCTAGGTTCTGAGTAGCCTGGGGAAAGATTTCTCAGGTCTGGCTGGCTAGAACTCCACCTGTAGAGTTAGACAGACTTACAACTGAATTCCAACTTCATCCTCATCAGCAGCAGGGTGCTTCTCTCTGAGAACTTCAGTTCCCTTATCTGCAGAAGGGGAGACAAACAACCTACTTCCCAGAGTTGTGTGGGGATTCATTGCAAAATTATATTTTAAGTATTAAGTGTCATTCCAAACATAGAGCAAATACCATTAAATTGTATATATTATTGTTGATAATATTATCATTACTTTATCTCTCATGGCCTCATTTTTAATATTTAGAAAATGGATAATGCTGCCTAACTAGCAGCATTGTGTGAAGAGCAAATGTATTAATGTTGGTAAAAGAAAATTCCATTAGTGTGCCAAGGGTGGTGGTAGGAGAGGTCTGTCCCAAGAAGAGGTAACAAGCTGGTGCATTGTTTGTAGAGAACTTAGAAACAATGATAAAACTGACTAAAATTTGATCTGCTTTTTATTTATCACCATTTACCAGAAATTTTAAACAAGGTTAATGATGAGATACTCCTTCCCTTGGGTTATACCCTTCCCTCCTGCCCACGCCCCCATCTCTAGTGCAATATTTTAAAGTGAAATAAGCCCAAAGTGAAATATAAAGTTACACTAATTATAATCATATACTTTACATCTTTTGAACACTTAGTCTACTAAGTGCTAAGCTAAATATTTCAAATATTATCTCGTTAAATTTATTGGCTCACCCTACAAAGTAGATTTAAATAGGTGAAGTAAGTTGCCCAAAATCACAAAGCACACTGAAAAACCTGGATTTGAAGCCAAGGAGCCTGACTCCAGAGTCAGAGTTTTATAAAAGTCTTCATCATGACTTATGAAAGAACTCTCTTCTCCCCTGGGCAAGGTGCAAAAAAGAGGATACATCTTGCATGCTGACCATGTGCCTCCATACATTGGTGGCTGTCACTCTTCATGTGTCCTGTTCACACTGCTCCACTGTCTAGATCTCACTCATTTGGTGATTTATGGACCATGTAAGTGTAATTTAGTGTTGTAATGCTCCTGGTCAAGGACCATCAAACGTCTTCTAAAGCCTCCGATGTCCTTGAGTGAGAAAGAAGTACAACTCAAATGTTAGCAGCTTTGTGATCTTTAGGTGAAAGGAAAAGAGTGTTGGGCAAAGCGCCAACAGACCTGGGCTTCTGGTTCTGCAATTTATTAGCTGTGTGACTTTGGATATGTCATTTCCCTTCTCTGACCTCCAGAGTATGATAGCAGCTGCCATTCTGCTTGGCAATTGACTCATTTTCAAATTTGTCTCTTTCTCTGGGCTGGGAGCCCATTCAATAATAAAAAAAAAATCCTATATAAAGAATTAGATCTGTTTATTTTATATCCTTGTAATTAGGGCAATGTATGGCCAATTATCGGTAGGCTACAAATATTTAATGAATGGATACACTAATGAATGGAGTTAAATAAAGTTCTTTTAGGACAAGGTATGAGTGGGCTTCTTGGAATCTGAAGTTGCATGCAAATTGGAGGCCATATATGGATTTCTCTGGGCAAGGCATTCACAATTTCATCATATTTTAAGAACCATTGCCTAAAAAATGTGATTGTGATTCTATATTTCAGAATAAGGGGAATAATATCATGAGATAAAGCCAGACTCTGGGATTTAGATAAGTTTATCACAAATGAGTGGTTCAGAAAGAAAATAGTAAGACCACAATTTCTCCCAGGAAAGCATACTCTAGAAAGGAAGTAGTATACTTTTATTTTGCATTCAGGAGGGTTTCATCACATGTATCAGATATTGGAATCTAGAAGAAACCATAGACTTTATCTAATTTGGTTTCTCAAAGATCAGTTAAGGAAATAGTGGCCCAGAAAAGAGAAAGAGGGGACTTTGGCAATTACACAGATAAGTAAGCTCAAATCTTCTAATTATTATTATTTTTTTTTACCAGACCAATTCTTTCTAGAATTTTCTTTCATTATCAGTAGAAACTTTCTTTTAATGAGATACAGTACTGAACCCCAATATGTAAATTGAAATAATGGAATTTTTCTCATTGATTCAGGTCTTGGGACTCTGTCATTGAAACAAATTCCCCAAAACCTGGGGTCTGAAAATCCCAGTTTGAAATGCGCAGGGGTAGCCATGCTTTCATAATATTTTCAATGCACATTAAAAATGCAAATCAGTTCATAAAATTCTTGCATGATTACTGAATGAATTAATCCTTGGAGAGGAAGACAAATTGAAGGATGTCTCCAGTCTAAAGCTCACCTTTAAGGACACAGAAGCTTGGATTGCTCCCACCCCCTCCCCCAAGCTTTCCAGCAGTATGTCCTTGGTCTCTGTGCAAGCTGTCAGAGCAGACAATTGCCTGGATGGATGATGGATGACATGTCTTAGATTTTTACTTACCCTCAGTGGTCTTCGGCATGATATATAAAATGTCTGTTTCTTGGTTTCTGCCTCAGTCTTTTCTTGCTTGCTTATGTAAGGGATGGAGTATCTCACTTGAGGATTATTGTTGTTCAGAGATGCCGCTTACTTGGTCTTCCCAGTCTTGTCACCAGAATGGTGATGAAAAAGCAGGAATGGGCCCAGGTCCACTGTTCTTTAGCAGAACCCAAGGAACAAGAGTAAGCCAGCCTTCAATGTGAACAAATTCCTTTCACAGTGACACTTGTTTGGATCTGTTTCAATATTGCCAGCTGCAGGATAGGATTGGAGGAAGCCTTTTATTCTTGTATACCACAAGAATGATTTTTCCAAATGATTTTTAATCACTATCTTACTCAGCCTTGCAAAAAACTTTTATCAGGCCCTCCTTGCCCTCTGAATGAAGTCTAAATTCCTTAACAGGTATTTCAAGGCCCCTTCGGGTCTGCTCCCTGCTAACACCTCTGACATACTTTTCTGCTACCTCTCTAGTTAAATTTTTTTCCAAGCCATACATAGTTTTCTTCTCTGCCTTTAAGACACTGCCTCCCTTTCACCTCCAATTCTGAATATATGCTTGTTTTCTCTACCGGACACCTCTTTCTGCTTTCCCTACCACCCTCTGACCTTCAGTCTCTGGATTAAACATCACCTTCCTCAGGAGTCCTTTTTGACCTCACTAGAGCACATTAGGGTCCTGTCCTTTGCAGCTCTCTTATAAGATTGCTTAGCACATGAATGGGAATAGGTTGTCTCATTTTTCTATCTTTTCTGTTAGACTGCAGGGGAGAAAATATGCTAACCCTACTCACAGGGGTATCCCCAGAATGTTCCGCTAGAGCCCTGAAGAGTCAATAAACGAGTGTATTTTGGAGAGTGAATTCATCAGTTATTGGGTATGAACCCTAAACAAAGTTGAAGTAGGGACATTCAGAGTCAAGAAATAAAGAAACATCTAGATGGTCACTACAGACCATTCTCTGAAAACCACTGAAGCCATCAGACCAGAATTAGGAGAAACTGTCTACAACTCAGACCAGGAAATGACAAAGGTTCTCTGGGAGAGCAGAACCTCAGACTAGAGAGCCAGGTTAGACAATGGAGCCATGGGGACAAGGACTATAAGGAAAAGCCACATTTAATATCTGGCTAATTGCACCCCACTGCATCTTTGCTACCTGAACTTCTTGGGTGGCTTAAAGGCCTCTCTCAATAACTGATGATAACGTGAAATGCCTTTGGTTAGGGCCTGGTGTGATGAAGATAAATCAAAGGCTATATTGCCACAGTCCAATTGGACTCAACAATTTGACTTAACTCCACCCTTGTGTGGTCTGCCTTTCTACATTTAGTAGCCCAAGGATGACTGAGAGCAATGTGCTGGCCTGAATAATAATAAAAAGGAGGGTTCCCCTTTGCCTGCCAGACATCTGATGGCTACCAAATTCATATTAAAGATTGATTTGAATTTGGAAAAAAATTTCAGGGGTATCATCAATTTATCTTGTTATTAATAACATTATTGAATTTTAATTTCTATTACGGAGACACAGAAAGAAAAAGAAAAGATTATATATATATATATATATATATAATGTTAGTTTATGTATCTTTTCTGCATATCTCCAAAGTATCTTCTCATAAAATAGAAATTTTAGGGAAATGATCTGATTAATTTTTGCTTTCATGTATCCAGGATATATCAAAGATTTTGTTTTAATAATCATGATAATTCATGTACTTAGTTCCTTCCAGACATTATATTAAATGCTTCCATGATTCTGAGCTAAATGCTTTCCCTGCCAATAGAAGGTTTATCAAATGACTGGTTTCCTTAGTGTTGTGTCTGCAAAACTCTTAGTAGCTGTTAATCCAAGCCTTTTCCTTTTCATTTTAAAAACTCACGTTTCTCCAAGGAAAATTCAATCCACTTAATCCTCATTGACTGGCATTTAGTGTAGCAAGATGATGTTTTGTGAGAACTCTGGGTGTCTAACCAGCAGTTTGATCAATTTGTTATGCCTCTTGTCATGCTAATCTTATTTTGCACCTGGAAACCATGTTTCCCCTGAAGTTCTCTAACTTTATTTAAAGCCATGCCATCCCTAATTTGACAATGGAGAAACTGAGGCATGAGCTATTGACTGTTCTAGTTTACTCCATGTTATTCACAGCTCTGAGCTACTGGAATTCCTACACATCTAAACTTCATCCCTTTTTTTTTTTCTTTATAACCCTCATACTTTTGTCACCTTGACATACTCATTTAACATTTCAAGATCCCTGAGTCTTTGTTCTCTCTCCTGTAAGATGGAAATAACACCTCTTGGTTTTATTATTATTATTTATAAAAATGTATGGAAACTATTTATGGAAAAGAACCTAGTGCAGTATCAGGAATATAATAAATGTTCAACAAATACAGCCTGAAGGTGAGAATAAAGAAGAAGAAGGAGTAGGGTAGTGAAGACACACTCAGAATTTCCTGAACAGTCTCTCCAAGTCTACTACAGGTTCTACCTGAATCGATGATACATGAGATGTTTGTTAAAATGATTCTTATGATCCATTTCAGATGAACTTGAATCAAGTTTCTAGGAATGAGACCCAGGGGTCATCAGTTTAGCATGCATTCCTAAGGGATGCTTGTGCAGAATTGGATGACTAGTACACGGAAGTCTGTAGACGAAGCTATAACCTCTTCATCAAGTATTCCAAAAGTTTAGATAGGTTCTAAGCAAAGGAAGTTAATTGAATAGCCATGAAATTTTCAGGAAACTAGAACTGACTAGTTGGTAGGGTATTTAGGTAAAAGAACAGAGGGTGAAACCTGAAATTCTATCTAGATTGACCTTGAGAGGAAGTCCCATAGGACAGGAAATATCTGGTGTGGCATGCACTTGTGAATGAGTAGCTTTCAGGACTTGCTTGGATACCCTGCTCCTAAATCCACTATTTTCCCCTCAATGCTGGAGAAGTGCATTGTATTTAGCACAATGTTGAGTCAGTCTTTTCCATAGAAAAGTTGTTGATTTAAGAGGTTCTAACCTCATATTATTTGATTCAGCATAATTCTACTTTCTGCTATTCGGGCCTTATGCGTCTCAGCCATTGTGTTTTGTCTTTTCCCCCAATTCCATTGTCTTTTCTTCACAAAAAACCTAAGGGAAATAACTGGTGTATGCTTTATATTATCTCTAAGTAAATCTGTTTGTTTTTGACATATGAGAAATAGAATTGGGTGACTGAATTATTTGCCCTTTTCTGTTTTGCAACCATGAAACTTAGAAATGAATTCATGGAACACCATTAACAGATGTATGGTTTATCCTCATTTCTGACTCACCAATTATAAATTCTACATTGTAACATTTTATAATTTTTGAGTGTAATTGTGGGTTTTTTTTTGGTAATACTAGAGTATAAATGAAGAATTGAATGAATAGATTAATTCCTACTTTTTACCCGAGTTTGTACAATTGAATTTCTGTATAGCTTTCAGTCTTTGTAAAGTACATAAACCCAAGTCCCTCCTTAGGTAGTCTTCCTTTGTCATTATTTGAACTAAAAGAAATTCAGAGAGCATAAGTGAGAATCAGGAAATTTATTATAAGGATATAGAGATGGCTCATATAAACCATTAGCAATTCTACAGATGGACTGTCAGGAAGGATTAGAATAATTGTTCCTAAATATGAATGCACATTGGAATCAATTAGAGAAAATTAAAAAAAAAAAAAAAGATTCTGGTGTCTCACCCCCAGTGACTGTGATTTAATTTGTTTGCTGTGTGATCTGGGCTTGGAGATTTTAAAAGACCCTGTCTTAGTTATCTAGTGCTGCTATAACAGAATTATCACAAGTGGATGGCTATAAAACACAGAAATTTATTCTCTCACAGCCTAGGAAGCTGTAAGTCAGAATTCAGGGCACCAGCTCCTTGGGAAGGCTTTGTCCCTCTGTTGACTCTGGGAGAAGGGTCTTTTCATCAATCTTACCCTGGGTCTAGGAGTTTCTTAGCACAGGGACCCGTGGTCCAAAGGACTCCCTCTACTCCTGGCTCTTCTTTCTTGGTGGTAATGAAGTCCCTCTCTTCTCTGCTCACTTCTCTCTTTTATATCTCAAAAGAGATTGACTCAAAATACAATCTAGTCCTGTAAATTGTGTCCTGCCTCATTAATATAAGTGTTCTAATCCTGTCTCATTAACATCATAAAACCAAACCATTCCCGTTTCCAACTCATGGCTACCCTATAGGACAGAGTAGAACTGCCCCGTAGATTTTCCAAGGAGTGGCTGGTGGATTCGAACTGTTGACCTTTTGGTTAGCAGCCAAGCTCTTAACCACTACGCCACCAGGGTTAGGATTTACAACACATAGGATAATTACATCAGATCACAAAATGGAGGACAACCACACAATACTGGGAATCATGGCCCAGGCAAGTTGACATATATTTTGGAGGGGCAAAATTCAATTAATGACAGACCCCCAGATGATTCTAATGGGCAGACAGATTTGGAAACCAATGAATTAGAAGCAGAATCTGGAAAGCCTTCAAGACTCTTTCTTTTTTTCATCACAGAATTTATGCTTTATTTTTTTCTGTGTCTGAACAGAAACCTTCTCATCTCTTTGGTCCTTGTGGTGGAAAAGATATCTATATCCCAACTCCCAACTTTTCAAAATGTTATGAGTCCAACCACAAAGAGACTCTCAGTCCCAATTCCACATTACAATGGCAAGAGATTGGGTGGCCTCTCATGAATCTGGAAATCCTGGTGGCGTAGTGGTTAAGAGTTTGGCTGCTAAAAAAAGATCAGCAGTTTGAATCCACCAGGCACTCCTTGGAAACCCTATGGTGCAGTTCTACTCTTTCCTATAGGGTCACTATGAATCGATTCAACAGCAACAGTTTTGGTTTTTCTGGCTTCTCATGAATCTAATTGTTGTGCCATAGAGTTAAGGTCTGGGATTTTAAGAAGGGTAATTGTACAGAGATGTTAGTTGCTTAGCCTCATGCATTGGAGAAGGGACCAATTTCCAAAGAAGTCGTGGTTACTGAGCTGGGCAGATACCCATGAAATGCATGTATTTTTATACAGGAGCCCTGTTAAGTTTTAAATAATCATCCTGAGATTGACTGAATTCTTCACTCTATGTGAGTACTCCCTTGGGCTCCATTTGTCTGCTGGGATATCTCTAGATTAGAGTCTTGGTCAATGAGAATTGAAATGATCGTAGCAGGCATTTACTTAGTGGTTATTAAGGACCAGGCAATTTACTAAACATTTTAAGTAGTCATTGCTTTAAATCCTTACAAAACTCCTATGAAGTAGTGCTGTTATCACCATATAGGCATGAGGAAACTGAGTCACAGAGAGGTTAATACCCTACTCAAAGACCCTCAATTCATTAAACTGTGATGCCAAGTTTTGAAAGAGACAGACAGACGCCAGATCCATGGCTGTTAACTGCTGTAGTGAAGTGTAAACTGATGTTACCTCCTCAAAACTAACTCCAGGAATACCCAGCCACATACCAGTGGTCACTGAGTTCCCCTAGCATCATAGTCTGATATGTCCCTGAGATCCCAGAGCAGAGCTTTGGCAGCAGTGTGTTTGACCAGCTCTTTGGGTCCATCTCTAACAGCAAGATGACGTACATAACCTCAAACATTCCAGGGTGAAGAGATTACGGACTCAAATTATTAGAGTTTGATATATTTGAAAGTATCTATGTCATTTCACATCCCTGCTCCCTACACTACCACCCCTCTATCCATTATACAGAATGAAGGAACAGAGGCTCAGTGAGGGTTAGTGATTTATCCAGTCATGCAGTTAAGATTCTTAAACTTTAGCAGAAAGGCACCATGAGATAAAGTACTGAGACATAAAGGTAGGTTTTATTTGCCTACAAATTAACAGAAACAAAACGCTCCCCCTTGTTATTTGTGGGAACAAATCACCAGAGAGCTCCACATGACTGTCCCTAGCAGAGTTCACACTCAGATCTTGGGACAATGCCCCTATATGCTTGTTAAACCACAGCACTGTGTTTAGCTCCCTCTTGCAATGTTTGGTAATTAAATGCAAATTCATTGGTGTGCTCTTTTATTTACTTTATGGTTGTTTTCTTATAAATATTGTTAATTCTTTTGTTAATAATTAAAATTTACCAACCAGTTTCCAAAAGCATTTCTTCATTGAAGATAAACAAGAAATAAAAATTAATTTTTACCACTGACAAATAGACAGATGCTCACATTTCTCCATGTCTATCTTACCATGTTTCTAAGATTTATTGGTAGAAGCTCTCATGCCTCCATCATATAAGCTCCATATCCCTGCTTATTGTTTTCAAGTCTGGTTATGTATGAGGTCATCGTGAGGTTGTTCCATCAATCCTCCTGCCTCTAACTGGAGATGCTGTGTACCTTCCAGTAAGGAAGTGTTAGTAACTCTCACTTCCCTTTAATCAGGGAGCTTTCCTTAATGTGTAACTAAAGTACTTTTATTTATTTTTATTTCCCCATCAGTAATGTAATTTTATTAAGTAATAGTTGGTAAATTAATAGTACTGGAGGTACATGTAGGGAGTCAGGCAACATTGGGATTTTCTCACCTTCTGCAGGTTACCAGAAGGTCAAAAAAAAAAAAAAAAAAAGACTATTTAAAAATGTGTAGCATTAGCTGCACTGATTCCATGCTATAAGCCATAGCTCTACTTGCTTACTGAGAGTATAACCAGGGCCCATTCATGGCTGCCCACAAGTAACACATCCAAGTAATTTGATCATCTCTCCAAATAATTTAAACTCATTATGCATATTAAACTGTACTGACAAGAGTATGCTACATCCATCTGCCTACATATAAACAGTCTGTCAGGCCCATATCGAGTTTTTATGTCTTGATGACTACTGGTGTTTGCAATACCATCTCATTTTTCTTTACATCCAATGGAGGAAACTACTAGTTTTCTCCACAAATCCATTCTCCCCTTCTTTAATGGGTTGCCATAGAGTCAATTCTGACTCATAGCGACTCTATGTGTTACAGAATAGAACTACTCTCCACATGGTTTTCATGACTGTGAACTGTTGGAAGCAGATCACCAGGCCTTCTTCTGAGGTGTCCCTGGGTAGGTTTGAACTGCCAATCTTTCAGTTGGTAGTCGGTCACTTACCATTTTTACCACCCACCTTTCTTTACGATAATGTAGTTCAAATCAGGCCCATGGCTGCCCAGCTAAGAGCTCCATTTTCCAGTGACTTGCAGGTGAGTGTGGCCATGGAAACTAAGTTCTTGCTGGTGGAATGTGGACAGAAGTGGTGTGTGTGACTTCTGCCTAACTTGGCTTAAATAAAAATACTTTATCTTGACTTATTATCTTCCTTCTTCTGCCAGTCATAACTGGGATAAGCCTGTGACTCACCTTCAATGGTACAGACAAGGACAGCAATAATGGAGGAGCAAGAATATGCAAGGAACCTGGGTCCCTGTATGACTGCATGGAATAGAGCCCCTCCCAAACTAAAATGCTTGCCCAATGATATTATATGAGAGAGAAATAGACTTCTATGCCTTGATACCATTTTATTTTGGGGTTGCCTTCTTTCCGAAGTCACAGATTTACCTTAAATAATGTGCTCCTTCATAAAATAAAACCCTATAAAAACATAATATTTTTTCCTATTCAACTAACCTGATTCTCATGCAAATGATGAGAGGAAGACATTTTATCATTATTATATTTGTTGTAGAGATTAGGAAAACAATGTTTGTAGATGTTAATTAATTTGCACTCTGCTAGGAAGTGGTAGATTTGGAACTTGTAGCACTTCTGACACCAAACCCAAGATCTTGCTCATACAGTACATAATCTCTGCTCTGTATAAATTGCTGTCCAAGATACAGTGAGATTTGCAAAGCAAAATAAGAGTTTTCAGTCTCAGAGAAGAGATTGACATGCGCTTAATTACCTGTGATGCTGAGTAGAAAATGAGTACTGTTGTAAGCAATGTAGACAATGTAGATATAAAACTGCATGTGGGTTCAAAGGCAAAAGATTATTTTCAATTGGGGACATTCAGGTATAGACAGACTTTGAACCAAGTCTCAAATGATAGGAAGTAGTTGGGTAACTAAAATGAGGTAGGGGGAAATGTATATCAGGCAGAGGGGAAAATACAAACAAAGGCAAAGAAGCAGTTCAGTAAGTGTAGTTTTTTTTAATATTGAGAGGTGTCCGCATGACATTGGCTGTACCTGGGCCTTGAGAAAGATGTGGTTTTTAATTCTACCTTTGTGGGTGTCTTCGGCTGGGTTCTCTAGAGAAGCAAAACTGGGGAAGAGTATGTATATATACATGTATATATATGTGCGTGTGTGTATATATATATGTAGAGAGAGAGAGATTTATCTTGAGGAAATGGCTCACGCAGTTGTAGAGGCTGCTAAGTCCGAAGTCCACGGGTCAGGCATCAGGTTTCAGGCTGGAGGCTTCTCCTGAATCAAGTAGCTGCAGTGGCTGACAAACCCAAGATCCACAGGTCAGACGGCAGGCTGCTGGCTCAGAGCTGTGAAGGATGATGGATCCAAGATTGGCAGTTAAGATGACAGGCTGCTGGCCTGAGTTCCAAGAACTGGAGGTCAAATGCTCATGAGCTGTATGCAGGATCCAGAGCAGAGAAAAAACCAGGAAGTTTTGCCAGAAACTCCATCTATATTGGATGCAGGCCACATCCCCCAAGGAAACTCCCTTTCAACTAATTGGCTACTCACGGCAGATCCCATTATGGAGGTGTTCACATTATATCAGATCTCATCATGGGGGTGATTACATCATTATATGACTGACAAAGTACATCATAACAGCCAAACCACTGAGAATCATGGCCCAGCCAAGTTGACACAGCACATTAACGATCACAGTGGGATACTAGTAATGTGACTTTTGGCAAGTAGCTTAACTCTCCTAGAACCTCTGTTTCTTCACCTATATAATGGGAATAATAAAACCTACCTCAAAAATACCAAAATACCTATAATAATATTCCCTTTGCTCATTGTTACCTCATTAGCATAACTAAACTACTCTAAGGATTTTCTTTCTCCAAACTCTGAGATAAGTACCTGCTTGACCACCTGAAAAAACCTAAATCTGTAGCCCTGATCTGCCACTACTGAGCTGTGCAACCATAGTGAACTAACTCACTTTCCATTGACAGATTTAGAATTATCTATAAAGATAATATGGAGCCTTGGTGGCACAGTGGTTAAAAGCTATGGCTGTTAACCAAAAGTTTGGCAGTTCAAATCCACCAGCTGCTTCTTAGAAGCCCTATGGTGCAGTTCTACTCTGTCCTATAGGGTAGCTATGAGTTGGAATTGACTTGATGGCAATAGTTTTGGTTTTGGTTTATAAATATATACACTTGACACGTGAAAAAATTCTGGAGTCCTTTTTCTTGAATAAGGAAATGAATAAATATAAATAAATAACTCTATAAGGTGGTGCCATTGATTCAGCTTCCTATATTATCATCATCCCCTCATTTTCGTATGTAGATCAAAGAGCAGTTTCTTGCTTATTTCTTTACATCTTTGCAGGGTCTTTACTTGTATGTTGTCATTGTCATCATCATCATCATCATCACATCTGTTCTCTGATTAAACCCCAGAAAATGTTTTGTGATCTGTATACTTTGCATGATACCCTCAAGTGAAAAGGGATTATACCCTTCCTTCTCTGAGTTGGATTTCAAGAGGATTTGGCATAGCCAATGTTATGGCCTTTTTTTTTTTTATTATTCCAACTGCCGTTTTCTTTTGCGTTACTGTTGGAATCCCTTTTAGAAGAGCAATAGCCAGGGTAAAGCCTTTGTTTCCTGTGGTACATGCAGGCCAGGGAGAGGTGACATACTGTAATGAGTTTGTGGTGGATCTGATACCAGATGGCCCAGCTGCTTAAACAGTCAGAGGAGGAGACATAAGATCACTTGCAATTAACTGCAGCATCAGTAACAATTCTTTCATTTTGATTAGATTTGCCAATGTATTTTCTAGTGTTAGTACAGTATTTCCAGGAAATATATTCTCCCCAGTCAGTGGATTGAAAGAACTAGCGGGCAGATTATTTATTTTATTTTAATTTGTGGGCATCCCAAAGTTGTTCTCCCTTTATGTTTTTTAAGTGAGTCAGTGAAAAACAACGATGTCTAAATGTAATCTACTTGCACCTCTTGAGCCCTTCTTGGAAAAACTTATAGTAGTGATTCTTAAGATGTGTGATTTGTGGATTTCATTGAGAAAATAAAGCATATCCCTAAAATGTAGTATAAACAATTTCAGGGTGTTCATTGATCCTTTTTCCTAAAAGAACCTAAATCGGTTTGTTGCCTGCCCTGATCTGCCACTATTCAGCTGTGTGGACTTGGGGAACTCCCTCCATTTTCATCTTTAAGCCAAATTGTGTTTACTGGTAAATAACATTTTTTAAAAATGGGCTAAATAATTTATAAGGCCTGTTGTAGCACTGTTATTCCATGATGCAAGGCAAGGTAAATTGTAAATGCACAGAACTGGGCAGGTGGGAAATAAATGCACCGCGGATCTCAGTCTAGGGAAGATAGCAGACTTGCCAGGTTGGACTAGAATCTGGGTATTCAGACTTTCTTGTTTTTTATCGTTTGTCTATTTTCTTTCTTTCTTTTTGTCTTCAGTGATATTGGTAATAATGTCTTGTGTTGGGAGAGCAATGCTTGAATCTTTCTGCAGTCTTTTGCATGGTGTTTAAAGAATTCCACAACATGTTTTTTTCATATTTCACTTTCTGCATCTTCTTTCACCATTATTATCCCAATTCCTTACATTCATGCCTCATCAAACAGCCTTGTCATGTCTCAGGTCTGCTTTTCATTCTCCTGTCCCCAAGACCCAGTCCATGCCATTCCCTCTGCCTGTAACATCTTCCCTGTCAAGCTCAAGAGTGAGCAAGCGATTCATTTCCTATTTCTTCCGATAACTCTTTCTCAAATTTCTCACTTCTGTTCCCCCTGCACCCCTGCATAATTTTGCCCAGAAAGAAGGTATGATTTGAGCTGGAGAGCTGGGTCAACTTGTGACAATAGAAAAGTCTTACCTACATTTAGAGCTGGGTTAGGGATGACTGTATAGGGAACAGCAATAGGAAAGTCAACATGGCCAAAAGCTAGGAAGTTGGAAATCAGAGACAGAATTTGGTGTGGAAAGTCAGTACTGATAAGGGTGCGGTTGAAATTTATTATTTTTAATGATAATGATATTATCATTTATTGAATGTCCCTTATGGGTAAAATATTTTACATAAATCATTAACTCTCTTGACCTTTGGCAAGTTCATTAACCTCTCTATGCCTCAGTTTTTTGTTTTTGTTTTGCAAAACGGGAATAATAAAGCTCATGGGGTTATTATAAATAAAAGAGAAAGCTGGGCTAGAGTAACCTGAACTCTATAGTGAGTCCTGAACTCTACAGTCTTCAAAAATGTTGAAGTATTAAAAAAAAAAAAATTAAAGTGTGCTTGTCACATAAAAAGTTCTAATAAATCTTAGCAGTAATAATAATGATAACAATAATAGCATTATTATTTTTGTTATTATTATCCCTCATATCAATGTTAGATGATAAGATCATTTACCACCCACATTTTACAAATAATAAAACAGATCTACTCAGTTAAATTCTTTCTGAGAATATATGACACACTAGAGGGTGATAAAGATGAGCAAGTTTAGGCAGATACATTTTTAGGAGAGCGAAAGGCAGAGAATCCATGCTCAATTCTTTGTTTCCTGCTCTTTTC
>NW_004443952.1:2827828-2859432 GCF_000243295.1 Trichechus manatus latirostris | reverse complement strand
TTTGTGGCACTTACTATAGCCACCAGGATGGGTTGGTAATCAGTGCAGGGCAGGTTCTGGTAGGCTGTGCCTGTGCTGCTTGGTGGTGTGATGTTAAGTGTATGGTGCAGGTAGGCAGGATGGAGGGGGGAGATTGTGATGTGTGGAGCTATGATGGGTATGGGAGAGAGGAGAGAGGAACAGGAACCAAAAACATACAAACAAACAAAAAAGAGTGCTAGGGGAGCTTGCCATTGGAGTGGAGAGATGAGAGACTATGAAATGGAGAAAAACAAAAATGGGAAGAAGAAAAAAAAGAAAAGAATGAAATAATAAAAATTAGAAAGAAAAAAGAACAGCTAAGCTCCCAGGGATCCCACTGGTGCAGCTATGAGTTCTGGGGAAGTTGTTCCCAGGTGTTGAAGTATAGCCTGGCTAGGAGGTGTAGAGGTATTCAGCACCAGGTATCCAGGGGACAGGAAGAGAAGGAAGTTATACAGAGATGAGAAACTGAGTAATGAAGAAAGACCAAACGGGAAAAAGACAGAAAAGAAAAGAAAACAAAAAAACGAACAAGAAAAACACCCCAAAAAACAGAAAGAAAAAAAAAAACACGAAAAAAGAAATGCGCTCAGGGATCCTTCTGCATGTCTGCACAAGCTGAGGGGGTAGGTCCTAAGCTGCCCAGCACCACCCAGCTAGAATGGGCTCCCAACTCGAGAAAAGAAAAAGAAAACAAACAAACAATTGAAATCAAACAAAAAAAAAAGCCCTGGGATCCCACCAGCGTGGCTGCACAGACCAGGAAGCAGTCCCACACTCGAACAGAGCTCCACAGCCCCTCAGGAAGAAGCAAAGATGGTGCACGGAGCCAGATATTTGAGCAAAAGGTGGCGGAGGTGGTGAGAGGTAAGGAAGAAATAAAAAGAAGTGGAAAAAAGCAACACCAGCAGCCAACAAATGGCACTCAGGGAGTTGGCCAGTGCAGGCAGGTGGAATCCAAGCAGCCAGTGCTTCCCGGCTGAGAGACTGTGGCCACGGGAAGCAGTGGAGGCTGAGTGCGGGTGAAGAAGGGCGGGGGGTGGAAAAGCGTATATCGCTGGTTACCAGTTCTTCTGTCTCCTGCTGGAAGCTCTGTGAAGCTGCTTTCTCATACCCCCTATTTCCTGGTCTCTGATAGGAGTCCAAGATGGTGGGTCCATGCTGCATTAGCTGATAGGGGACCTCTCCATGTATGTCTTCTCGCTCTCTGTTCTCTGTCAGTTTCTTATTCCATTTGGTGCTTGGCTGAGTTCTTTATCTCTTCATTTGATGTTTAGGATTTCAGGATTGCTGTTTTCTCTGGCTTAGTTTTTCGGATCTTTGCTGTAGAGGGATGGCGTGGTGCTTCTGCCTAGAATGCCATGTTTCCAGAAGTCCCCCTAACTTTAATTCTTGTTTCCAAATATGGTACTGTGTGTTTCCACCACTCTGCTTGCAGGCCCAACAGTGCAAGGACTATGTCTTTTGTGCTACCATTATATCCCCAGTTCTTAGCACAGGCCTGACACTAGTTGGATGAACCTAAGAATTTAAGATATTATATTCCAAGTATAGTCTTTGGCCTGCTTATACTATATAACTGCATTTGTGCAGTATATGCACACATTTCCAATTTAAGGGAATTTAACTTGGCAAAGAGGGTTATTGAAGTCACTGTATGTATGGTGTCTTATTATTCAATCTCATTTCCCCTGGTGAAAAGCTGGCAGGCTGCTCCTCTGTGACAGATGTGCTTGCTTTGGTTGAGTCACCACCACAAGGCTTATTATCAGTTTTACTAATGTTTGCTCTTTTATACTCTAACAGGTAGTATGATTCATCCAGTCCATATAAGTCAGGAGACTGATGCACACATAACTCTGAATTGTGGGATGGTGTGCACACACAATTTCATTCACTGGGTAAAAACATGCATACATAAATAAAAATAAAATTAGCCTATGTGTTCATGGACATAGCCACTTTTGTTCTTGATCATTTGATTTCATAGATTTACAGATCCAAAGAGTTGGAATGGATTTTTTTAAATTAATTTATTTTATTTGTTGTTGTTATTGTTGAGAAAGTACAGAGCAGAACATACACTAATTCAACAATTTCTATATGTACAGTTCAGTGACAGTGATTACATGGGTTAAGTTGTGCAACCATTCTCGCCCTCCATTTCCAAGTTGTTCCTCTCCATTGACATAAACTCACTGCCTCCTAATTTTTTAGTCTAATCTTTTGAGTTGCTGTTGTCAATTTGATCCCATATAGATAGGTCTTAAAAGAGCACAATACTCCAAGCATACTTTCTTTACTAGTTAACCTAACTATTGTTTGGTTTTAAGAAGACTTCAGGGGATATTTTCAGTTTAAAGTTTAAGATTTAAGTATTTTATTAACCAGTAACCACTTACTCATTGAGTCAACGGCAACCTCACGTGTGTCAGAGTAGAATTGTGCTCCGTAGGGCTTTTAATACCTAGGCCTTTCTTTTGAGGCACCTCTGGGTGTACTCAAACCTCCAACCTTTCATTTAGCAACTGACCATGTTAACTGCTTTTATACCCATTGCCACTGAGTGGATTCCAATTCATAGTGACCCTATAGGACACAGTAGAACTACCCCATAGGGTTTCCAAGGAGTGGCTGGTGGATTCGAACTGCCAACCTTTTGGTTAGCAGCCACATGCTTAACCACTGTGCAACCAGGGACCCAACTGCTTTTAGTGGCTGCTAAATACTAATTTGTCAATCTGTATCAGACTTGTTGCATCTGACTCATCGGGGAATGGTATTCATAAACATACTCCTGGGTTCAGAATCTAGATATTCTGTTTCAGGAGAACTGGAGTGGTACCAGGGAATCTGCATTTTTAAAAACCTTCAACAGAACCTCAGCTTATTCCAATGGGCAGCCAGGTTTTGGAATCCCTGGTTTACACCATAAATATATACCTAATATTGCAGAGTAAGAGTGGTTTCTCAGTGCCTCCTGGAGCATTTCCAGTGAAAAGAATGTTCCAATGCTCTTGGGGCAGCATATTACATGTTTTCATGGCTCTTCCTTATTTGAGCTAAAACCGCCTTTCTGAAGATTCCATTCAGATCAAAACTTTATTCCTCAGGACTAGGCAAAACAAGTCTGCACCTTCTGCCAAAGATGACCCTTGAGCTATTGTAAGGCTGTGACCATGCTCTCTAGACCAAGTCTGCTCTCCTTCGGAATAAACAATCCCTTTCATTTTATGGCAAGTGCTGGCCATTTTCCTCTAGACATGCTTCCATTTGATAATGTTCCATTACAAGTGTGCTGCCCAGAACTAAACATGATTCTCCAGCTCTGGTCTAGGCATCTTAAACAAGAGTACAGTTACCATTGCTCTCAGTTTATAACTCAGTTAATTAATGACTTAATTACTGCAGCCTTTTTGGCGCATATACTACTGGCTCAAATTCAGTTTAATTTTGATAATATGTATTTTATTTTGTTTTTATTCCATATTATTTGCTGTCAAATCTTGTTCTTGCATCTGTATTTGAATATTTTAGAATCAAAACATAAACCCTACTTTCTTTTCTTTAAATATCATTTTGTTATAATACGTCATTTTATATAGCTCAAGAATGTTCAGTATTTTGATATGAAAAACCAAATCCATTACCATGGAGTTGATTCTGACTCATAACGAACTTGTAGGACAGAGTAAAACCACCCCATAGGGTATCCAAGGAGTGGCTGGTGAATTCGAACTGTTGACCTTTTGGTTAGTAGACAAGTCTTAACTACTATGCCATCAGGGCTCTGTATATTGTTATAGCACACAGAATACAGAGTTAAGCTGATCTGAGTTTGAATCTTGACTTTGCTTCCGAGTAGGTATGCTCAGAGAAAATCCCTTTAAATCTTTAAGCTTTAGTTGTTTTTGCTATTGTTATAATTGTTTTGTCTTCATCTGTGAAATGGAAAAAAAAAAAAATCTGCCCGCTAGGATTGTTGGGATATAATATTCTCAAAGTGCTTAGCATAGATTCTGGAATATTTTAATGAAGTGAAGAAGTGATGGTTATTATTATTTTCTTTTCCTGTCACCCAATTCATTTGCCACTTCTCAAAGATTCCTGTTATGTGTAAAGTCAAGAAATTGCCATCATTTACGTGTTCATTCATTCAATAGTACAACCAAAATTTATTAATTATCTGCTTTGTGTTAGACATGCTGCTAGACACAGGAAGTGCACTAGTGAGCGGGATAGACAATGTTATGGATTGAGTTGTGGCCCCTAAAAATGTGTATTATAAATCCTAACCTCTGTGCTTGTGGTTATAATTCCATCTGGGAATGGGTCATCATTGTTATGTTAATGAGGTAGGATTAGTGTAGGGTATATCTTGAGTCAGTCCCTTACAGAATATAAAATGAGTAGATTAAGCAAGCAGAGATGGGGGAAGATTGATGCCAAGCCACATAGAGATCTCCAAGGAACCAGGAAACAGAAACTGAAGAGACAAGGACCTTTCCCCAGAGCCGACAGAGAGAAAGCCTTCCCCTCCAGCCAGTGCCCTGAATCTGACTTCTACCCTCCTGAACTGTGAGAAAATAAATTTCTGTTTGTTAAAGCCATCCATTTGTGGTATTTCTGTTATAATAGCACTAAGTAACTCAGACAGGCAACATTCCTACAATCATGAAACTCACAGCTCAGTAGGGAAGAATACAATGAATCAAATAATCCTAATAGTTTGCTAAGGGCTAAGACAAAACACACAGAGGATTTTATGAGAGATTTGTATATTTCCATCCAAATTATTTGTTAAAATAAAACATGTATTGGAAAAGGGGGGGGGGGCAATTTCTCCTATCTCTGCCCTGCATATTTCCCTAAGTCTCAGAAGACATGGTAAGTTGATGCCTACATCCATGTCTGAAGGACTAGCGCAAAGAAGTACTGAGTAGAAAATACTTATGGATTTGCAGGGTTGCAAACCCCATGAAGATAGGCTGTCTCCTTTGTTCTTCACTGTACTTCTAGTGTGAAGCATAGTGACTGGCATGTAACCGGTGCTCAGTAAATATTGTTGAGTGAATAAATACATCCAGCCATGTGTTTTGGGCTCATGGAAGCATGCAAATGGATGTTTGTTCACCTAAAGGTGATTCTGAAAGGACTTCATTGAGTAAGAAAGAAAAGGGTTTAACTGTTGGCCTCGTTGTCAGCCTTAACTCTTGCCTGACCCATTCAGTTCTACCTCAATATCTTTTAGTCTCCTGTGAGTAATAATGAATGCGTGAACAGCTAAGATGTAACAGTTTAAATTTGATAGTTTGGAGCAGTCTCCACTTTGGATTTTCAAAGTGCAGTAGGCAAAAATTATGTGTGTTAATGTGTGTGTGTGTGTGTGTGTGTGTGTGTGTGTGTATTATATCAGACTCTCTTTCTGAACAGTGGTGACAGATACCCTCTTCAGGTCTCTGTAGCCATCGTAACTTTCTGGCAAGCGATGCCATTAAAGTCGGGAAACAGTGTGAATGCTGTGCTCCAACTGAACTGCAGTAAGGTGCAATGAAAAATAGTTTTGTTTATTATAATCTGATTCTCCATCTATCTGGGGTGGTCCTTTATAGATCTCTCCATCTCTGTACTTATTTTGCTGGCTCCAGAATGCTCCTTGGCAGCAAGGATGGCAAGACTACGTCTCACATACTTTGGACGTATTATCAGGAGAGATCAGTCCCTGGAGAAGGACATGATGCTTGGTAAAGTAGAGGTCCAGCAAAAAAGAGGAAGACCCTCAACAAGATGGACTGACACAGTGGCGGCAACAATGGACTCAAGCACAACAATCATTTTGCGGATGGCACAGGACTGTTGTACATAGGGTCGCTACGAGTCAGAACCGACTCGACGGCACCTAATAACAACAGCAACAACAGCTTAAATTCCTGGCCACAGACCAGACACAAAACCTAGCGTATTTTCCTCCTGAACCCATTATCTAGACAATTCCAGAGACTGGAAAGATACTAAAGGTCTCAGGAGTAAACCCGTTTAAACTCACTAAGGGAGCTCACCTATGAATATTTGATTATTCAAAAATTGAGGGTTAATTATTAAATTAGCGTTGTTCCGTTTGGAGCAATGAGAACTGGTGTTCAGGATATGGCCTCTGCCCTTACAATTTCTGAACATTTCAGGTATGGCTTAGTCCAGTTAAATCTAGCAGAGGAGAGCATCAGAGGAAGGATTAGAAGCTGAGATATAGGACTCAGCTAATATGGAAGGCAGTTGGTGAGGGAAGAAACCCAGCTTCAGGGAACAACAGGAAGTCAATACATCAAGTTAACACATTATCTAGAGTGACAAATATATCAAAGGTCCTACTTGGTTGGCAACCATAATTATGATTCTAAGTTAATTATAGAATACACCATATACTGATAAGGAGCCCTGGTGGCCCAGTGGTTAAGCACTTGACTGCTAACCTAAAGGTCAGATGTTCAAACCCACCAGCTGCTCCCTGGGAGAAAGATGTGGCAGTCTGCGTCCATAAAGATTACTGTCTTGGAAATCCTAATTGGGCAGTTCTACTCTGTCCCATATGGTTTCTATGAATTGGAATCGGCTTGACAGCAATGAGTTTGGGTTTTTTTGGTTATGTGCTGATAGAGCACAAAGAAGGGGTGTATTGGAGAAGCAAAGTCCATGTAATCAAGAAGACACTAGGAAGTTTTAGAGACAAATTAGCAAACTACAGGGCCCATGGAGATCTCCAGTCTTGGGCACAGGAGGCATGGAAGCTGATAAAAGTAAGGCAGCGTGTCAATTCACAAAGAATATTAGAAAAATGAATAGGATTTAGAAATATAATTTCTATAATTTAGAAACAAATTTCTAAATCCTATTGTATATATCCAAGGTAATTTATTCGTACATCATCGGCTTATTTTTTAACTTAAGAATTAAGCAATACTTCTATAAACCTGACAAGTGCTTAATTATTTAAAATGCTTCTAACTTCTGATGCAGATAATTATTTTTAACATATTATCCATTTAAAAACCAGTTGCCATTGAGTCAATTCTGACTGATGGAAATCCCATGGGTGTCAGAGTAGAACTGTGCTCCGTAGGGTTTTCAATGGTTGATTTTTTCAAAGTAGATCACCAGGCTTTTCTTCTGAGGTGCCTTTGAGAAGACTCAAACCTCCAACCTTTTGGTTAGCAGCCAAGCATGTTAATTCTTTGCACCTCCCAGGAACTCCATATGGAGCTTATTATGTGTTAAACATTGCTCAAAGTAGCTTACATATGTTAAATTATGTAGTCATCACAACAGTCATACTTAGTAGGTATTATTTATATCTTCTATTTTACAAATAAGAGAAGAGAGGTAAAGAGGTTAAATATCTTGCCTAGGGTCTTATAGTTAATAAGAAGCAGAGCTGAGATTTGAACCTTACAGGCTGCCTTTAGAGGCCATACTTTTAATCACTATGTTTTCCTGTCCTGTGTCTCTACTTTGGGAGCAGGAAATTTGTCCTTTACCAGCAGCAGTATAAATCGAATTCATTTTTCTCTCTATCCTGCACACCACTTAGATTCCTTCCTCACGTTTTAAAATCTCTTTAAAGAAATGTTATTTAAAAAAATATAATTTCAATTAAAATCATTGTCTCTTGAAATATCCTAAGAGAGACACAAAGCATTAAGTAGTCTAAATCAGTGTGGGCCCCCATCCTCTACAAATTTACTCACTGACAAATGCAAACCAACTTTTGTGAAACCAAAATGTTTATTGAAAGCCAAGGCAACTCTTCTAGAATCTTCTACTCACAGCTCTCACAGCTGCATCTAGTAAGGTGAACAGCCTTGGAGATCACACAGGCTCAATAAAAAGACATATCTTTCATGAAAAAAAAAATATATTTTTATTTTTAACAATAAGACTGTTTTTGGAGAATGGATACCTCAGATGTGATTATTCAAACAACCCTCTTTCTCAAAGTTAAATTCACAAGAGTTTATGTCCTCAGAGAAATCAATTAAGCCACCCTTCTTCAATATAGGTGTCCTTCTGGCTTTTGTGTTGGGTGCAATCTCATTTTATTATTATATTAAACCAATAAAGGCATCCCGAGCATTCTCTTAGCAGGGAGCAATAAAAAAAGGCAGCATCCTGTGTTAGATAAAAATCTTTCATTATATACGACCAAAATGCCATGTATTTTGCAATGGTGAAAGGTATTTGTGCATTTTACACATGTGATGTGAATCATGTTAAAAGCCATAATCACAACACAGCAGATACTAATAAATTTTCAATCTGTTAAGCTTTGTTTTCTGGAGAATGAATTTGATTTGTGATACAAATATTACATGGGTGATTGTATTCAGCCATGGATGTTATGGGAGGTCTGGTATGCTAACCTCTGGGGTGGTTTTTACTATCTGACGATGTTTGCAGAGACTCCACTTTCTAAAGTACAATGCTTCACTGCAACAGGCTCATTCACCTGTCTTAAGCCCTTTAAGGACTCTTTCTCCAGCTTCATGGTATGTGTTAGACTGGTTTATGAGGAACCTGAATTTCCTGGTGGTCACCAATAATCAAGGTGTCAGTCCTCAGCTATCTGCTTCTCTCTCCATTGCTTCATTTCTAGCAGTTGACTCTTGGCTAATCCCTGCACTACTTCTCTTAGTTCTTTCAGATCCGGTAGCTAATTGGTTAATTTCTGCTACTACTTTTAGCTCTGATCTTTGGAATCTTAACTTTGACTCACATACTAATAATGACACCACAACTTGGCAAATCACAGAACAGTCCTCTTTATGTACTCTGAATATAGCCTGCGTTTGAAAGGGGGCAATTGAGAGCCCTTCAACGGAAGGGCTACAATGGAAGTAGGTGATTGAAAGCACCTCAGGATATTTGATTCCAGAGACAGTAAGCCCAAAACAGAAACTATGAGAAAACTGTGTATAAATGCAGAATCCAGGATCTAGATACCAAGCACAATATGGAGGGGAATCAAATAGTTACAGGTGAAAGTAATGTGGGTCAAACTGGAACACAATGCATTGTAGCATATGTCAGAAAGTTGGAAAAGCAAAATGATACATGAAGGTATCATCCCAAGTTGGTCCATGAAGAATTTTGCCGAAAGACTTAATGTAGCACCAATAAATTTTCATCTTCTTGCCTCCATACATCATAGTTTTCATCCCAAAAGGGGCTTCATTGCACTAATTGACTTCTAACAGTGGGCTCCACCTACTGGTGAGAAAACAGCTTTGGAAATGGAATGTAGAAGAGATTTCTTTTTTTTAAGGAAGGTATACATTCTGGCATTAACATATTTCCTATCTGTTTAGATTCTTGGAAAGCCCAGGAAACAAATATGTTTATAAACAAAAAGCAACCACCTAAAATTCATAACAATACCTAATTTGTATTCTCTTTCAAAATTTATATACAAGCATATATTTTTAACAACTTGCAATTTATATACTTATAATATTAGGACTAAACATATTCCAGATCAGAAGGCAGATTTTCGAACTACAATTCTTCAAGTCTGCATCACGTTCAATGAATGTTTATAAGTAAATTAACATTTCTTCATTTAGGAGACATTTATATTGCTTATATATTTATTTTGTTATAAACAATGACACAGTGAACATCTTTTAGCAAATGTAGACTTAAATGATGGATTCTTTTCTTCAGATAGAATATCAAAAACTGTTATTTCTAAGAATCCATAGCAATGGTTTTTTGGCTTTGGATTAATTATACAAGATTATTTCCTACAGGACTATAAAAATTATATAGGTGCCAAAATTGTGTATGTACCAATTTCAGTGCACCTCTCTAGTATTAACCAGCTATGTATATTATATATATATATAATTTAATTTAATAGGCAAAACACAAGGCATCCTGCACCAAAGTATTAAAAATAAGAGCTTTACAGTATAAAGTGTTATTAGATTTGAAAAGGTTCTTAGAGATAATTTAACCCAATTCTCTTATTTTACAGTTCAAGAAACAGAGTCTTAGAGAAAGCCAGTGATTTTATTCAAGGTTATAGAGTGTCCTGTTATTGGAGTAGGGAATTGAATCCAGGTCACCTGACCCCTTGTTCAATGGTCCACTACATCACCAGAGCCTCCTGGTCTTCTCATGGGTTAGAACACTTGCATACCCATCCAAGAGCAGCACTTATTAATATTCTTTACTGTAATATACATATCTGCACGTTTAGATTTATAGATATTTGTCAAAAACAGCTTGTCCTTTTAAAAACTGAAATTGAGACAATGTAGTGGATATTTGTGTCTGTAATTGTTTGTTCTCGCTGTTCAGTAACTAATCATATCTCGATATTGTTTGGCAGCATTTTCTCTTCAATATGTTTCTATTTGGGGCAGTGGGGTGTGGTAGGCAGAATTCTAGATGGCTCTTGGGTATTACTGTCATGATTATGTTAATTCACATTAACATGAAAGGAATTTTGCAGATGTAATTAAGGTACTAATTCATTGACCTTATGATAGGGAGATTAACTGAGTACGCCTAATCCAATCACACAAGCTCTTTCAAAGCAGAAAATTTTCTCCTGCTGGTAGCAGAAGAGAAAGTCAAAGAAATTCAATGTGTGAAAAGGTCTCAGTGCACCATCGCTGGCTTGAAGATGGAGGAGACCACACGCAAGGAACAGTGAGTGCCCTCTAGAAGCTGAAAGTGACCCGTAACTGAAGCCAGCTAGATGGTGATCTCAGTACTGCAACCACAAGAAACAGAATTCTGCCAACAACCTAAAGGAGCCTGGGAGTAGAATCTTCCCTAGAGTTTCCAGATACGAGTCCAGCATGGCATCACTTTGATTTTGCCGTTATGAGACTCTAAGCAGAAAACCCAGCCTAGTTTGCCTGAACTTCTAACCTACAGAATTGTGAACTAATAAATGGGTTTTGTTTTAAGCCACTAAGTTTGTTGTAATTTGTTATGCAGCAATACAAAACTGATACCAAGTATAATTCAAGATGACCTTATTCCTCTAAAAAAAGCTAAGGAGGCTAGATTTCCTTACCCCCCACCTCATTCACCCAGTGGGTGGGCATATGATCTAACTTCGATCAGCCAGATATTCCCTTTTAGGATTTTGTATTTTAGCACATGAGTTCAGGACATAGGAAGAGTTGGAAGCCAGGAATTGTAGATGTAGTACTCTTAGCGGACTATTCCTACTACTGGGCCACTGATGGCCCAGAAGGAAAAATTATAAGTGAGAGTCTGGGACTGTAGGGATTGTGGTATAGTTAATACTTGTTATCTGGTTCATTAGGTGGTGTCTGAGAAAAAAATTTCTCCTAATTTTAAGGAATAAATTGTCTCCTACCTCAAAGACAGATAGTACCTCTCCATCCTGGTCACACTGTAGGTATGATGAAGTTTGAACCAATCGTATATCTCAATACTCGACTCATATAGCTTGATCCAGAAATGGATGCTCGATCTAATTTGGGCTAATCAGAATAGTTTTCCAGGGTTTTTCCAAATGGAGCTGGTGGTAACAGCTCTTTTCCCTTCCTGGGCATGTAGCTTTAGAATTATACACACAGAGTCACTCACTCGCAACCTTGTATCCCACCCTATGGAGAATGAAAGCAGTGAGAGGAAATATGAAAGAAAGCAGTGACCAGAGGCAAGAGAAGGGAGAATCTTGCTGACATTCAAGTTCCTGAATCTATCATCCTTCATACCTTTCTCTTTGTTTGATTACATAAGTGGATCCATTTCCATTTTGGCTTAAGATTGTCTTGACTGTTGGTGGATCCTAGCTAATATCAAGCACCAAGTGTGCTGAAGGACAGCAGAGCTGTGGATACCTATTCAAGGATAAGATTATGGAATACAGGCATAAACCCACCCTGTTAGGATGGTTTATCTAAATGTATTTTTTTAAATGAAACTTCATATTTAGTGATCGTTGTAGATGTATACGTTATTGTAAGAAATAATAAGACAGATCCAGTGTACTCTGCAAACAGTTTCCCCAAGTGGTAACATCTTGCAAAAATATAGTATGATATCTGAGCCTGAATATTGACAATGATGTAGTCAAAATACAGGACAGTTCACTAATTTATTTTCCATTTCCATAATTTTGTCACATAAAGGTGTTACATAAATTGAATCATACAATATGTAATCTTTTTGGATTTATTAATTTATTTTTTATTCAGCATAATTCCCTCGTAGTACATCCAAGTTGTTTCATGTATAAATAGTTCACTTTTTTTTTGTATTGCTGAGTAGTATTCCATGGTATGGATGTACCACACTTTGTTTAACTATTTACCCATTGAAAGGTATCTGAGTTGTTTCCAGTTTTTGGCTGTTATGACTGAAGCTGATATAAACTTTCATGTACAGGTTTTTGTGTGAACATAAATCTTCATTTCTCTCGAATAAATTCCCAGATACAATTGCTCTGCCACTTATTTAGTTTTTAAAAGAAACTTCCAAGGAAACAACCCAGGTGCCTGTCAACGGACGAATGGATAAACAAATTGTGGTATATTCACACAGTGGAATACTATGCAATGATAAAGAACAATGATGAATCCACAGAACATCTCATAACATAGATGAATCTGGAAGGCATTACGCTGAGTGAAATTAGTCAGTTGCAAAAGGACAAATATTGTATAAGACCACTATTATAAGAACTCAAGAAATGGTTTAAACACAGAAGAAAACATTCTTCAATGGTTACGAGGGTGGTGAGGGAGGGAGAGAGGTATTCACTAACTAGATAGTAGATAAGCATTACCTTAGGTAAAGGGAAGGACAACATACAATACAGGGGAAGTCAGCATAACTGGACTAAACCAAAAGCTAAAGTTTCCTGAATCAACCAATTACTTCGAGGGACAGAGTAGCAGGGGCGAGGGTCTGGGGACCATGGTTTCAGGGGATATCTACGTCAATTGGCATAGCAAAGTTTATTAAGAACAGGTTCTGCATCCCACATTGATGAGTGGCGTCTGGGGTCTTAAAAGCTAGCAAGTGGCCATCTAAGATGTGTCAATTGTTCCCAACCCACCTAGAGCAAAGGAGAATGAAGAACACCAAAGACACAAGGAAAATATTAGTCTAAGAAACAGAAAGGGCCACATAAACCAGAGACTCCATCAGCCTGAGACCAGAAGGACTAGATGGTGCCCAGCTACCACCAATGACCGCCCTGACAGGGAATACAGCAGAGAGTCCCTGATGGAGCAGGAGAAAAGTGGGATGCAGAACTCAAATTCTAGTAAAAAGACTGGACTTAATGGTCTAACTGAGACTGGAGGGAGCCCAGAAAACATGGTCCCCGGACTCTATTAGCTCAGAACTGAAACCATTCCAGAAGCCAACTCTTCAGACATAGGTTAGACTGGGCTATAAGATATAAAATGATACTTGTGAAGAGAGTGCTTCTTAGCTCAAGTAGGTACATGAGACTAAATGGGCAACTCCTGTCTGGAGGCGAGATGAGAAGGCAAAAATGGATAGGAGCTGGTTGAATGGTCACAGGAAATCTGGGGTGGGAAGGAGGAGTGTGCTGTCACATTATATGGAGAGCAACTAGGGTCACATATCAATGTGTGTGTAAATTTTTGTATGAGAAACTAACTTGAACTGTAGACTTTCACTAAAAGCACAATTTAAAAAAAAGGAAAAGAAACTGCCAAATCGTTTTTCAGCGTGGCTGTACCATTTTACATTCCCACCAACAATGTATGAGTGATCTACTGTCTCTACATCCTCACCAGCATTTGGTATCATCAGTAGTTTTGGGTTTTTATTTGCTTTGTTTTCAGACTTTCTAATAGTTGTGTGGTGATATCTTATTGTGGTTTTAAGTTTGTATTTCCCTGATGGCTAGTGAAGCTGCACCTCTTTCCATGTGTTTATTTGCTATCTGTATCTTTTCTTCAGTGAAAGATCTGTTTATGTCTTCTGATCATTTTCTAACTGGATTTTTTTTTATTAACTGTTGAGTTCTGAGAATATTTTATAGATTTTATGTGCTAATCCTTTGTCATTAGATATTGTTTCTCTCAGTCTGTAGCTTGTGCTTTAATTCTCTTCAATTGGGTTTCATAGATTAAAAGTTTTTAATCTTGATAAGGCCTAATTTATAAAATATTCCTTTTATGTACCATGGTTTTGCTGGCAAGTCTAAGAACTCCTTACCTAACTCTAGATCTCAAAAACTTTCTCCTATTTTTTTTTTTTTTTAATGTTTTAAATTAAATCTGTGTCACATTTTGAGTTAAGTTTGTATAAGATGTGAGACTTAAGCCCAAATTCATTTTTTTGCATATGGATGCCCAATTTTTCCAATACTATTAGTTAAAAAGGCTATCCTTGCTCCTTTGAATTGTCTTTGTGCCTTTGTAAAGAATAAACTGAGTATATTTGTGTGGGTCAACTTCTGGGTTCTCTATTTTTTTTTTCCATTGATCTACATATATATTCCTCCACCAGCATCACATTGTCTTGGTTACTGCGGCTCTATTCTTCATATCAAGTGGAGTGATTCCCCCACTTTAGTCTGCTTTTTCAAGATTGTTTCTGGTAGTGCAGTTGGTTAAGAGCTTGGCTGCTAACCAAAAGGTTGGCAGTTCGAATCCATTAGCCACTCCTTGGAAACCCTACGAGCAGTTCTAGGGTCGCTATGGATTGGAATCAACTAGATAGCAATGGGTTTTTAGGGCCTGTTCCTTTCCATATAAATTTTATAATAACCTTTTCCATTTCTACAAAAAGCCCTTGCTGGGATTTTGATAGAAATTGCATTAAAACTATAAATCAGTTTGTTGACAATTCACATTTTACTACATGAATCTTCCAATGCATAAATATGGTACCTGCCTCTATTTAGTTCTTTGATTTTTTTACCAGCATTTTGTAATTTTCAGCGTTACAGATTTTCTACACATTTTGTTAAATTTAAACCTAATGATTTCATTTTTTTTTAATGATTTTAAATGGTATTGCAGTTTTAATTTTTGTTTCCATATATTCATTGTTAGCATACAGAAATGTGATTGATTTTTTGTGTATTAATCTTGAATTCTGTGACTGTGCTGAACTCACTTGTTAGTTTTAGGAGTTTCTTAGATTCTTTGAGAATTTCGATACAGACAATCATCTGCAAATAAGGAGAATTTTCTTTCTTTTCAATCTGTATGTGTTTTAATTATTTTTCTTGCCTTATTTCAGTGACGAGAATTTCCAGTACTATGTTGAATAAGAGTGGTGAGAATAGACATCCTTGTTTTTCTCCCAACCTTAGAGGAAAATTATTAGTCTTTCACCCTAAAGTATGATATCAGCTGTAGGATTTTTGCAGATGCTCTTTATTAAATTGAGATAAACTTCCTTATTCTTAACTTGCTGAGAGTTTTTGTTTTGTTTTGTTTTTAATCATGGATAGGTGTGGGTGTAAATGGATTTTTTTTTTTAAACCAGATTCCAGGTTTTATTCAGGGTTACTAATGTCTCCTTAATCTGTGATGGCCCACTTTCCCTGGAGCTGGACTCTGTCTCTAGTACTCATTTATGCCTTCAAAGTAAATTATTTTGGCCGTCTGCCAGGCCCTGGGGATACAAAGTTGGATAAGACATTGGGGTCTGTTTCAAGGTACTGATAATTTAGTGAGGAAACTGGAATGTATTTTTCAGCTTATAATGTGAACAAGTGTTATGAGAAATGTGTGTAATGGCAGGCATGGTGCATTCATATAGCTCTGAAGGATTACAGTCAGCTTTCTGGAGGTAATGACATTTATATTGAGTTTTAAAGATAAGTGTGATTTTACCAAGTAAAAGAGGATGGGAGGAAAATGGAAAGGAGCAGGGGAAAATATTTTTCACACATACAAATGGCTTTAAGCATGTGCAGAACTAAGATACAGATAGTAAAACAACCACGTGCCATCGAGTCGATTCCAATTCATAGTGACCATATATAAAAGGACATGTAAATGTCTAAGTTCCAACAAAAATAGCTTAAGGTGAAAATGAGGAAGTCCTTTATGGTGAAGGACATTCACTATTGGAATTTAATAACCTAGGGATCTTGCTATTACTGGTGCTAGAACTAAATATATCCTGGAGACATTTAAAGAGAAAAGAGATACTTACTTTGAGTGCTTTAACTCTAGGCCTAACTGAAGACAGAGACAGAAATATAATGACACTTTTCGTATTAGTATTTTAAAGGCTTAAAGCACTTTCACGGACGTTCGATTGGAGACATCCAAAATTACTGAGCTACACCGAGTCTCTACACTTAACCTGTCCAAATTCCCACCCTACTATTATCATGAACACGTTCTCAAGGGAGAAAAAGAAAGAAAGAAAAGGTTTTTAAGCAGCAGGTAAGCAACATGAAAGATTGCATTCAGCCAAGGTGGATGAGAGAAGATTATGTTTTCCACAAAATGGTGCAAATAAGCTACTGGCAACCATTCGGTCATAGTTCTCTGGCTATTGAAATTTATTTCAATCTAGATACAGAAGCCCTGGTGGCACAGTGGTTAAGAGCTCAGCTGCTAACCAAAAGGTCGGCAGTTTGAATCCATCAACCACTCCTTGGAAACATTATGGGGCAGTTCTACTCTGTCCTGTATGTCTCTGTGAGCTGTAATCGACTTGACAGCAACTGGTTTTGTTTTTGGTTTTATGTAGATAGAGGTAGATAAGCAAGGTTTTTTTAATGTAGGCAATAATGAAAGAAAAGAACATTGTCAAACCTAACTAGGGCAATTCTCCCAAAGAGAACCTTCAAAACAGCAAGCAAATATGGGATCATGCAAAAGGGCATTTATTATTTGGCTGATACTAAGTGATTGCGTACTGTGTGGCAGTCATTGTGCTGAGAAAGGGGGGTGGGAGTACAAAGGCAGTTGACCCTATGCACTTCCTACAAGAAATGTGTGTGAGATGCCCAGGCAAAGCACTAGTTGAGAGGGAGGGGAATTAGAAAGACAGAAGTATTTGTCAGGAGTGAGGAGATGAAGGGCTATTTCACCGCAGGCCAAAGAAGCTTGATCAAATGCATCGATGCATGGGGACAAACCAAATATGCTTAAAGAATTTAAATTGGTTGAAATGTAAGATTTATGATACAAGTAGGGAGAGAAGTATTTTACTGCTCTAATTGAAATATGCACGTACTACTCTGGCATTGCTGCTGTTGCTGTTAGGTGCCATCAAGCCAATTTTGACACATAGTGACCCCATGTGACAGAGTAGAATTGCCCTGTAGGGTTTTCTTGACTGTAATCTTTACAGGAGCAGGTTGCCAGGTCTTTCTTCCTCGGAGCTACTGGATGACTTTTAACGGCCAACATTTCTGTTAGCAGCCAAGTGCTTAACTATTATGCCACCAGGGCTCCTTACTCTGGCATTACGGAGGGCTTATTTGTGTCCTGAATAGATCAAGCTTCAAAAGGTAGGTTAGATCCCTGACCTACTGCTAAAGGATTCAAAACTTCAACCTCTTGCCTTGATTGTTTCTTGTGCAGATGTCTGCTTACCCAATAGATGACTGGCAGAGTTGATTTTTTTTTCTTTGTCTTATAAATTAAATCCTTTGAAAAATACATGTTTTATAAGATTATTTTAACTTCGCAGTGTAACAACTTGTATTATCTCCAGGGTCTTTGATTCAAATGAGTGAAAGTTCCAAAAATTGGAAGCGTCATGATGACTATCCAACGTGTTGAGGTGAAGACATTCTATAGGCACTGTGATGGTTAAGACTGTGTGTCAACTTGGCTGGGCCATGATTCTCAGTGTTTATAGATGATCACTCCCATGATTGAATATGCTGTGAGTAGCCAATCAGATGAAAGAGAGTTTCCTTGGGGCTGTGGCCTGCATCTGAATATAAGCAGACATTCTGGCTTTTTGCTCACTCTGGATCCTGCGGCTGCCTCCTGTCGTCTCACCTCCAGTTCTTGGGACGTGAGCTGTCAGCTTATCCGCTGAACTTGGGATTCATCGATCTTCACAGCCTGTGAGCGGAGCCCTGCTCTCCGATCTGCCAATCTTGGGCTCACCAGTTTCTGTGGCTGCGTGAATTCGGAGAGGCCTCTACCCTGATCCACGGACTTGGGATGTTCTAGCCTTTACAATCGCGTGAGCTGTTTCCTTGATATAAATCTCTCTCTCTATGTATTTATACGCTTTACTGGTTTTGCTTCTCTAGAGAACCCAGCCTAAGACAGGCATCTTGGTAATTTAAAAAAAAAAAACTGAAACCAAAAGAGCTGCCATTGAGTTACTTCACTCATGGTGAGCCCATGTGTGTCAAAGTAGAACTGTGATCCATAGGGTTTTCAAGGCTGATTTTTTGAAGATGGATTCGAACTTCCAATCTTTGGATTAGCAGCTGAGCACGTTAACCTTTTGCACCACTCAGGGACTCTGGCATTATGCCCTTTATTAGTCCACTGGTCTCCTTCAGCACTTTTCATGTACATGCCTACAAATTTGTAGTCATTTTCTTAGTGATTCACTCATTTCATACTTTCTCCCTCCTTTACTATTAATCCATAAACCTAGGTTTAAGTAATAACCCAATGTCGTCCTTATATTTAAATCACAAACATGTCTTTTTTAGACTTGTTCAGGGACAGTAGGGAGACTGAAGATGAAGTGAACCAGTTAGAATCCCTCTCAGAGATTTTTAAATGTGTGACCCAAGGAGAATCAAGTAGCTAGAAGTGAACCAAATATCATCCGTGGAGAAGGCTGAACAGAGACACCATTAGGCAGTAAAAAGCCTTCAAAGAAGCAAAAATCAAGAGTGAGTCACAGCCATCTGGGAGTCCATAGGGCTGGCATAGCACCCGCACATCTTCAGTGCCTGAAATAGTTTTCCTTGTTCCTAAGAAGCCTCACTTGGTGGTTGTTTCCTGATTTACATAAATATTCTACCACTGAAGTCTTGTTCTTTCAAGTAAAATCAATGATACCAAAATATCTCTTTAGCTAACACAGTCAGACATCATGTCACAGGGTAGGGTTATGCACTTGGATTCTGGAGATAAGGTAAAATTTTGTCTTGCTGGTAAGGAGTAGGCTGGCATGGGGAAGGTGCCATGTCTAGGAGAGTAATTCAGGAAAGTAAGGACAGCGAAAGGGAATCACTGTAAATGGTTTGATCTGGAACTGGAGCTCCAGGGTCACACAAACAAAGGAATCTAAGGAAAAATTATGAGTAAGCAAAGGAAGCCAGAGGGGAGGGAGGGGCACAGTCAAAAGAAAATAAAAAAGAATCTGAGAAAAGTGAGAGATAAACAGTCTTGAAAGAGAAGAGAGAGAGTTCTCAGTTCCAAAAGTTTGTCTTCACTTTATGTCTTGTCTTTGGACAGCTATGGTAAGTACAGAACATTTGTATACTTACCTCCTCACCGTTGTCACCATGTACACACACCAATTACAGGTGCTACTTTGAATGAAGTGACTGTTTCTTATAAAGCAACAATGAAACCTGAATAACCCAGCACAGAATCAGTATTAGCTCACTTAGGGTTGAACATTATGCTACGAGATTTGGACTTCACCCTGCAAGCAGGCATCTAGGCCAGTATGCATTTATTTTTTTTAACATTTTATTACAAAAATGTTCAAACATACAGAAAATTTGGAAGTATTTTAAGTAAACACCCATATGCCCACCACCTAGTTTGTACCATAAATATTTTACTATACTTGCTTTATCACGTACACATCTATCCTTCTATCCACCCATCAAACGATCTTATTTTTGGTCCATCTCAAAAGAAATTGCAAATAACCATGTACTTCACCTAAACACTTCAGTATACATATCATTATGTACATTTCAATATTTGCTTACAGTTTTATGTAAAATATACATACAGTGAAATGCACAGATGCATATACCTCTACAACCTAAACATATCAATACTAGAGTATTATCATCATTCCAAATAGTTCCCTTATGTTCCTCCCAAGACAATCCCTGCCTTGCAGAAGCAACCAGTGTTTTCATCATTTTCCAGTCTAGACTTGTTTGCCTCTTCCAGAATTTTGTATAGATGGAATCACACAGTACATGCTCTTTTGTGTGAAGCTTCTTTCACTCAGAAACATTTCTGAGATTCAGTACCGTTATTGCATAAGTAATTCATTTCATTTTACTACTGAGTGAACACACTACAATTTGTTTATCCATTCTCTTATTGTTAGATATCTGGAGCATTTCCAGTTTGGGGGTATTAGGATTAAAACATTCCTGAATGTTTTTATACTAGTCTTTTCTATGAGCATGTTTTCATTTCTCTTGAGTAAATATCTATGAGTGGAATTACTGTGTCACAGGGTAATACAGGAGTGTATCTATTTCTTATAAGAAAATGCTTGACTTTTTTTTTTCAAAGTGGGTGCACCATTTACATTCCCACCAAAAATGTATGAGAATTCCACTTGCTCTACAACATCACCAGCATTTGGTGCTGTCATTCCTTTTAATTTTAGCCGTTCTAGTGGGTGTATAGTATTATTTCACTCTGTTTTTATTTCCATTCCCTGATGAATAATAATGTTGAATATTTTTTCATGTTCCTATTGGCCACTTTTATGTCTTCTTTTGTGGAGTATCTGCTTATAACCTTTGTCTGTTTTTATTGAATTGCCTGTTTATTTCCAAAATGGTGTCTTGTGATGTGCAGAAGATTTTAATTTTGATGAAGTCTAATTTATTATTTTCTTCTTTTGGGGTTATTTCTTTGTTCGGCCTGTCTAAAAAACCATTTTACTCACTGCAAGTCTTAGAGGTATTCTTCTGTGTTTTCCTGTGAAGATTTCAGAGTATTTTAGCTCTTATATTCAGGTCTGTGATCCTTCAACAGTTAATTTTTGTGTATGGTGTGAAGTAGAAGTTGAGGTTCTTTTGTTTTTGTTTTTGTTTTCCATAAGAATACCTCAGTATACCAGCAGCATTTACTAAAAAAACAAAAAACTCTTCTGTCCTCATTGTTGCTTTGTTGCCTTTGTTGAAAATCAAATAACAATATTGTCAACCTACTTCTGGGCTCTTTAGTCTGTTTCATTGGCCTATTTGCTGGTCCTTGTTCCAGTACCACACTATATTGATTACTATAACATTATAGTAAGTTTTAAAGTCAGGTAGTGTAAATTTTCAACCTTTGTACCTTTTTCAAGATAGTTTTGGTATTCTAGACCCTTTGTACATCCATATAAATTTTAGAATTAGCTTGGTGAGTTATACAAAATAATTTTCTGTAATTATTTGGGAAGAATTGACATCCTAAAAAAAAACTGAGCTTTCCAATCCATAAAAATGTCATATCTTTCCATTTTTTAGGTATTCTTTAATTTCCTTTAGCAATGTTGTGTAATGTTGTGTAGGTTGTATTGTATAGGTCTTGCATAACTTTTGCTAAAAATATATTTCTAATCTTTAGAATGATGCTATTATAAATGTAACTGTTTTTATTATATTTTCCAAATTTTTGCTGCCAATATATAAAAATACAACTGATTTTTGGATTGTTTATCCTGAAATCTTGCTAAGTTAAATCTAGCAGCTATTTTTAGATTTCTTAGGATTTTCAAGTAGCTATTTTTAGATTCTTTACAATTTTCTATTTAAATAAGCATGTTCTCTGCCAATGCTCATTTAATACAATGAAGCACCATCTTCCTCTGCACACGATAGAAATCTGTCACTGGTAAGAGAAAAAAATTAGACAGAAATCTAAGAATATGGTAAAAAGTGGAGCTCAGAATCACTAGAGTAGGGACTTAAGCTGGACCTTTTTCTTCTCTAATTTCTGATTTGGTATAACAGTGGGTACAATCCACAAAAAGATGGACAAAAGTGCAATAATGTGTTCCCTTTTTGTCTAAAGAATTAATCAGATTTCTTTTTCACACTTTACAATTTAATAAAGGTGGAGATATAGTAGCACTTTTCAAATATTACTTTTCTCCTTCATCTCTGAAATCCAGTTATGTTCCTAGTCTTCCTTTCCCAGACCACAGTCTCTAGCTCTGTAACTGTGGATAAATAGCTCTATTCCTCCACTGAAGGAAAATTCTCTCTGATATAACAGTAGGATAATATGAGGGATAGAAAACTTAACAACCACCTACTAGATATTGTGGAGCTTAAAAGTAAAGACATTTAGAGGAGTTCAGTTGGCAAGAGCCAATTGCCTGCTCATACCTGTGGTCCACATGGGGCGCCACTACCTTGGTAGATCCAGTTCCATCCACGGACTGTCCCTGAGCTTGCCTGTCTCAGAGATTTATTGCTAAAACTGTTCACAGTTCATCAGATTCAGGAATGCTGGTTCCCAATAACAAAGCTCACAAGAGGCTGATGAATAAAACTAGAATAACAATGTACTAATTTACACTGAGAAACATAAATCTAACGTAGATGGAGTTTTATGTCAGTCTGAGCAGACCAGATAAGTGTAAAGATAAATTGGCAGAAAGTATGCCTGGTCAGCTTGGAATTGAAACAAGGGAGGTGAGTTCATATGATGCAAATACAGTCATCCCTTGGTATCCGAGGGGGATTCCTTCCAGGACCTGCCGCAGACACCAAAATCCGAGGATGCTCAAGTCTCTTATATAAAATGGCATAATATTTGCATATAACGTCTGAACATCCTCCTGTATACTTTAAATCATCTCTAGATTACTTATAACTCCTAATACAATGAAAACGCCGTGTAAATAGTTGTTATACTGTATTGTTTAGGGAATAATGACAAAACGAGGTGAACAACGCTCAAACAACGAGGGCTGGAGAGAGACTGAGGATCTGTGAAACGGCAGGACGCTACAACAGGGTATACCTACACTTCACGGCATTCGCATGGATACAGAGTAGTGCTCGGCTCAGGGCAAGTTCAAGTTTTACTTTTTGGAACTTTCTTTTTTTCCCGAATATTTTCGACGCACTCTTAGTTGAATCCTCAGATGCAGAGGGCCGACTGTGCGTAATTTCCAAACCAAACGCATTGCGGTCCAGTTGATTCTAACTCACAGCGACCTTATAGGACAGAGTAGAATTGCCCCATAGGGATTCCAAGTCAGCAGCTGGTGGATTCCAACTGCCAATCTTTTGGTTAGCAGTCAAGTTCTTAACCACAGGGCCACCAGGGCTCCTGCGCTTAATTGCTTCAGTTTAATAGATCCTGATGTGTCCATCTCCACAGCAGGCATACTCCAGCAACTAAAAACATGCAGGTGACGTTTTTAGTTCAGAAAATATTCTTCTCTGAGTAGAGCAAATCTAATGATTGCTCCGTACTTCCGTTGCAGGGCAAACACTCCAACCTTTTTTTGCACATCCTTTCGGTGCCTGGGTTTTTACCTCCCATTAGATTACAGAATTGATTTGGAAAAAAAAAAAAATTGCTTTACAGTGAGTTGGCATTTTCTGGTTCTTACCACGGGTGGGTTTTGCCCTGGGCTATCCACAAGTAAACAATTCGATCTACCTCATTTCGAAATTTGTATTTTCTCAGGGGTGTTGCCATTTGTGTCCAATTGTATTACCTACACAGGGAAGTTTCAGTTCTAGGAATGCCCTGAAATTCTCATTAAATCTTCAGAATGGTCCTGAGGTAGAAGTTTCTACTCTATTTTATCTTTACAGATGTGAAAACTGAGGCTTAGAGAATTTAAGTGATTTTTCCATGGTCGGTTGACGAACATGTATTCAGCACCTACCATATGCCAGGCATGGTGGGAAGAGATAGAGTAATAAACTGTTTATGTCTGCTATCTTGCAAAGAGCCCTGCTGATGCAATGGTTAAGCGCTTGGCTGCTAACCGACAGGTGGGTTGTTTGAACCCACCAGAGGCTTCATGGGAGAAAAGACCCTGCAATCTGCTCTCATAAAGATTATAGCCTAGGAAACACTATGGGACAATGCTGCTTTGTCCTACAGGGTCGATGTGAGTTGGAATTGACTGGACAGCACACAACGACAACATATTACCTTATAAGACCGTAACCAAACCCATTGCCGTCGGGTAGATTCCAACTCAGAGTAGAACTGCACCATAGGGTTTCCAAGGAGCAGCTGGTGGATTCGAAATGCTGACCTTTTAGTTAGCAACCAAGCTCTTAATCACTGCACCACCAGGGCTCCTACAAGACCATAGCAGTTATCAAATTAAATTTAAACATGTGAGACATTTAATAAATGCAACCATACTCTTCAAATAACAGGGCTCTTTGTTACATTTGAGGCTTATTTTAGTTCATGAATGAATGAATGAACATGCACTATTTTCAGTATACCTTCTTTTTATGAATAAAGGAAAAGCAAAGTTCAATAAGTATGTTGAAATTTTTAGAATTTCAAATGATAGTCCCAATTGTTGTAACTTCTAATGAATTCCAGCAGTGTTTCTTGCATTGTGTTGAATACAGAGAGGTGACCCAGACTAAGACACGCACCATCAAAGTGGGACAAAGGTCATCAAGATAGCTGAAGGAGAATGTGAATAACTTGTTCCAAGAGAAACCAGCTGGAGCCGGTTTCTGAATGCTAAACAGTTTTGAGTTTCTCTTTGATTCAAGGAAACCAAATCCTCACAACTTAAACTTTGAGATGCTTTCTGAACATCTACAAGCTCCCCAAACTGAGCTGGGAATCTCCTGTGGAGAGGTTTTCTTGGGTCATTTTTCTTAATCCTCTCTTCTGCACTGGTTAGAGGATATAAGAGAAATAGCCTCTGTCAGATATTTTCTTCTCTGATCCTAGCACAATACCGGAGGGGCAAAGGTCTTGCAACACACAAAGGGGAAACATAAGATAAACCAACTAGTAAGATGGTTCAGTTTAAAACAACATCAGCTGTTGTTGTTAGATGCTATTGAATTGGTTCTGACTCATAGCGACCCTATGCACAGCACAACGAAACACTGCCCGGTCCTGCACCATCCTCACAATTGTTGCTATACTTGAGCCTGTTATTGTAGCCACTGTGTCAATCGATCTTGTTGAGGGTCTTCCTCTTTTTCGCTGACCCTCTACTTTACCAAGCATGATGTCCCTCTCCAGGGACTGATTCCTCTTGATAACATGTCTAAAGTATGTGAGATGTAGTCTCTCCATCCTTGCTTCTAAGGAGTATTCTGGTTGTACTTCCTCCAAGACAAATTTGTTTGTTCTTTTGGCAGTCCATGGTATATCAATATTCTTCGCCAACACCACAATTCAAAGGCATCAATTCTTCTTCGGTCTTCCTTATTCATTGTCCAGCTTTCACATGCATATGACGTGATTGAAAACACCAGCAGCTTGAGTCAGGCGCACCTTAGTCTTGAAGGCGACATCTTTGCTTTTTAACATTTTAAAGAGATCTCTTGCAGCTGATTTGCCCAATGCAATGCGTCTTTCGATTTCTTGACTGCTGCTTCCATGGGTGTTGATTGTGGAGCCAAGTAAAATGAAATCCTTGATAACTTCAATGTTTTCTCCATTTATCATGATATTGCTTATTAGTCCAGTTGTGAGGATTTTTGTTTTATGTTGAGGTGTAATCCACACTGAAGGCTGTGGTCTTTGATCTTCATCAGTAAGTGCTTCAAGTCCTTCTCACTTTCAGCAAGCAAGTAGATACCATTTATTTAGTTCTTCAGATATAACAGACACTGCATTAAGCATTTAATATAGTGTCTTAATTTAACATTAAATCAAGGATGGGAGGGTAGGACTATGATGTTTATAGTTATAGGTGAGGAACCGTGGCTCAGAGAGGTTCAGTGACATTACCCAAATCTAATAAGCACTGAGCAAGGATTCAAACCCAGTGATGACAAGTTCCAAAACACTGCCCCTTTCCATTAAGAGCTGGGAGGCTGAGCTGCCACAGAAGTTCCTTTCCTGATTCTGGCCTGATTTAAACAAATTGCCATTGAGTAGATTCCAACTCATGGCAATCTTACGCGTGTCAGAATAGAACTGTGCTCCATAGAGTTTTCAGTGGCTGATTTTTCACAAGTAGATCATCAGGGCTTTCTTCCAACATGCCAATGGTCCGACTCAAATCTCCAAACTTCTGGTTAGCAGCTGATCATGTTAACCCTTTGCACCACACAGGATCTCTAGTTGCTTCTTTTTATGTACCTCCTAGAGTATCTACTATGACTATATTACAGCATTTTATATTTAGTATTGTGTTTTTGAAAAAAGTATTTTCTGCACTAGATTCTTCTTGGGGCCCTGGTGGTGCAGTGGTTCAGCGTTTGGCTGCTAAACAAAAGGTCAGCAGTTCAAATCCAGCAGCTGCTCCTTGGAACCCCTATGAGTAGGAATTGACTCAACAGCAATGCACTTTTTATGCGTAGATTCTTCTTGTTGGGTGCTGCCAAGTCAATTTTGACTTAAAGTGACCCCACATGATAGAGTTGAACTGCCTCATAGGGTTTTCTTGTCTGTAGTCTTTACAGAAGCAGATTACTAGATCTTTTTCCTGCAGAGCAGCTGGGTAGGTTTGAACCACCAGTCTCTTGGTTAGCAGCCAAACACTTAACCATTACTCCCCCAGGGCTGCTTGTGCTAGGTTCTGCTCTCTTTGAAGTCAGGGGTTATGTTTAAATTTGTTCTTTGGAACCATGTTGCAATGCTGCATAAAACTTATTCAAAACAGTCTTGAGCAAGGATTTACTGAATTGAAGGTTATTTGAGGGATTGAAAGGGATTGAGTGATAGGTAAACCAAAGTGGAAATGATATACATCAACTCAATTTGTTTCATGAATTTTGCTAAGATGATGAACCAGTCAGAGATTGTGTCCATAAACAAAGAGCAGGAGCAATTTATTGAGTATCTTATCTACTATATTCTCGTAATTTTGTTATGCACTGTGGGAGAATATAGCTCCTGTTCTAAAAGACGTTATGGTATCATGGAAGAGAGAAGAAAACCACAGATCTTGAAGAATGGAAACGTTTGTCTTTATATCTTCAGGATCTGTCAAGTTGTTTGTTCCAGAAAAAATGTTTACTAAAAGTTTGTTGAATGAATTAAAAAAGAGAATGAATCATAGACTGTCCACCATTAAGAGCTAGATTTCAGACTTTTAAAAGGGGTTCTAGACTTTCTTAGGTTGCAATAGACAGAAAATCCATCTTAAGCTTCTGTTTGAAACTTCCCTTATCTCCCTCCTATCCCATCTGGATTAATCAGTTTTAATGCATTGCCGTTGTCATCGAGTCAATTCCGACTCATAGCCTTACACCTTCTCTAAATCTAGAGGGTTCATTTCCTCTGACTCGGAAGGTCCTAGTTGCCTAGGTCCAGTTTCTGTTTCAGAGGGAGTGTCTTCTAAGGAATTAACATGCAAGACACAAGACTATAGGAGAAAATCAGTAGGCTAAAAATGTTACTTAACAAATGTTACTAATTAAAAAGGCCATTAATTCAGATTTTGTTAGAATTTAATATGGACTAGAGTGAAATTTACTTTCACATGCCTGTAAGACATGGTTTGCTAATAAAAATAATGCAATAATATTGGGAGAATACACATTTAAAAAAGAAAGACCAAGAAGTTCCCAATTATCCTTTACCTACAATAATCATAATGCCACTTGCAATTTATTCATATGTTTTCATTTAAACGGATTCTCTATAAATCTCCAATATCTAGCACCTTATTTATCTATTTATTTATATGCTGTCTGGTTCCAAAAAGAAGTTAAGGTGGCTAATATAATTCAGTGGAAAACCATACATTCGTAGAATTCATTACAAAGAACATCTGTATGTGTATCTCAATTAATCTGCACAGCAAAGTTATCTGAAGTAGGTAGAAGAGATCTTATAGTGCTCATTTCAGAAGTACAGACAGGCTCAGACATGCTCAATGGCTTGTCTAAGCTGATCATAGAGATGGGAGATGCAAGGCAAGAACTTCTCTAGGAACTCAGTCCAGAGTCATCTCTATCGCACTGGCCACCTCCTATAATTACTGTGCATGCTTGAAAATAAATAAAGCTCTGTCTCCTAAAAGAAAAACAAAAACCACATCTCTAATTCAGATGCCTTCCTAATCAGAGTTATGTATCTGAAATTGGGTTGTAAATGGCACTGAATCACAAAGGTGGGGCAAGAAGCTCCATCTCAGCATGTTGAAGTATGTGCAGGAAAGAAAGGCCGGGCCTAGACGTGGAAGTGGGACTGAGAAGAAAATGGCATTTGTATAATGCTACAACCATCTCTCAAATCAATGCCCTCTGCTCCACTGCCCCTGATGCTGCAGTTGTCCAAGCCTGTTTCTTCTTTGGATGGGACTATTGCAATAGCCCACAACTTGAACCCTCCTTGGATCTAGTGTTTATTCACTGGAGTTAACCTTTTTCATTTCCACGGAGATCCTCTCTTGATCCTCTTCATGAATAGAGATCCAATAAATCACCTATCCCTGCCTAAATGCCTTTATTATTTCTTCGTATTGTACTTCAAAAACATAATAATAATAAAAAATCCTTAGACTGAATGCAAAATCCTTGAGGGTCTGTTCCCAAATTAATTCCTTTTTCCATCCTGGGCAGCTGTCCTGATTCTATGTGCTTTTTCTTTTTCTTTTTTAAATTATGTTGTGTTTTAGGGGAAGGTTTACATCACAAATTAGTTTTTCATTTAAAAATTTATACACAAATTGTTTGGTGACATTGGTTGCAATCCCTGCAATGTGTTAGCACTCTCCTTTCTTTTTCACACCCCAGGTTCCCCACATCCCAGTTTCCCCGTGACCATTTGTCCAGTTTTCTCGTCCCTTCCTGCCTTCTTGTCTGTGCTTTCAGGTAGGTTTTGCCCATTTGGTCTCATATACTTGACTGAACTAAGAAGCACGTTCCTCATGTGTGTTATTGTTTGTTTTATAGGCCTGTCTGATCTTTGGTTGAAAGGTGGGCTTCGGGAGTGGCTTCAGTTCTGAGTTAGTAAGGTGTCGAGGGATCATAGTCTCAGGGTTCCTCCAGTCTCTGTCAGACCAGTAAGTCTGGGCTTTTTTTGTGAATTTGAATTTTGTTCTATGTTTTTCTCCCTCTGTCCAGGGCCCCCCATTGTGAACCCTGTCAGAGCTGTCAGTGGTGGTAGCTGGGCACAATCTAGTTCTTCTGGGCTCAGGCTGGTAGAAGCTGTGGTTCATGTGGTTCATTAGTCCTTTGGAGTAATATTTTTTTGTGTGTCTTTGGTTTTCTCCATTCTTCTTTGCTCCGAACATGATGGGATCAATAGATATACCTTAGATGTCTGCTCACAAGCTTTAAAGATCCCAGACACTAGTCACCAAAGTATGATGTAGAACATTTTCTTTGTGAACTATGTTATGCCAATTGACCTTGATGTCCCCAGAGACCATGGTCCTCAGCCCTCAGCCCCAGTAACTTGGTTCCTCAAGGTGTTTGGATGTGTCTAAGAAGCGTCTATGACTTTGCCTTGGTCAAGTTGTACTGCCTTCCCCTACATTGTGTGTTGTCTTCCCTTCACCAAAGTTAACACTTGTCTACTATTTAGTTAGTGATTTCTCCTCCTCACACCTCCTCTCCCTTGTAACCATCAAAGATTGCTTTTTTCTGTGTGTAAACTTTTTCTTGGGTTTTTATAATAGTGGCCTCATGCAGTATTTATCCTTTTGTGATTGACTTATTTCACTGAGAATAATGCCCTCCAAATTCATCCATGTTGTGAGATGTTTTGCGGATTCATCATTGTTCTTTATCGTTGAGTAGTATTCCACTGGGTGTATGTACCATAATTTGTTTATCCATTTATCTGTTGATAGGTACTTAGGTTGTTTCCATCTTTTTTCTATTGTGAATAATGCTGCAGTGAACATGAGTATGCTTATCTATCCGTGTGACAGCTCTTATTTCTCTATGATATATTCCTAGGAATGGGATTGCTGGATCCTATGATATTTCTATTTCTAGTTTTTTACATTCCCACAAGCAGTGCATAAGCGTTCCAATCTACCCACAACCTCAACAACATTTATTATTTTCTGTTTTTTTGATTAGTGCCAGAAATGTTGGGGTGAAGTGGATCTCAGAGTAGTTTTGATTTGCATTTATCTACTGGCTAGTGATCGTGAGCAGCTCCTCATGTGTCTGCTAGCTGCCTGAATGTCTTTGAAGTGTGTCATATTCTTTGCCCATTTTTTAATTGGATTATTTGTTTGTTGTTGTTGAGGTGTTGAAGTATTCTATAGATGCTGAAGTATTCTATAGATTCTAGAAATTAGATTTTTTTTGGATATATCATAACCAAATTTTTTTTTCCAAGACTGTAGGTTCTCTTTTTACTCTTTGGTGAAGTCTTTTGATGATCTTAAATATTTAATTTTTAGGAGCTCCCAGTTATCTAGTTTACGTTCTGTTATTTGTGCATTGCTAGTTATGGTTTGCATCCTATTTATGCAGTATATTAGGGCCCATAGCATTGTTCCTATTTTTATTGGTTTTATTGGTTTATATTTTTAGGTCTTTGATCCATTTTGAGTTAGTTTTTGTGTATGGTGTTAGGTGTGGGTCCTGTTTCATTTATTTTACAGATTGACATCCAGTTTTTCCAGTATCATTTGTTAAAAAGACTGTCTTTTCCCCGTTTAATGGACTTGGGTCCTTGTTGGAGATGAGCTCACTATAGGTGGATGGATTTACATCTGGGTTCTCGATTCTGTTCCATTGGTCTATGTGTCTGTTGTTGTATCAGTACCAGGCTATTTTGACTACTACAACTATAAACAAGGTTCTAACATTAGGTAGTGTGAGGCCTCCTACTTTATTCATCTACTTCAATAATATTTTGCTTTTCAGGGGCCTCTTTCCTTTCCATGTGAATTTGGTGATTAAGTTTTCCATCTCATTAAAGAATACTGTGGAAGTTTGGAAGGGGATTGCATTATATCTGTAGACTGGTTTAGTAAGATTGACATTTTCACAACGTTGAGCCTTCCTGTCAATAAGTATGGTATGTTTTCCCATTTATGTAGGTGTCTTTTGGTTTCTTGCACTAGTGTTCTGTAATTTTTTTTTCTCTTCTTTTAATTGTAATTTAGATGAAGGTTTACAGAACAAATGGCTTCTCATTAAAAACTTAGTACACATATTGTTTTATGCCAATGGTTAACAACCCCATGGCATGTCAACACTGTCCCTTCTCAGCCTTGGGTTCTCTATTACCAGCTTTCCTGTCCCCTCCTGCCTTCTAGTCCTTGTCACTGGACTGTTGTGCCCCATTAGTCTCGTTTTGTTTTATGGGGCTGTCTAATCGTTGACTGAATGATGAACCTCAGGAATGACTTCATAACTGAGCTAAAAGGGTGCCGGGGGCCATAGTCTCATGGTTTCTCCAGTCTCTCTCAGGCCAGTAAGTCGGGTCTTTTTTTGTGAGTTAGAATTTTTTCTACATTTTTCTCCAGCTCTGTCTGGGACCCTCTGTTGTGATCCCTGTCAGAGCAGTCAGTGGTGGTAGCCGGGCACCATCTAGCTGTACTGG
>NW_004443952.1:2789408-2824907 GCF_000243295.1 Trichechus manatus latirostris | reverse complement strand
GATTTTTTTAATTACCTTTTCAATCTCTTCTCTTGTTATGGGTCTGTTCAGATTTTCAGGTAGTGTGTTTCTAGAAATTTGTCCATTTCCTCTAGATTTTCAAATTTGTTAGAGTGTAGTTTTTCATAATACTCTTTTATGATCTTTTTTATTTCAGTTGAATCTGTTGTAATGTCCCCCATCTCATTTCTTATTTGTGTTATTTGCATTCTCTCCTGTTTCTCTTTTGTCAGTTTGACTAGTGGTTTGTCGATTTTGTTGATGCTTTCAAAGAACCAACTTTTGGTTTTGTTGATTCTTTCTGTTGTTTTTCTATTCTCTATTTCATTTATTTCTGCTGTGATCTTTATTATTTCCTTTCTTCTAGTGGCTGTAGGCTTCTATTGCTATTCTCTATTTGTTCGAGTTCTGTAGTTAAGGTTTTGATTTTGTTCCTTTCTTGTTTGTTGATGTGTGCATTCATTGCTATGAGTTGACCTCTGATGGCTACCTTTACTGTATCTGAAAGATTTTGGTATGATGTATTTTCATTCTCAGTTGATTCTAGGAATTTTTTTATTTCATCTTTGATTTCCTCTATTACCCAGTGGTTCTTAAGCAGAGTATTATTTAGTTTCCATGTAATGAATTTTTTTTGCTTGCTTTTCCTGTTGTTAATTTCTACTTTGAAGGTGTTGTGATCAGAGAAGATACTTTGTACTATCTCAATGTTTTGCATTTTGTTGAGGGTTGCTTTGTGGCCTAAGTTGTGGTTTATTCTGGAGAATGTTCCATATGCATTGGAAAATAATGTGTACTTTGCAGCTGTGGGTGGAGTGTTCTATATATGTCTGTGAGTTCTGGTTGGCTGATTGTGGCCTTTAGATCTTCTGTATCTTTGTTGAGTTTCTTTCTAGATGTTCTGTCCTTTACTGAGAGTGGTGTATTGAAGTCTCCTACTATTATGGTGGATCTGTCAGTTTCTCTTTTCAGTGCTGTTAGAGTTTGTTTCATGTATTTTGGAGCCCTGTCATTTGGTGTGTAGATGTTTATTATAGTTATGTCTTCATGCTGCATCATCCCTTTAATTATGATGCAGTGCCTTTCTTTGTATTTTATGTTGGATTTTGTTGTAAAGTCTATTTTATCTGAGATTAGCATTGCCACTTCTGATCTTTTTTGGTGGTTCTTTGCTTGATATATTTTTTCCATCCTTTGATTTTTAATAAATTTATGTATTTGTTTCTAAGGTGTGTCTCTTATAGACAGCATATTGATGGATCCTTTTTTTTTTTTAATCCATTCTGTCACTCTCTGTCTCTTTATGGGTGCATTTAGGCCATTTACATTCAGTGTAATTTTTGATAGATGTAAGTTTATTGTTGTCATTTTGTAGTGGTTTTCTTTTTTGTGTGGTGCTGACAATTTCTTTATTCCTCTTACTCCCCTGTCCTGAATTCCTTTTGATTGTAGATTTTTTCATTTCTTTTGTTTTGGTAGATTTTGTTTTTACTGAGACTTCATGTTTTTCCTGTTTATTTTGATGAGTACGTTTGTTAACTTTCTTTGTGTTTACACTGAAATTTACCCTACCTTCCTAAGCTGGAACCAGTCTATTATTGCTTGGAGTTGCCTCGCCTTCCTCTCCATTAGAAAGTTCTATACCTACACCATTTATTCCCTCTTTTATTGTTCTGATGTTGTTGCCATTTACAGATTAATGTCTTTGGTTCCCTCTTATAAACCTTTTGGTTTTGAATAGTCCTTGTGAGTTCCTTTCCTAGGTTGCTATCTGGTTGGTGCGATCTTGTGTCCTAGATTCAGGCTGTTGTCTGATATTTGTTCTCATACTGAAGGATTCTTTTTAATAATTCTTGCAAGTTTGGTTTGGTTTTTAAATATTCCTTTAATTTCTGTTTATCTGGAAATGTCCTAATTTTGCCATCATATTTGAATGAGAGTTTTGCAGGATATATTATTCTTGGCTGGCAGTATTTTTTCTTTCAAGGTTTTATATATGTCACCCCATTGCCTTCTTGCCTGCATAGTTTCAGCCAAGTGATCAGAGCTTAGTCTTATTGTTTCCCCTCTGTATGTGATTTTTTGTTTTTCTTGTGCTGCTCTCAGAATTCTTTCTTTGTCTTTGGTTTTAGCGAGTGTGATTATGATATGCCTTGGTGATTTTCTTTTGGGGTCTATCCTATATGGGGTTCATTGAGCTTCTTGGATGGTCAGCTTTTCATCTTTCATGATATTAGGGAAGTTTTATGTCAGCAATTCTTCAATGATTCTCTCTGTGTTTCCCATTTTCTCCCCGTTCTGGAACTCCAAACACTCAAATTTTTGCTTTTGATTGTATCGCACATAATTCTCAGGGTTTCTTGATTTTTCTTTGTTCTTTTTTCCGATTTTTCCTAAAACAAAGTTGTATCCAAGTGGTTGTCTTCAGTTTTGCTAATCTTGTCTTCCATCATTTCAAACCTGCTCCTCAGCCCTTCTATGACACTGTTCATTTCTGAAATCTTGTTTACCTTTTGGATTTCTATTGTTGTTTTTGTATAATTTCTAGTTGTGAATTTATTTTGGTATTTTGTTCCTGCATTATTTTCCTGAATTCTGCCATTTTTTTGTCTGTATTTTCCATGAATTTGTCTGCTTTTTCCATGAATTTGTCTCTTTTTCCCTCATTTTTGTCTGCTTTTTGTTTCAATTCTTGGATAGCTCTGAATATTAGAGATTTTAATTCCCTATCAGGCAGTTCTAGTGCCTTTTCTTCTACTGGAAAGTCATCTGGTGTTTTATTTTGGATGTCTACTGGAACCATCTTGTCCTGTTTTTCTATGTTTTGATGTTGCCTGCTGTCTTTGGGAAATTCAGTAGTTATTTTCTTCATTTATTGATGGTAGATTTATTTGTTTTGTCTTGATTTTTTTGTTTTCTTTGGTTATGTCTGAGCTGGCGGGCTATGTGTTGTTTGTTGTTTACTTGTCTATGGACACGATATTTTTCACCTCCTTGTCCAATGAGCAGGGCCAGTCATTCAGCTATGGTGTATCAGGACAGGTCCAGCTTAAGGGGAGGGGCTGGGATGGGTTGTTTGTTGCACATACTTTGGGCCAACAAAATGAGTCATTGGTCAGCATGGGAAAGGTTCCAGAAGGTCTTGCCTGTGCTGCTCAGGAGTGCAAGATTCAGCATACGGTGCAGATAGGCAGGAGGTGGGGGTGGGGAAGTTGTGATGTGCGGAGGTAGGTTGGGTATGGAAAAGAAGAGAGAGAGGAGAGAGAGAGACAGGATCAAAAAAAGAAAAAAAAATGCTAAGGGAGCTTGTCATTGGTGTGGAGAGAAAGGAACCAAGAAATGGAGAAAGACAAAGAGGGGGGAAAAAAAGAAATAGATAAATTAAAAAAAAAAATTGCACCTAGGGATTTCACCAGATCGGTTGCATGGATCGAGGAGCTGCTCCCAAGCTGGGCAGTATAGCCTGGCTTTAAGGGGTGAAGATTATACAGAGCACCAGGTATTCAGGAGACTGTAAAAGAAGGTAAGTAGAAAGAGATGTGAAATCAAAAAATGAAGAAAAATAAAAAGAGAAAACAAACAAAAAATTGAACAAGAAAGAAGCACACACACACACACAAAACCCCCAGGAATCCCACCAATGTGGCCATGAGGATTGGGGAAAGGGGCCAGGGAAGCAGTTCCCCAGCTGAGCAGGCTTCACAGCCTGTCAAGAAGAGCAAATAGTGCACACGGAGTCAGGTGTTCAAGAGAAAGGAGAGGGAGGAGGTCAGAGACAGGGAAGAAACCAAAAGGGGTCACGGAAGGCAATACCAGCAACAAAGAAGTGACACTGAAGATGCTGGCTGGTGTGGGCAGGGTGAATTTGCCTGGCACGGAACTGGCACTTCCCTTGCTGCAGTTCCAGCCTGCTGGGGAGCGGTGTCAGCTCTCTGGGAAGCTGGGAATCCTCCCACTGGGAAGCAGCAAATTGGCCTGCTGGGAAGCCAGCAATCTGCCTGCTGGGATGCAGCAGAGCAGCTAGCCCAGGATGCGGCAAAGGTCAAGCAGGGGGGAGGTAGGGCTGGGGGTGGAAAAGTGTGTATCGCTGATTACCGGCTGCTCTGTCTCCTGCTGAGAGCTCTGTGAATCTGCTTTCCTGAACGCCCTGTCTGCTGATCTCCGGTAGGAGTCTAAGATGGCGGATTCATGCTGATAGGGGACTCCGCTGGTAACTCTCCTTGCTCTGTGTTCTCTGTCTGTTTCTTATACCATTCAGTGCTTGGATGAGTTCTTTACCACTTCAGTTGATGCTTAGGGATTCAGGAATGCCACTTTTCTGTTTTACTTAGTTTTTCGGGCCTTTGCTGCAGAAGGACAGCATGGTGCTTCTGTCTATAGCGCCATGTTCCCGGAATTCTCTCTGTACTTTTCTTTGTATATGTCTTTTACATCCCTGGTTATATTTATTCCTAAGTATTTCATCTTTCTAGGGGCTATTATAAATGGTATTGTTTTCCTGATTTCCTTTTCAAAATTCTCTCTGTTGGTTTATAGGAATCCAACTGCTTTTTGTATATTGATCTTGTATCCTGCTGCTCTGCTGATTTTTTCTATTAGTTTCAGTAGTTTTCTTGTGGAATATTTCAGGTTCTCTATGTATAAGATCATACCATCTGCAAATAGGGATAGATTTACTTCTTTCTTTCCAATCTGAATGCTCTTTGTTTCTTTTTTTTCCATATTGCTCTAGCTGGGACTTCCAGCACAGAGTTAAATGAGAGTAGTAATAAAGGGCATCCTTGTCTTGCTCCCATTCTCAGGGGAAATGCTTTCAGCCTCTCTCCATTGAGAATGATATTGGCTGTTGGTTTTGTATAGATGTCCTTTATTATGTTGAGGAATTTCCCTTCTTTTCCTATTTATTGAGAGTTTTTATCATGAATAGGTTTTGGACTTTATTAAATTCCCCTTCTGCATCGATTGTTCTATTGTTGTTCTATTCATGTGGTGGGTTACATTGATTGATTTTCTGATGCTGAACCATCCTTGCATGCCTGGTATGAATTCCACTTCATCATGGTGTATTACTTTTTGATATGATGCTGAGTTCTATTGGCTAGAATTTTGTTGAGAATTTTTGCATCTATATCCATGAGAGATATTGGTCTGTAATTTTCTTTGTTTGGTGATGACTTTACCTGACTTTGGTATCAGGGTTATGCTGGTTTCATATTCATATTTTATTTGGGAATGTTCTTTCCTTATCTGTGTTCTGAAATAGTTTGAGTAGTAGTGATGTGAGCTCTTCTCTGAATGTTTGGTAGAATTCTCCAGTGAAACAGTCCGGGTGAGGGCAATTTTGTTGGGAGGTTTTTTATTACTTCTTCAATCTCTTCTCTTGTTATAGGTCTGTTTAGATTTGCTATCTCATCTTGTGTTAGTTTAGGTGGGCTGTGTGTTTCTAGGAATTTGTCCATTTCCTTTAGGTTCTCAAATTTGTTGGTGTAAAATTTTTCATAGTATTTTGTTATGATCCTTTTTATTTCAGTTGGGTCTGTTGTAATGCCACCCATTTCATTTCTTATTGGGGTTCTTTGCTTCCTCTTCTGTTTTTCTTTTGTCAGTTTGGCCAATGGTTTGTTGATTTTGTTGAACTCTTCAAATAACCAACTTTTGATCTTGTTGATTCTTTCTATTGTTTTTCTGTTCTCTATTGGATTTATTTTTGCTCTAATCTTTATTATTTCATTTCTTCTGGTTGCTGCTCTCTTTCTATTTGTTTGAGTTTTAGGGCTAATGTTTTGATTTTGGTCCATTCTTTTTTATGAACCTTTCTTGCTATAAATTGACCTCTGAGTGCTGCTTTTTTTTTCTTTCCCAAAGGTTTTGGTATGATGCATTTTCATTCTCATTTAATTATAGGAATTTTTTAATTTCCTCTTTGATTTCTTCTATTACCCGGTTGTTTTTAAACAAGGTTTTATTCAATTTACATGTATTTGATTTTTTCCTTGCTCTTTATGTTATTGATTCCTACTTTTATGACATGATTAGAGGGAATGTTTTACACTATTTTAATGTTTCTGATTTTATTGAGGGTTATTTTGTCGTCTAAAATGTGGTTCATTCTGGAAAATGTTCTATGTGCATTGGAAAAGAATGTATACTTTGCTGCTGTTGGGTATTCTATATACACCTATGAGGTCAAGTTGGTTGATTCTGGCCTTTAGTTCTTCTGTATCTTTGTTGACTTTCTAGATGTTCTGTCCATTACCAAGAGTGGTTTGTTGAAGTCTCCTACTATTATTGTGAAACAGTCTATTTCTCTTTTCAGTGCTGTTATGGTTTGTTTTATGTATTTTGGAGCCCTGTCATTGGGTGCATAGATATTTATTCAGGTTGTGTCTTCTTGGTGGATTGTCCTTTTCATCATTATATAATGTTCTTTCTTGTCTTATATGGTTGATTTTGTCTTAAAGTCTATTTTATGTGAGATTAGTATTGCCACTTTTGCTGTTTTGTGGTTACCATTTACTTGATATATTTTTTTCCATTCTTTGATTTTTAATATATTCATGTCTTTGTGTCTAAGGTATGACTCTTGTAGACAGTGTATTGATAGGTTGTGCTTTTTTATCCATTCTGTTACTCTTTGTCTTTTTGCAGGTGCATTTAAACCATTAACATTGAATGTGATTATTGATAAGTGTGAGTTTATTGGTGAAATATTGTTGTGCTTTTTTGTGGTTTAATGTTTTCTTTGTTCATCTTACTTTCCTGTGCTGAATTCCTTTTGTTTGTGGATTATCTTTTCTTTTATTATTGCAGAGTTTGTGTTTACTGACACTTCATGTTTTTCTTCTTTTTAATTTCTGATGAATAGATTTGTTAACATTTTTGTGGTTAAATTGAAATTTACCCTTAACTTCCTATGTTTGAACCAATATTTTATTACTTGGTATCACCTTGACTTCCTCTCCCTTTCAAAGTTTTGTATCTATACCATTTATTCCCCTTTTATTTTTTTGATGTTTTCATCATTTTCAGATTGATGTCTCTGTTTCCCTGTTTTATGTCTTTTAGCTTTGTTTTATTATTGAGAGTTCTTTACCTAATTTGATATCTGGCTGATTCTGTCTTATGTCCTAGACTCATGTTATTGTCTGTTTTCATTTTTCTTGAGCTACTCTCAGGATTCTCTCTTTGTCTTGGTTTTGGCAAGTGTGATTATGCTATGTCTTGATGACTTTCTTTTAGGGTCTCTTCTTTATGGGATTTGTTAAGCTTCTTAGTTGGTCAGTTTTTCGTCTTTCATGATATTTGGGAAGTTTTCTGCTGGCACATCTTCAACAATCTTCTCTTTTTTTCCCCCATTTTCTCCCCCTCTTCTGGAACTTCAATCACATGCAAATTTTTGACCTTGATTGTGTCCCACATAATTTTTAAGTTATCTTCATTCTTTTATCTGCTATTTCCTCAAACAAAGTGACATCCATGGATTTGTCTTCAATCTCACTGATTCTGTCTTCCATTGTTTCCAATTTGCTCCTAAAACTTTCTTTTGAGTGGTCTGTTTCTGAAATTTTCTTGTTTATTTTTTGGATTTCTAGTTGCTGCTTTTGTATGATTTCTATTTGTTTATTTATTTTGATGTATAGTTTTTGTATTATTTTCCTGAATTCTTCTATTGATTTCTTTGTATTTTCTGATTTGGGCAATGTTTTCATTTGTTTTGTCTGTGTTTTCTATGGTTTTGTCTATTTTTCCTTGGTTTTGTCTATGTTTTCCTTGATCTCCTTCTTAATCTCTTGGAGAGCCCTAAATATCAGTCTTTTGAATTCCATATCAGATAGTTCCACTGCCTTTTCTTCTACCAGAAGGTCATCTGATCCTTTATTTTGGTCACTTGCTGGAGCTATCTTGTCCTGCTTTTTTATATGTTTTGATATTGTCTGCTGTCTCCAAGACATTTTATTTTCTTTCTTTATTAATTGTTTGTTTCATCTTGCTTCTTTGTTTTGTTTTGACATGTCAGGACGGGTGGGCCAGGCATACTTTGCTGCTGGCTCTTCTGTGTGCATGATAGCTCTCAGCACCTTTTCCAGGTGGGCAGGCCAACATCAGGCAGGGAAAGCCTGCTTCACTGTATACTCGTTTGGTAAGTGGCTGAGGGCAGACTAGGTGGGCTCTGTCTTCCTCCTGATGTTGGTCCAGTGGTGTGGAAACGTTCACAACCCTTCGTCTGATAGGCAGGGGTGTTGAACAGGAAGTGGTATGGGGTCATTTTCCACCGTTCAGCAGCTGGTCATGTAGCAGGAGGGAAAGGGCAGTGTAGGCTTGGTGTGATGCTGTAGCTGTGGCAGCTCAGTGAGGGAAGATGGGAAGGGGGAATGGTGTATGGGGCTAGGTAGGGAGAAGAAAGAAAGGAAAAGAGAGAGAAAAGGGGAAAAAAGGGTAACTGGTAGTTGGGGATGGGTCTTACCTGGGGGCTGGTGGGACAGAAGGAGATGTGGTATTCGGGGTAGGTGGGATGGAGAAAGAAAAGGAGGAAAGGGAAAAAAATGGTGTGACAGGAGTCTGCAGGGCAGAGCCAAGGTGGTGGCAGGCCAGTGGTTCTCTACACATGGCGGTGTGGCATGGTCTGGTGGGAAGGGATAAAGGTGGTGTATGGGGCCAGGTGGGAGGGAGAAAGAAAAAAGAAGAAAGGGAAAAAAAGAAAAAAAATGGTACTGCAGGAGCTGGTAAATGGGGACAGGGGAACCCAGGGTGGTGGTGGATCAATGGCTCTCTACCCGTGGCATTGTGGTGTGGCTCACCGGAAGGGGTAGAGGTGGCTTACGGGCTAGGTGGGAGGGAGAAAGAATAGGAAGAAAGGGGAAAAAATGGCACAGTGGGAGCCATCAGGGGGGACCCAAGGTGGCAGTGGGCAAGTGGCTCTCTACCTGCAGCAGTGCCGCATGGTGCAAGGGGAGAGGGTAGAAATGGCATACAGGGCCAAGTGAGAGAGAGAATGAAAAGGAAGAAAGGGAAAAAAAGAAAAAAAAAATGAAGTGACAGGAGCTGGTGTGTGGGGGCAGGGAGACATGCGGTGGTGGTGGGCCAATGGCTTTCTACCTGTGATGGTGTGGTGTGGCCCAGCAGCTAGAGGTAGAGATAGTGTATGGGGAATAGTAGGAGGGAGAAAGAAAAGGCAGAAAGGGAAGGAAAAAAAATGGCACAGCAGGAGCTGGAGGGGTGGACTCCAGGTGGCAGTAGGCCAGTGGCTCTCTACCTGCAGTGGTGTCGCTTGGCCTGGTGGGAAGGGATAGAGGTGGTGTATGGGGACAGTTGGGAGGGAGAAAGAAAAAGAAAAAAAGAAGAAAAAATGGTGCAGTGGGAGCTGGGATGGGGGCCGGGGGGAACTGGGGTGGCAGTGGTCTAATAGCTCTATGTGCAGTGGTGCGGCATGGCCCAGCAGGAAGGGGTAGAGGTGGTGTATTGGGCTAGATGAGGGGCAGAAAGAAAAGGAAGAAAGGGGAAAAATGATGCGGCAGGAGCAAGTGAATGACAGTGGGCTGGTAACTGTCTAGTGGAGCGGTATGGCGTGGCCCTTTGGGAAGGGTTGGGGGTGGCATATGAGGCAGAAGGGTGAGGGATGGGAAAGCGTGGCTGTCTGGTTACCCGTCACTCTGTCTCCTGTTGAGAGTTCCGTGAAGCAGCCTTCCCATACTCCCTGTCTGGTGTTGTTGCTGGCTATGCTTCAAGATGGCAACCCTGTGCTGCATTAGTGTGCAGGGAACCTCCACTCTGTATCTCTCCTCATTCTCTGTTTTCCTTCAGTTTCTTCTTCCACTGGGTGTTTTTCTAGTTCTTTATCCCTTCATTTGATGCTTAGGGTTCCAGGATTGAAATTTGTATCTGTTTTACTTAGTTTTCAAGTCTTTGCTGCAGAGGGATGGCATGATGCATCTGTCTAGGGTGCCATATTGGCTCTGCCCCTTCCATGTGCTTTTTCAGTTTTTTAGTTATTCTCTGGGGATTTAACATTCTTTCTTTATCCCATGCTTACTTATATTCCTCTGTACCTTGAATGTGTTTTCCCCTTCTACCACCTCTGTATGTGCACAATTTCTTTACAGTCTTTAGGATGCAATTTAAACGGCATCTCTTAGTAGAAACCTTCTCTGACTCTCCCAGGGAAAACCACAAACTCTAACTCATCATGTTCACAAAACATAACCTAACATATGTGAAGCATCATGAACCATGTTTGCTTCAATCTATTCACAGGTTTATTTTACCAATCAAATCATATGTTGTAGATCATATAATGTATATGTTCCAAATTACACATAAAGACATTGCCCTAAGAAAACAATCACACATGTGTTCACATACACGTATAACAATTATCCATCCTTTATACTAGTTAAAAAATGAAACAATTATATATCCAAAAATTAGAGAGTGATTTAATAAAATTTTTCTTTTTAATCTGAACCCTATCTTTAGGAATCTTATCTGGTCTCATAGCTTTTTAATCCATTCAAATGTTGATGACTCCCAAACTTATATCTCCAACTTGTATGTTTCCCCTCAATTCAACTACCTACTTGATATGTGCACTTGGATGTGCCGCCAATATCTCAGACTCAATATTATCAAAACTGAACTCCTGATACTCTCTCCCAAACCAATTTCTTCAGCAGCATCCCCCATCTCAGTTGAAAGCAACTCTTTTCTTCCAGTGGCTCTGTCTATATACTTTGGGTCATTGACACCTCTCTTCCTCTTACACCATACATGTTCCATTGGTAAATCATGTCAGTGAAAGCTTGGAAATACGTGCAAGAACTTGAGCCTTTCTCACTATCTTCACTACACACTCATCCAAGACATGTCTTGCCTGGGTGACTGCAATGGCCTCCTACAATTGTTTGGCAAATTCTGTCCTTGCACCCTTCTTTCTATTAGCAACACATTGAAATAAAAGTCATTTGAAATAAAAGTCATTTAAAATAAAAGTCAGATCTTCTCACTTCTCTGTTCCAAACCCTCTGAACATTTCCCATCTCATTCATAGTAAAATCCTAAACACTTCCCATGGCCCAATATAATCTGACCATTAATTCCATCTCTGACATCTCCTACCATCCCTCTCCTCCCCTCCTGGTTTACTTAGCTCCAGCCATGCTGGCATCCTTTTTGTTACCCAAATTCTCCAGGCCTGCTTTTGCATCAAAGCCTTTGTACTTGATGTTCTCTTTGCCAGAAATATCCTTCCCCCATAAATGTTTGGCTCACTTCCTCACCTCACCGACCCTGAATCTCAGGGGTTTACTCAAAATTACCTTCTATGTGGCAGCCATCCTGCATCCCTGACCATCCCGTCTAAATTTCCATCTGATAATTCCTATCCTGTTGCCAGATTCAGTGTTCATCTTATTGTCTAACATATTATATATTTTACTAATTTGTCTTGTTTATTGCCTGTCTCACTCATCAGAAAGAATTTTCTCTAATTTTAGAAATCTTTGTCTTATTTAATCTCTACTATATCCCTAGTACTTAGATGGTACTAGGAACAATAAATAATTTGGAAGGAAGGAAGGAAAGAAGGAAGAAAAGAAGGAAGAAAAGAAAGTACATTATTATATTTATTGATATGCGGTCATTCATAAGAATGAGGCTAATCTATATTAATGACATGGAAATATTTCCAAAATATATTACAGGGAGAAACCAGATGTCAGAGCACTATGCACATTATTTTTCCACTTTTTTAGAAGAAATAATTTTATATAAGGTTGTATATGTATAAAAAGAAGGCTGAGAAGGCATATGCCAGTTAATAGTGATTATTGCTGAAGGTGGTATAAAACAGTACTTAGCATCTTTGTTTTGCATTTCTATATAATTTACATTTAAAAGTGTGTATTATTAAAATTATAACCATGAAAAATTGATATTCAATGACAGTGTAGATGTATTTTGTTTTCACATAGAAAGCCGTTCATAATATAGTCATTATGATGAAGAGCAGTTTAGAGAACAGTGATAGTGTAAACATTATTGTTCAGTTCAGAAATCAAAACACTCCACACATTAAATGCATTTTTTCCTATTTGTTGCCAAAACGCATTTGGCCACAGAACCTAACCTGAACTGACATGATTTTATTTATAAACTTTAGTCCCACTCAATGTGAATATTCATAATTCTCACTGGTCCTGCCCCAGAACCTGCTGTGGGTGATATATAATGTATATACTCCAAATTAACTTTCTAAAATCTAAACACATTTTGAAACACATCTGACCCTACAGTTTTTCACAGAAGGCATTGTGTATTTATTATATCTATCTTCACACCAAAACTATTATTTTTGGTGGCTGTGATTTTACTGATTTTTTTAAATTTTTGCTCCGCTGAATCTCGCACATTTTTGTTTTCCTACAACAAATGTCATGTGTAATAAGATGCCTACAATAAGCTTCGTCTGTAATAAATAACATAAATAAAGTAAAATTAAATTAAAACTTCAGATAGGCTCTATAGGCATGAAAAAAAAGAAAAAAGGTTTTAAAACTGAGACAGCTACTGCCTTAACAGTATGGCCTTTTATGCTCCCTTCTGGGAAAACAAAAGTAACGCTAAGATTTGGTCAACTTACTGTCTGCAGAAACAGAAACCCATTAGACTAAAATACCAAAGGGGTAAATTTGAATAAGAAGGGAAACAGGAAGACAGATTCTAAGGATAGTCTGGGACAGGTTCTGCCCCAGGCCAAGTTCAATACTGCAGTGTTGACATATGCACAATCACGGCTGGATGCCTAGCACTTCAGCACAGGACAGTTGCATTTCCCCATCCCAACTCTAGGGCTTCTTTCCACTAAAGACAGGAGCGAGTGCTAGTGATATTAATAGCAGAAGCATGTTCTTTTCCTGTTCAGCTATTTAAAGAACTGTTCAGCTGCAAGGTGTGCTGATTTATGCAGCTTATCTTCTTCAACCCAGATAGAGCTCTGTGCTCCTCCCTCCCATTACAACCTCCAGTTAATGGATCTGTAACTGACTTTCATTTTGTGACATAAAATTTACAAGAAAAAGGGTATGTAGGGGGACACCGTTATTGTTTCCAAGTGCTGCTGATCCACACTTATGTGGGGAATGAACACTCTTAATTGGGTTCTTGACTATAAATGCATCCTAAACAAATTTAGAAGACAATTAGACAATGTTAAAGGAGAAATGGGAAATTATTGGCATCAACTGGGTGACCTTAAAGTGCAAACAAATAATTCATCATAGGGATTAGAAACGCAACAAGCTCTTCACAAATGGCTTAGAAATGTGGCCAGCTGAAACAAAACGGAATCAGACCACAGAATAAAATGCAGCATGCAGTTGGGACCTCTGATCTTTAGAGAATGGCCTCACATCTGTTTCTTGACATTTTTTCCAGCCTTCAAGGTCTAGTTCAATGATTGTTTCTTTACTGAAGCCTTTTGATACTCCCACAGTTGGAATTAATTTCCCCTTTCTCTCAATTACTTCTCTTTATATTTTCTGCATCTATTAGAGTATTTGTTATAATTTTCCTACTGTTTGACTTAAAAGCGTTTGTGTTTATTGTGGAGTTCCCCAAACTCCATTTTGTGTATTTGTTTGAGACAGTTTGCCAAATCTGTGTGCTGTCCATATTTTATTTACTTAATAGTTTCTTTACATTTGCTAACTTTTAAAAACATTTCTTCTTTAGTTTCACTCTAAGCAATAAAAACAAACAAACCTGTTACCGTCCAGTCGATTTCGATTCATAGTGACCCTCTAGGACAGAGTAGAACTGCCTCATAGGGTTTCCAAGGAGCAAGTGGGCTGGTGGATGCAAATTGTTGACCTTTTAGTAACTGGCGGTAGCTCGCAGTAGCTCTTAACCACTGCACCACCAGGGCTCCGTTCTAAGAGATAGCACCTATAAAATTAAATTTTGATGTAATTATATATATACAGATATACACATATATACATATGTATATATTTGAATGTTTATCAAAATAAGTAACTATCAAAATTTTAAAATATTATTTTATGTATTACATCAGATCATTTAGAATACAACCAGTAGTTCTTGTCCTACATATTCCAGTCTTTGCAAAACACTTTTTCATTGTTAGGTCCTTGCAGACAGGAACTAGTTGTTACACAAGGTAAACTGCTCAAGGGCTTTTGCTGAGCACATTGTATATGCCAGGTGATATGCTAGAACGGAGGAGACCTGGTGGTGCAGTGGTTAAGTGCTTGGCTGCTAACCAAAAGACATCGATTTGAACCCACAGGCTGCTCCGCAGAAGAAAGATGTGGCAGTCTGCTTCCATGAAAGATTACACCCCTGGAACCTGTGGGGCAGTTCTACTCTGTCAAAATATCAATACTCAAGATAAACAATATTTTAATATAGTTTTAAAATATAAATATATTAAAATAAAGATACAAAGATTCCACGAGGAACAAAACATCAACTTTGTAAATAAAGACAGGAGCATTCATAAATAGAAATGATGATTCCTGCCTTAGGGATTTGTTTAGGGTATTGTGGGAGGTAAGGGAGCCTCGGCGGCACAGTTTCCGACTGATTACTAACCGAAAGATTGGCAGTTCGAACCTATCCAGTGGCTCCGTGGAAGGAAGACCTGGCAATCTGCTTTCCTAAAGATTACAGGCAAGAAAACCCTCTGGCACAGTTCTACTCTGTAACACATGAGGTCATTGTCAACTCAAACGGCAGCACACAACAACAGCATATACTAAGTGACTGGTCTGTTTTCCTGAAAAGCCCATGCTTTTAAACTACAATGTGATATTTGGAACCTTATAATCATGCCTTCATGGTTTCCTGAGGGAACTTTTCAAATGGAACACTTCAAAATACCTTACAGCACTTCTCACAGCTGGCTCCTCCCCAGAGAAGGAGGAGTCACACTTGAATGGGCATAAGAGTTTCCTTGGAATATCTGTTGCAAGTCCTCCTGTGAGTTAACTTTTCTTTCCCCTGCCTTTCTGCCTGTACCCAATTGAATAACGGTAAATCTGAAGAGAAGGAACTTTATTAAGAAGCCTGAAAATAACCTCAGGCGCAAAACATGTTCTGCAGTGGTCAGTTTGTCGTACTGCGCGGCTTGTGTGTTACTACGATGCTGGAAACTGTGCCACCAGTATTTCAAATACCAGCGGGGTCACCCATGTTGGACAGGTTTCAGCGGAGCTTTCAGACTGAGGCAGACTAGAGAGAAAGGCCTGGTGATCTACTTCTAAAAATTAGCCAATGAAAACCTTAGTGATCACAAAGAAGATTATCTGACTTGCTTGCTTTGGACACATCATGAGGAGGGATCTGTTGCTGGAGGAGAACATCCTATTTGGTAAATTGAGGGCCAATGAGGGCATGGGAGACTCTGAGTAAGATGAATTGGCACAGTATTCACAATGATGGATTCAAACATGCTACCAATTGTGACACAGGGCCAGACACCATTTTGTCCTAGTATACATAAAGTCACCATGAGGGGGAGTCCACTAAGCAGCTAATAACGACATAGCTGTCTCCAGGGGCGAATTATCCAATAGTCAAGGTAAGCACGGTGCTTACCTTGCTTACCAGATCATCTGTCCGAACAATTTCACATTTTTTCAGCACATCTAAGATTCTGCTTCTAGATATGGCTGGCGTCTGTCTCTCCTAACCCTATAACACCTTCGTACAGAATCAAAGCCTCTTGTCAAATTTACAATCCCTGACAGGGACAGATTACCGAGTAAGCAAGGTAATCACAGGCTTACTTGTGCTTACTTACTAATCTGTAGTGAACAATTTCACGTATTTTTCACCACATCCAGAGCTGTAGGGAAACCATGTGAAATTGTTCACTACAGATTAGTGAGTAAGCACAAGTAAACCTGTGCTTACCTTGCTTACTGGGTAATCCGACCCTGTGTCTGACTAAGGACAACATATCTGTCTGACATCAGTCTGACTCCTGGGACTCCTTCTTTCTTACCTCTTCTTGAGGTTAAGGGGAGAAAGGTGTGTGATTTATTGGCCTCCTTAAACTGTAACACAATATTGCCTTCCTATTTCAAAGTGCTTTGCAAAGCCCAAAGCATTAGAATATGCATTCTTGTTGTTGTGTCTTATTAATTATTTATAATATAAATTCACTGGTATCCTTACTAATTATTCTAGATAAAATACATACAGATACGAGGCTTAGTTCCTGGGAAACAACAGACACTCAAAACATACTGCTTTTCTTTTTCTTGCCCTCCCCCACTTCTGTTCCTTAATTATCAGTCACATAATATCTGGAGTTTTCCATTCTTGACCCATAGCTGCTGCCTCCATCCCTCTCCATTTGTCCGTGGCCTCAAGGAAAACATCATGTTTAGCATGATAATATAATTAAGGTCATATTCTGCCTTCAGTCATCAGTGTCCAAATGCTGTATGACTAAAGAGACAGTTTTAACAGAGTCTCCTAAACTGTGTCCTCTAACTAGACTAAATGGGCATGGTTTCCTCAGCCCCTTTTTGACAGGGATGAAAATTTGTCCTCCCCTTTGGGCATCTGGCAGAGTGAGAAAAGTAAATACAGCCAGTGTGTCAATCATGGGGATCTTTAGAAAATGGGTTCTAAGAAAAATTAATTTCATCCCACACTGCTCTCTCTCCAGCAATATTGTCCCTTTCTTTCTGGCAGCTGGACTGTAGTAGCAAATGAGGATTCAGGTAGCCAAGTAGACTTGGTGGACTCAGGATAAGCTGGCATTAAGGAGCAGAAGATCCATTCCAGAGTGCCTAGGTGGAGATGAACAAGCCAAAGTCAGGAGACTGGAGTTAACAGTTCAGCTGTCATTTTCGTTTTCATTCCCTCCATCTCCTGTAGCACAGGCCTAGTCTTATCTGCTTTCTGGAGGGCATTTCTGCACTCATAGACTGGAGATAATAGTAATGACTTTAATAATGACTACCTGATAGGGTTGATATAAGGATTAAATATTGTTGTTCTTGATAGGTGCTGTCGAGTTGGTTCTGACTCATAGTGGCCCTGGATACAACGTCCTCACAATTGTTGCTACGTTTGAGCTCATTGTTGGAGCTACTATGTCAATCTCTTTAAGGGTCTTCCTGTTTTTTGTTGACCCTCTACCAAGCATGATATCTTTCTCCAAAGTACATGAGACAAACTCTTGCCATGCTCACTTCTAAGGAACATTCTTGCTGTACTTCTTCCAAGACATTCTTCTGGAAGTCCGTGGTATATTCAATATTATTTGCCAACACCATAATGCAAAGGCGTCAATTCTTCTTTGGTCTTCCTTATTCATTCTCCAGCTTTCTCATGCATATGAGGCAATGGAAAATACCATGGCTTGGGTCAGGTTCACCTTAGTCCTCAAGGTGACATCTTTGCTTTTTAACACTCTGAAGAGGTCTTTTGCAGCAGATTTGCCCAGTGCAAAACGTCCTTTGATTTCTTGACTGCTGCTTCCATGGACGTTGATTATGGATCCAAGTAAAATGAAATCTTTGACAACTTCCATCTTTTCTCTGTTTATCAAGATGTTGCTTATTGGTCCAGTTGGGAAGATTTTTGTTTCCTTTATGTTGAGGTGTAATCCATACTGAAAGCTGTGGTCTTTGATCTTCATCAGTAAGTGCTTCAAGTCCTCTTCACCTTCAGCAAGCAAGGTTGTGTCATGTGCATAATGCAGGCTGTTAATGAATCTTCCTCCAATCCTGATGCCCCATTCTTCTTCATGCAGTCCAGCTTCTCAGATGATTCGCTCAGCATACAGATAGGATAGGTATGGTGAAAGGATGCAACACTGATGCACACCTTTCCTAACTTTACACCATGAAGTATCCTCTTGTTCTCTTCGAACAATGGCCTCTTTGTCTATGTACAGGTTCCAAATGAGCACAATTAAGTGTTCTGGAATTCCTATTCTTCACAATGTTATCCATAATTTGTTATGATCCAGACAGTTGAATGCCTTTGCATAGTCAATAAAACACAGATAAACATTTCTCTGGTATTCTCTGCTTTCAGCCAAGATCTATCTGATATCAGCAATGATACCCCTTGTTCCACCTCCTCTTCTGAATCCAGCTTGAATTTCTGACAGTTCCCTGTGGATGTACTGCTGCAACCATTTTTGAATTACCTTTGGAAAATTTTACTTGTGTGTCATATTAACAATATTGTTCAATGATTTCCACATTCTGTTTGATCACCTTTCTTTGGAATGAGCATAAATATGGATTTCTTCCAGTCAGTTGGCCAGGTGGCTGTCTTCCACATTTCTTAGCATGGATGAGTGAGCACTTCCAGCATTGCATCCCTTTGTTGAGACATCTCTGTTGGTGTTCCGTTGATTCCTGGAACCTTGTTTTTCACCAATGCCTTCAGTGCAGCTTGGACTTCTTCCTTCAGTACCATTGATCCTTGATCATATGCTACCTCATGAAATGGTTGAACGAATTATTTTTGGTACAGTGACTCTGTATATTCCTTCCATCTTTTTTTGATGCTTCCTGCACAGTTCAATATTTTGCCCATAGAATCCTTGAATATTGCAACTCGAGGCTTGAATTTTTTCTTCAGTTCTTTCAGCTTGAGAAATGCCTGGTGTGTTCTTCCCTTTTGGTTTTTTAACTCCAGGTCTTTGCACATTTCATTATAATGCTTTACTTTATCTTCCTGAGCTGCCCTTTGAGATCTTCTGTTCAGCTCTTTTATTTCATCATTTCTTCCATTTGCTTTAGTTACTCGTGTGTCAGTTTATCGTAGTGTGGTGGCTTGCGTGTTGCTGTTATGCTGGAAGCTATGTCACCAGTATTTCAAATACCAGTAGGGTCACCTATGGTGGACAAGTTTCAGTGGAGACTGCAGACTAAGACAGACTAAGAAGAAGGACCTGGCAAGCTACTTCTAAAAGAAGTGGCTAGTGCAAACCTTATGAACAGCAGCAGAACGTTGTCTGATACAGTGCCGGAAGATGAGCCCCTTATATTGTAAAGCAATCAAAATACAACTGGGGAAGAGCTGTCTCCTCACAGAAGAGTTGATCTTAATGACATTGATGGAATAAAGCTTTCGGGACCTTCATTTCCTGTTGTGGCAGGACTCAAAATGAGGAGAAACTATAAACATCCATTAAGGATTAAATAAGATTTAATAAATGGTTCAGAGCATAGCATAGTGCCCTGCCCAGAAAAACAGTGACCATTGAGTCAGTTCAGACTCATGGCAACCCCATGTGTGTCAGACCAGAACTGTGCCCCATAGAGTTTTCAGTGGCTCATTTTTTGAAATTAGATTACCAGGCCTTTCTTCTGAGGCACCTCTGGGTGGACTCCAACCTTCAGCCTTTTGGTCAGCAGCCAAGCACATTAACTCTTCCACTCAGGGACTCCCAGAGTAAGTAGTAAATAAATATTAGCTTTTTTCATTGTTTTTAAATAATAGACCTGGCCCTATTGGGACTAATTTTGGCTGTCAATTTTCCTACCAGTTTTTATCCTCTAGCTACATTGTTGGTCCAATCATAACAACAAAATAACCTCATCATTTTTCCCTTGTACTACTGGGAAAGACCAAAAAGAACCTTAAAACTGTCTCCTCCTGCTTTCTCTCTTATCTCTCTCCAATATGATCTTGATACCACTGTGAGAGTGATCTTTCAAAAAATGTATGTATGGCTATAGCTCTTCCTGGCTTACAATCCTTCAATACTTTTCCATTGTTATTTGAATAAAAAGAAAAATCCTCAGACTAGCCTATGGTGCGCTACGTGACCCAGCCCTGCACCCTGTTTCACCTTCCCTTCTTCTCTGGTCTCTAGTCACACTGGTCTTTCTTTCTTAAAGATGTCACTCCCTTTCCTGCCTCTGGGCCTTTTCCTTTGCTGCTCCTCTAGGCTTATTTGCCTAGTTAATGTATATATGTCCTTTATATTTCAGTTTAAACTTCCTTTGTTCCAGGAAAGTTTTCTTGACATTGTCCACTTCAGAAAATAAGTACCTTTGTTATATGACTTCTTCATTACGTGTGTATTTCTTTTGCAAAACTTACCTAAGTTAGAACTTGGATATTAATGTGATTATTTTGACCACCATCAGTCCCTCTTCATGAGGGTATGGACTTGTCTGTTGAACACACTGTCATTTCCCTGGGACCTAAAAGTGTCTGAAAGGTACTGAATAAATCATTGTTGTAGGGATAGATGAAGGCACTATGCTGTATTCTCATTTTAAATATACTGAAAACTGAGAGTAAAATTTTCGAAATAATCCTCTCAAGTCATCCAACCATCAAATAAATTATTAAATTGATAGCAGTGTAAAAATATGTTTTAAAAGAAGGATAACTGAAAGTGGGAATGCGATTAGGTTAGAGATGTCGAAGAGTTGGCAGGAGTATTTCATTCCTTCTTCCAACTGCAGACATTTGTAGTCAATTCTAAGACTTTCTCACTGAACATAGACTGGGCTTCAGATTCCTTCTCAAACCAACTCTAACCAAATAGTTGAAATTTACTTGTCAACCCTGAATTGGAAGTTTTTTTAATGATGAAAGACAATGAATACTATAATAGTTCTAGGCAGTGGTACCAGAGAGTGATAGTTTATATTTTTCAGTATGTTCGTATTCTTCTGGTTTTCCTGAAAGTCCCTTAAGTCTCCCATATTATCTATTCCATTCATGAATATACAACCAAAATAGGATGAGTAATTGAGTAATTGAATCAACAATGAATGAAGGAATGAATGCAGTTGAGTCATATGGGAATAATAGTCTTGACCTTGAATTTTTATCATGAGGTTCCAAATGTAAGATAGTGCCTGCATCCCTGTCTTCTGGTTTATTCCTTAGGCAACTGAATCTTCTGACCAACTAAGGGTCTAACCACACTTGACAGGCCATATGAAATAGAACATGGATGACAGAACATTCCATCCTTGTCTAGTTGGAACACTCTTCCAGGATCCTGCTTCAGCTCAGAATTCTCTGGATGCTTTCAACGTCCTAATGTAACATTGATCATGAGAGAAATTAAACATGATGCCTGTTACCCGGCCTTCTTAAACTGCCAGGCCACTATGACTCTGGGAAAACTGTGGTTTCCCTTTGTTGGATTTTGTTCTGTTATGTTAGGATTTGCCTCCTCCTATCAAACAGAAACACTTTGGATCCACAGCTGAGCTCCTGCAATCTTTTTGACAGCCTTATCCACTACGAGGCTTTAATCTGCCCCAGGTGGATCAAAAAGAATTGATATGAATTTTTTGATTGGATACCTGTCTTTTTTCTCTCCATCTCCTTACCTTTCGGCAGCTGAAGGGGATCCATCATGATAATTTCCCGTTATTAGGTTTGAAGTGTTTTGAATGTAAAATGCCTTTTCACTTAGAAAGAATTGATGCCTATAACTTGTAATGTGTTAGCAGTTTGCTAGAGTGCTTGACAGCCCAAACTGCATTATAGGTAGCTAATCCCCGTGGCTGAGCTCCATTAAAGAATAGATCATATCTGTTAGTACAGCCATAGAGTGTGGGTCATTGTGCTGAAAGGCAGTCTAGCTGCTGGGAGAAAGATTATTATGTGACTTTATTTTATTTTAAACTTGGAGAATGTATGGTAGATATACTAGTCATGATTGATTAGAGATACAAGAGGGGATTTTATGACGGTCCTGGTGTGTGCCAGGTTTCTATTTCCCACCAGGAAGAAAAATGTCCCCAATGGCTTAAACAAGACCAATAACAAATATCAAGCTATGGGCTAGCTCCTGTACATTCTTCATTGTGACTTCTCCTATATGTCGTGCAGTTATTTGGAGGTGATAAGAGTCTGCTACCCTCAGATTCTTAATGTTTATTAAAAGTACCCCTTAAGAAGAAAGGGTCTCTGGTCCAATATTGTGGCCCTGTTTTAACCTAGGGTATTAAATTTTTTTTTTTTCTTGCTGCTAGATGAAGAAAGGTAAGTAAGTTTCGATTCATGTGCTGTCTTTAATCAATGGGTTATGGGAATCTTGAAGTTCTTTATTGAATACCAAGGACTGTGATGATTTGTATGCGCCATGAACCATTAGAAATGCCACTGTAGGCACAGGTGGGAAATGAGGTAAGTGTATCACATATTTGTCATCACTGATATAGACATACTCAAGGGTGGTTTGGTAACCACAGTTTTTGGAGTGATTAAGAATATAGTCAAACTTAGACACTTTATGTTTCACATAATCTATAGGAAGGCCAACTTGAATATCTGAAGTCTTAATTATGAGATAGAATCCACTTTATTGTGTTAAATGTAGCTTTTACTACAGAAAAGGTTATTAACTGATCTACATATACACAGCCCATTCAGCAATCATTGAACAGGCATTGGTGTATTAACTCTGAAATTCCATAAGAGAAGTGCTGACAAGGCTCTTACCCTTGAAACATATGCACATCAGGGTGGGCGTGAAATGCAGATTTATAAAATAGTTCAATAACCGGTCAAAGGGGATTCAAGCACCAGAATGTGAGTGATCTGTGGTTTCATAAGTTGCTTTATTGTATGACTCGCACAAAATAGGTTGAAAGTCAATTCAGAGTCCTCAGGTAGAAAAGAGGTTTCCAAAATTATATAAAGTAGTTATTTCTTGAAAATAATCTAGCATGAATTCATCTGATCTACCTCCTCAATTTAGAGGGAAACTAAGGTCAGTGGAGATTATTGTATTTATTCAAATGTGTCCAGATGGCCACAGCAGACAAGATATCTGATTCCCAGTCTAGTGCTCTTCTAATTACAGTAGAACTGGAAAATTTTGCCTAATATTTTTATTAAACAAAATTTATCCAAGTTTAGGGATTTCTCAGTTACTTAGTAATCTCACTTACTTAATAATTTCTCATTTCAGCTGCCGTTGTGTAGTAGATAAGAGCAAAGAATTTAGATGAACACAAACCTTGTTCTTCTGTTTACTAGCTAAGTAACCTTGTACTAATTATTTGTGCCTCTGTTTTACCATCTGTAAAATGAAGAAAATAACCCCTACTAAAATAGTCATTATAAAGATTAAATAGAGTAATGTAGATGAAGCCACTGAATTGGACACATACTAAGTATCTCAGGATCTCGTTGTCTGGACTTTTGTTCTATCACAGAAGTGATGAAAAACCTTACTGGTTCATCTCTCTTTTCCTATATGGAGTTTCAGCTTACACACAGTCTCTCCACTGCTGAAGTGATTGAAACTGCAATTAGGAGACAAGGTTAGGAAATGATTATAGTATCTCTTATGTCCGTTATTTCTAAAGAGTGGACTGATACCAAAAGTCATTGGTTTTCCATTCATTATTAATTAGCAAGTATTGACTGAGTATATATTAAATAAAATTTAGGTATATTACCTACAAATTTTCTCAAAAAACCCTACCTGTTAGCAATATCTCAAGATAATTGGGGCCTTTGGCTTAAATATAAACTTGACTTAAATGCTTATTTCTGAACCAGCTTTAAGCCTAATGACGATGACTGGATTTTTTTTTTTTTCTTTTTTAGTTTGTCCTTTATATATTCGGTACTTAGGTTCATATGGCATCAGAACGCAGTAGCTTCTCCTCTGTGGGCTAAGATCTCTCTATAAGAAATATTTGGATTCATGTCAGCATTCTTCCTACTTCTCAGTGATATTTTTTCTGTTCTTCTGTCTCTCTAGACTTTCTACACAAATATTGAAAAGTCAATAATTAAGATTCTCTCTGGGACCTCATAACTTTTCCTAGGGTAAAAACAACAAAAGTGAAAGAACAAAACCAAAACCAGAAACATCTCTCACACAAGAACAAACTATGCAATGAAAATCCAAATGTGGGCTTCTAACACTACTCTTCCCCGTGCTCAAAATTATAGTTGTTGCTTTGTAATCCTCATTAAGATGTAAAGATGAGCCCTCCAGTCTGATAGAAAACAAACAAGGAGAAGAGTTATGTTGCTGAAAAATACAGCCTTAAACAAGAAGAATGCCAGGGAGTAGATGAAGTAACCTAAACAGAGAAGGGGAACTGAAGATTAAGTTTGCCATTAGTTTGTAGAGTCTAGAATCAAACTGGTCTCTAATGGAATGACTTAGAAAATGGAGCTACTACTACATAAGTCTCCCTAATGACAACTGAACATTCCTCTCAGCCTTTGAACTTCTGCCAGTGGCCAAGCTCCAATCTATATCTGGTTAGGATTTTTGCATTGATGTATACCTTCTGTTTGCCCCAGCCATGCCATAGAGCTCTTTTGCTGACTTAGGGCAAAGAACAACCTCCAGTCAAGGAGAGGAAAGTTAGCACTTTTCCTCTAGTACTTGCCTCCTTACTTTCCTACTCTCTCAAAATTGAAAGAAGCAGGAACAAGAGAACCATGTAGTCACCTCTGTGTGACAGTTTCTCAAGAGTAATCTGCCATTTCTTTGGCTGTGCATTACTCATCTATCCTTGGCTGAGGCCTTGAGAATCCTAAACAAAGATCAGTGACTATGGTGGGAAGCACTGGCAGGGTAACTCTTTTCACAGTAATCACAAGGGAGGAGAGGAAGGCTGTGTGGTCTAGTCCTTATATTCAGCAGGGCTGAAAATTCAGATGTTTTATGGTATTTCCAAAGGAAGTTATACTTTCAGTCACAAAATTTTATTGATAGGATTAAAAGAAGTTGTTCATGAAAAACAAGCTTGAATTAATTATAAAATATTTCTCTCATGGCTTATCAATTTTATTGCATTGCTTTGGGTATTAAATGGTTTAACTTATTAAATCTTATATAGATGACCTTCTAAGAAAAATGATATATTGGTATTAGTGATCTTTTGGTATAAAATCCATGTTTATGTGAGTGAATTTTGAAAAAGATTCTTATATAAAATTTTAAAATGGAAACAGCTAAAATATAGCACCTCAAAAAAATCTCTGTTTTGGTATTTCGTTGTATTCTACTATAACATACAAGGAACCTCAAAAAAATGCAAGTAGTTGCAGACTTTAGAGTCAATCCCACCTTCTGCTGGAAGATGTTAAAGAACTTAAGTCCAGCATGCTGGGACTCAACTTTGAACCAGTCTTTCCGATAGTCGACCCCTGATCTCAGGCCTCAAGTGCGTTAATAGTTTCTGCCTTATTATTCAGCTACCCGCCCCCGCCCTTGTACTTTAAAGTGCTAGTGAGCAGACTGCTTTGAACCCTACACCGTTTGAGTCCAAGTCTTTATAACTTAGTACCTTAGTACTCAACAAGAATTGTACAACAAACTTTCTCAGGAGTCCCAAAGTACTTGGATGCAGTAGATGAAGATTTCCCTACAAGACAGTAAAATTGTTACACTTGTAGTTTTTCTATGTTTTTGTTTTCTACTCTGATGATTTTTTTTCTGTATTTTATAGTCACACAAAAATAGATGTATGACTTTTATTTCACCATATATATACCTGATTAGATGTATTTTCAACATTTCTGGAACATTTCCAATAGTTAGACTTTTTTTCTCCTTTTAGAATTTGAAGGCACATGCTTTTCCCCTGTCCTTACCTTCCAGCACTAGGTTCATATTTGTCACTCTCAAAAAAGGTTGTGTCTTTCTTTTGTGATTTCTGTATCAAGTTTCTAGAAACTTGCCCTGAACCCCAGTCCTGTTGCTGATGTATTAATGCTTGCAGACATATTGTCCTGAGGTTAAATATCTGCCTTCACTCTTGGATTCTAAAGAAGACTTCTAGATTCTTCAAGTTTGTGCCCTGTCTATTTTCTTGCCTGGGTATTCTCCTAGGACCCCTTTATGCTAACTACTTTTCTAGATTTCTCTACTGTTTCCTGTCACTGTCTGAGCTAGAGATTATATTCATCTGCCATCCTGGACTTCCTTCCATTATCTGCACCTAGATCCCTCCTGGGGTATCCCTAATTCGGGGACCAGCCTCCCCAGACAGTTACAGTTAGTCGTTGGCATTATATATGAGGCCTAAAATAAACCCATCTTCCAACTTTTTTCCCTTTCTACCTCTTTCCCCATTAATCACAAAGAAGTTTAATTTTCACTTTCTTTGAAAAATACCTACCCCCTTTAAAGATAGTTCTAGAAGTTAGCTGGTAATAACCATAACTAAAATTTATTAAGTGCTTGTCATCTTACAAATACCACACTGAGTTTTTTATTACTTTTATTTCCTTTAATAGTCACAATAATCTGATGAGGTAGGTACTATCTATTACTGTTTTTTCTTTTTTTTTTTAGATTAAAACAAAACTGGATACCTAGAGAGATCATGTCAGTTGCTCAAATTTATACTGTACATAAGCAGCAGAACCAGGACTCCAATCCACATCTGTTGATATTAGAGCCCAGATGCCTACCCACTAAAACACCCTATCATTTGACCAAGTTAGGGGAACACTTATTTAAAAACACCTTCATGTTGAGTCATTGAGGCACTGTGGTTTGCAGAGCAGGAGAATAAGCAAAGAACGGAGGAAGGAAAAAGATTCCTTGTTCCCTGCAGGTGACAACTAGTTAACATTACTGAAATAATGATGTTAACACATTAGGACTTTGTTTTCATTGGTAGAAGTTGCCAGATTTCATAAATTCTTTAAAAAAAATAAACTTAGAATTTTACATGACATCCCTCCTTTAGTGCATGTGACTTAGCTGACAGATGTGCACATCTGGCATCCAATATGTAATCACACGTTGCCGCTTATACTGTGGGACTTATCAACAGTAATAGAGAGGGAAGGTCATGAGGATACTCCTACGGGGAAGCATGATGATTTCTTGGACCACTCTGCTACTGTGCTGTTTCCTCCGCTCCCCTCATGTCTTTTGGCTTTGCCAAGCCCTTGGTTTCAGAAGCTCCCTGACTGTACAGTTTGCAAACTTGCAATTTCACACCACATTTGTCACCATAGCAACAAAACCCCCTACAAAGTGGAAAATTTGTTGAATCAGCTACCAGATTTGTGTCTCGCTGGTGTCAAGTCAAACACATTACTGGATCTTAGGTGATCTGTGCAATGGACTGGTATTTTTCCTAAGAGCTTTATAGCCTGACCTTCATTTGCCACATTTCTCAATTCTTCCTTCTCTGGCCCTGTTTTCTTCTGACCCAGGCTTGGCAGTCAGCCAAGAACACGCTCCACTCCCCCAAACTTCAAATCCTGTTTTAGTAGATCTTCCTCTAGGGCATACAATGAATCTATACTGAATTAACAGAAATTAGAACTAGTGTTTATCATAGTCCTCTGTGTTGGTCAAATGGCATTGAGATAATTGCATCCACATCTAAATGTTAAAAAGAGAGATTTATATATGAATTTTAGTCAGGCAGGGCTTGACATTGGGTGTCAGGAATCAATGAGTTGAGCTGTATTTCAAAGTCAAAATCTGGTGTGGAAGTAGAGTGGGCTGGGGGACCAGGACTCTTAGAGTGAAGGACAGCCTGACAGACAGATTATTCAAAATGTCAGGCTTAGGTGGCCAGGCCAAGTGCTTGTGTCAGTAAAGGATAAGAGGGTGGGAGGAGCATTGCTTCACCCAGGCTCAAAGAATAAGAGAGTGGGTACCTCTAGGTAAGGAAGGGCCTCCTGCTATGCTGCCCTGCTAGCTTTCATTATTTCAGGCCAACTACAGGGCAGAGGCTCGAAGTGTAGGAGAAAGTAGAGGCTTATGCTTTTCTCCACAAGCATCCTTTATACCTACACAACTAGATGAATCACTGTCCCCAAACTCTGCAACAGATCGCCACCTTATTCTCTGCTGTATCTCTGAATTACCCATTCTCCATATAGCAGCTTGTGCAAATCCTACCATCCTTCAGAAAACCAGCTCTTGAGTCATCTACTCCCTGAACTATTTTACAAACACCCCCAAAATTAAACATGATGCCCCTTTTCTGAACTCCTATAACAGTTGATCTCTATTTCTCTTTGAAGAAAGAAAATGGTATTCTTGCCTTATTTTTGTATTTGAAGTGACGTGTATTTGTGTGTGTATGTGTGTGTGTACACAAACTAGATTGTAAGTTCTGTGCCAGCAGGGATCATATCCGGTTTGTTCACTCTTATCCCAAGAATTAGCACAGCAGTGTCTGTCACATATTAGGTGTTCAATAAATATTTTTTGAATGATTTTATTTATATATACCAAATGAGTACATGCAGGCTTATACTGCTATTGTAGTGTAAAAACATCACAAAGTTGAGTAAAGCAAACAAAAGTTTTATTCAACATATATTCAAAAAGGCAAAAGTGGGAAACGGACAACCATGCTGCCAAAGCCATGTCTGCCCGAGTCCAAGGACATACCACAGAACAGACAAAAGTGGGAAGACAGACAAACATGCTGCCACAGCCATGTCTGCCCGAGTCCAAAGACCATTACAGAGTCATCAGTATATATATTAACATTACAAATCGGCAAAACCATTGAAAGCTTCACCTGTTCACGGATTGGCTAGAAACTGTGATCCTACATTTTGAATCATCTTGCTTAACAACCATTGGTACAGATTTCAGTAACGACATTCAGGAGGGTCTTCATTGGTCCAACAAATTTCTATTCACTAAATGCTGGGTCACATTCTTTATGCTCAAGGAGAGGGAATAATAACTCCAATATTATTTCCTAAATCACTGTTTACAGTCTCCTTTTTCTGGTATTAATTATTGGTGAGTGGGAGTTGTCTCTAATTTGCCATCTCTGGTGCTTAGTATAATGTTTGAACATAGTAGGTTCTTTCCAGATCTTTGTTAAATAACTGCTCCGAGAAATGTAGACTAAAGAGACTCTCCAGAGCATCTGAAGAGACCAGACAAGTTTCCTGCTTATGCAGATCAATGCAAATAATTATGCAAATATAATTGAAAGGATTCAGGGAAGATGGAACACTACTAATGGGAATGACTCACAAATGTCACTTTCTTCAGACTAGTATTATTTCCCAGAATCCCTCAGCCTGCACATGCCCAGTGGAAACTCCAATTGATCTTTCCAGGAACAAAGATGATGGAATGATGAACTGCCTCTGGGGCTAAGTCCCTCTTCCTAACTTCCCCAGTGACTATGACTGGACGGACCTGTGCAGCTCATAAATGAGAACTCTACAGCCAGGGACTGCTGACACCACTTCATTATGAAGATGCATGGGATGACTGCTAGCTAATGAATGCCAGCTCTTGGAAGGATAAACTCGGCTTCTCGCTGATACAATTTAACATCGTATTTCCCTAATTTGAGCCTGATTTAGTCGCTGGGGTATTTGGATGCCTCTTCTATGGTGCTGATAGTTAATTAAACAGATGTTGCAGAGGGAATCATTAATTTTAGTGCTGCAGATGGGAGCGGAATGACTTTGTGAAGTTAATGTTTCAGCAAAACAATGGGCTTCTGTCATCAGTTGGTATAAACCAAGTAAATTAAGAGAACAAGTAGAATAGGGTAGGTTGCTCTGAAGGAATATCAATTAATCATTTTAGGAATTACACTTCTTTTGTCTTTGTATGTAAGAGGAGAAATGTGGAAGTCTGAAGGAAGGTGTGGCGAAGCAGCAGGAAAGCAGAATGAAAGAGTTTGAGGCTTTAGGCATGTAAATAGTTTTTAACTTTGCCAGGGTTCATTTTGCATATGGTAGTGAATGATTTAGGAACATGGACTGAGCTGGAAGACAGAAAACCATTTCTATCAGTTTCAAGGAGAATTATTCATTAATTCAGCAAATATTTACTGTTGAGAGGCCATTTGCTTGGTGCTGAGAACATGGCAATGTACATGATAGACAGGGCCCCTGCCTTCACAGCACTCATAGTCACTCAAGAAAAATGTATAGGTGCCAAATCTTTGCCCTAGAGTAGTCCCTCAACAAATATATGCAGATGGATCACATACACATGTGGGGAAGAGAAATGACATTATTGAGCAGCTCCATGTACCGGGAGTATGTTTGTGCTTAATATTTCCTATGAAGAAACTTTTTAAATATATGAAACTGAAGTCCCTGGAAGTAGTGTGTATTCCCAAAGTCATATAGGTATTATGTATAAGTTACATCTTAATATTGGTTCAGAAATAAATTTTGTTTTCAAGAAACTTGTACTCAAAGAGGAGAAATATGTAAGCATATCTAACCATTATACAGATTTAAAGTGATCCATAATGTAAATAACATTCAATAGAAATTCAACGAGGAAGAGAAGGATACCACAAAAGCAATCACAGGAGAAATCATGAGGGAGGTGGCGTTTGAGGTAACCCTTGAAGGATAGATTATACTTGAACATGCCACAGTGGGAAGAAGGCTAATCAAGGTCACAAATTTCGTCAAAAATTCTTCTGATTAGGCTAATTTCTTATATGACAATGTGAGATCTGTGGTTATCAGTCTAGTGTGTTATGGTAGGCAGAATAATGCCCTTCCCCCACCCCAAAAATGTCCGTGCCTTAATCCATGGAACCTGTGAGTATGTTATGTTACATGGCAAGAAGGAATTAAAGTTTCAGTTGAAATTAAGGTTGCTAATTAACGGACCTTAATAAGATTATCCTGGATTAGTCAGGTGGACCCAAAGTAATTGCAAAGGTACTTAAATGAGAAAGAGAGAGGCAGAGTCAGAATCAGAGAGATGGCATCGTGAAAAAGACTTGACCAGCCGTTGCTAACTTTAGAGATTAAATGGAGCCACAAGCCAAGGAATGTGAGCAGCCTCTAAAAGCTGGAAAAGGCCCTTAGAGACTCCAGAAAGGAATGCAGCCATGTGACATATTGATCTCAGCTCAGTGAGAACCATTTAAAATTGCTGACCTTCTGAACTCGAAAATAATCAATTTGTGTTTTTTAAGCTGCTAAAAAAAAAAAAAGTTTCTGCCGAGTGATCCTGATCCTTGGTTACTGTATGTGTGTCAGAGTAGAACTGTGTTCCATAGGGTTTTCAGTGGCCAATTTTTTGGAAGTAGATTGCCAGGCCTTTCTTCAGGGGACTCTTTGGTGGACTCGAACCTCAAACCTTTTGGTTAGCAGCTGAGCGTATTAACCATTTGCACCACCCAGGGACTCCTTTAAGCCACTAAGCTGTGGTAATTAGTAATAATAGCAACAGGAAACTGATATACCTGTTGTTGTGTGCTGTCAAGTCGATTCCAACTCAGATTGACTGAAAGTGCCCCCATAGGGTTTCCAAGGCTGTAAATCTTTATAGAATGAGACTGCCATAGCTTTCTCCCTGGGAGTGGCTGGTGGCTTCGAACCTCCGACTTTTAGGTTAGCACCTCGTGTTTAACCAACGCACAACCAGGACTCCTTTTCAACTCATAGCGACTCTATATGACAGCAAAACTGCCCCATAGGGTTTCCTAGGCTGTTATCTTTATGGGAACAGGTGGATAGGTCTTTTCTCCTGAAAAGCATGTGGTGGGTTCAAACTGCTGACCTTTTGGTTAGCAGCCTAGTGCTTAACAATTGCACAACCAGGGCTCCTTATATAATACATCTGTAGAGGAAACTTATTTCTTCTTCAAGTAATTTATGTCAGATAAAACCTGGGTGCTTGTCTTCTTTAACTCCATTTTTTTCTTAATGAAATTACATATTGCATGTCAGAGATCCTTACGGTCTTTTTAAAGTGTTTTGTATTCTGATTGCACATTCATTCATTCCACAAATATTTTCTTAGTTTTCCTGAGATAAAGTAGTGAATAAAACATACACAGTCCCTTTCCTCCTGAAGCTTACATGGTGAAGAGAAAGGGTGGAGTTTAGACTTGAAACAAGGTGAATGGACTGCCATTCTTTGTGCTAGAAAACACAAGAGCAAAAGCCAGGTATAGAGCATAAAAATTATTAGTTTAACTTTAGTTTTGTTAAAAATCAGATTCCAAGAGGCTGTTGAAGCTGCAGGTTTGCAGATCAGAAGTGAGAAATGGGCTAGAAATAAAAATTATCCTAGTTATTCAGGATCTATCCCAACTGCATTTTTAATAGAGGCTGGACCTTCAGAATGGTGCCATACCTGGCACCTGATGACACCCTCTATGATTTCCTGAAGGCAGTTGGCACACGTGCCATTCCTGTGAGTCTCACATATGATTTCTGATTCTCTGAGCCGTGCTGTCCTAGATGGGCATTATGGGAAAATGATGCTGGGAAGAGCCAAGTAGTATACAAGATGATTACTTTGCTCCATCTCAGCATGGTGCTGAGCACACCAGCTGTGCAGGGTCTATTCATGTGCCATGTCTCCAAGTGTGCTGATTAAACCATATGCTCATTGATCTCCAGGGGGCTCTGTTCTGTTATGCCACTGACTCAACTGGGTAAACAGGCTTTATTGCTGCTTAGAGTCTCATGAAGGCCCCACCCTATTATTCTTAATCCACTCTCAGTAATAAGTGGCTTCAACTTTTCAATCAAGAATATACCCCCACCCCATCCTAGATTATTTCTGCTTCCAATGTATATACAACCTCTGTTGTCAATATGCACTGAATGGCAAATTTGACCAAACCACCCAGGATTCCATAATGGCTCAAGAGTTGGGACACGAGCCTTTCTGAACATCCTGAGCTTCACTCTTAAGTCATTTGGTCAATATCAGCCAACTCACAGAATCAGTCGTGTAGGTGTGCACAGACATGGAAATACATGTGCAGGGTCTAAAAAATACTGGGAGTCAAAATTTTAAGAATTTGAGTCGTCAAAAATGAAAAGAGAGCCTAGTGCACTATTATGATCATTGCTAGCTATTTTTGTTTGTGTGTTTGTTTGTTTGTTTTAATATGGTAATTGTAGGATTAATTTGCAGACAAGGTGCTACACATAAACTTACATTTAGAAGACAGCTTAGACGAGTCAATTTGCCTTCACAAAACATGCTGAAGCCTTTAATTAATTAGAGCAGCACAACACAAAAACTATTGACAGTAACCTACAGAGTATCTCCTATACCCTCAGGCAACTTCTAATTTATCAAAATTTATTTTCATACTGTTACTACTAACCTACTTTTTCACAATAATTTCCTCCATTGTTACTATTAGATAAATAATCTCAGAAGTATAGGACACTAGTTATTTTTTTAGTTTTGTTCTTGGAGTTATGGAGATCTTGAAAGGGGAAGTAATTTGACCAAGATCATATGTTAAGTAGTAAAGTTGAAACTATGTCTTCTAAATCTCCATCTTGGCTCTTTTTTTTCCAGAACATAGTAGACTAGGTGCTCTGACAGACCATCCTTCTTCAGAAAAACTAGATTAAGATTAAAAAAGAATTTGGATACAGTGTTGGTGTCTCTAAAGATAGGGAAGATTTCCAGTAACGCTGTACACCCCAGAGCATATATATCTATAAGCTGGTGGAAGCTGGGAGCAGTGGACAGATGGGAGAAGTAGCAAGTGCCTGAGGTATGTGTCTAGAGCAGCCTGTATTAGAATCACTGAGTCCTGAGCTAGTGGTGTGGTGGAAAGCTGACTCTGTATCTCCACAGAGTCCTGACCCTCAAGGGGAACCCAAGTGTCCCATATTTGGGGTACACAGACTCAAGGAGACACAAACTCAACCCTTCGTGTCATATTCTTTCCAACATACTACATGAATGATAATCTAATACTATGGCAATAGAGATAAGGCTGTCTGTGACACCCAATGTTGTGGTTCTTTTATAACCATTTTGTGACAAGACACCAGCCACAAGTTGGTGACATTTCTAGGTCAGGATGAACTTTCTCTCAAGGGAAAGTAAGACTATAGGAGAGAAGGTCTTTCTGTGCACCAAAGAAGAACTCTTTTACAAAGAAGAGAATAGAGCTCATGATTATTTCTAATAATTGTAGAAATCAGTCTTGTTATAGCATTCTGGAAGTTTCTGACATGTTCTAATGAGAACAGGGTTTGTTGACAAGTTAACTTCCGTTCTGCCACCAATATTGTCAGTAAGTACTGCTGATCACAAGGGTCACAGATATTAGAAGTGTTGCTGACTCAAGTTAACTCATTATTCTTGTGGAAATGCTCCATAGTATTGAAATTAGCACAAAAGAGTTTAGCATTGACACAAACTGGCCCATTTGTACTATGCTTGGCTTGTCATTGTCCAGTTGCTAGTTCCATAAGGACACGGTTTAAGACTGTCTTATTAATGGCTATATCCTGAATGCTTAACTGAGAGTTTGACATGTAGAAGGTAGCCCTTTACTTTTGGATGAATGAATTATCATAATCAATTTATAAAATATTTGATACGATATCCTGAGTGAAGTCTTGGCATTAGACTGATAAGGGCTGGGCTAAGCTGGCAGACTTTCCCATAAATGTAGTCTGTGAAAGATATTTAACTTTTCAGGAGCTCCTGATCTTTTTCATTTATAAAAAGGTGTGGTGGCTCATATTTCAGCAGATTGCCAAAAGAGTTAAGTGCTGTGTTAACATAAATTTATGAATTGTAAAGTACTATACAAATATTATGTACTTCTATAAGTTTAGCACTTATGCAGCACTGAATGCAGAAGTATGTAGAAAGACATAAAGAAGAAATTGACAAATACTAAGTATGTATCAATAGTACACTAGGCTCTTTTATATATGCTTCACAATGTAAATTAAGCAATAAAAAAACAAACAAACCAAATCCGTTGCCATTGAGTCGATTCTGATTCATAGTGACCCTTTAGAACGGAGTAGAACTGGTCCATAAGGTTTCCAATGCTCTAAAACTTTATGAAAGTAGGCTGCCACATCTTTCTCCCGCTGAGTGGCTGGTGGGTTCGGGTTAGCTGCTGAGCACTTAACCACTGTGCTAACAGGACTTCTAAATTAGGCAGTAGCTCTACAAAATAAGGGTTAATATCCCCAGTTATCAGGAGACCATAAGGCTCAGGTGGAGATTACATTTGGCCTGATTCTATATGAGTACAATTACTTCCTTCTCTCCTCTATATCCTGCAGCCTCTTGGCCCATATGAAAGGTCAGAGAATAATAATATGTCAAAATGAAATTAGTTGTTTAATTGTATGGTACCAAATATAATGTGATAATTTTGAAAAGTGTGGGAAGAGTAATGCCAGAAAGTGATTTATAGACAAAGTGGGATTTTAACATGGTTTTCAAGGAGGGGTGGAAGTTTTTCATCAGAGAAGAGAGGGAAGATTTCAGCATACAGGAAGTCATTAGTACCCATGAAGGAACAATGACAGACCTATGCACTGGAGAAGTCTTGTTTGCAGACCTGGGCAAAGACAGTGTAAGACAATAAGGGAAGCAGTGTTGAATTATCTTTCTTCACCTAGTTTGCCTCCTTGTCTACATTAAATACAAAAAAGATTGAGTCCGTCTTTCGCCAAGTCTGATTACTTTTCTAGATCACAAAGCTCTCTAATCTTTTTTTTTTTTTTAATATTTTATTGTACTTCAGGTGAAGGCTTACAGAACAGATAGTTTCTCATGTAACAGTA
>NW_004443952.1:2771956-2780331 GCF_000243295.1 Trichechus manatus latirostris | reverse complement strand
CAGTATTCTTACTCCGTTTGGTGTTCGGCTGAGTTCTTTATCTCTTCATTTGATGTTCTAGGGTTTCAGGATTGTTGATTCTCTGTTTGGCTTAGTTTTTTGGATCTTTGTTGTGGAGGGATGGCGTGGTGCTTCTGCCTAGACCGCCATCTTGCCGGAGTCAAAAGCTCTCTAATCTTGACCCTGAAGAGGCAGGGGCTAAAAGTGATGGTCAGGACGTGTCATTGAAGAAGTTGGCGGTTGCATAGCTCATCCTAACCTTTCTCCTCTCCCCTACTCCCTCTCAATTCACAGAAGTATTGTTGAAAATGATGAGGGAGATGCTGGAATTGGAACAGTATAGGCGATAGAAATGTTTCCATGGAATTCTATAGAATTTGGGATATTTGGGAAATATAAACATGAATTACACTTTACAAAATTTCTAGTTGCATTTACAGATGCAGTAAAGTACCTGGTCAGTGTTATTAATGTAGTAGTTGATTGTCTGAACCTTCTTGTTTTCCCCTTAATTGAAACATGCAGTTCAGTAATTTTCAATTCTGGTCGTGTATCAGAACTGCATGTATGTATAAAAACTATGTAGACGAGGGCCCCACTCCCTGAGATACTTATTTTCCAGGTCAAGGGAGGCATGGAATCTGTAGTTTGAAAATTCCTTCCTGGTGATTCTAATGCAGATTGATATCGAGTGGCATAGATAATCCAAAGACCTGATTCTGGTGGCTCATGAATTGATGGCATTTTTATTTTGGAAGGGCTCTTATAGTCCCACAAATCCTATATCTGACTGCACATTTTAGTTATATGGAATTTTTTTTTCTTTAATGAATACATTCTTGGGCTTCATGCCCATTTTGGTGTAGGAACATTGATTCTATATTTTTAAATAAAAATCTTATTTTAAAATAATTTTAGACACAAAGGAAAATTGCATAAATGATTCAGAGTTCCCTTATACCCATTATCCAGCTTCTCTTAATGTTAACATCTTACATGACCAAAATATATTTGTCAAAAATAAGAAATTAAGACTGATATCTTATTGTTAACTAAACTACAGATTTTATTTGGATTTTACAAGTTTTTCCACAAGTGTCTTTTTTTGGTTCTAGGAATCAATCTAGGATACCACATTGCATTTAGTGAATTCTGTATTTTAAAGGTAATTTTGATATGGTCAGTCCTCAGACCAATATTTGGAACAGCTAACCTAATCCAAGCTGCTTAGTTTCAAGATGGCAAGGTACATTCAGAAAGGACAGAGCCTTGCTTCAGATAAACCAGTTATATGAAAAAAATGGCAGGGCCTCATGACTCCAGCTTGCTCCATCTTCCACACTAAATCATAACTATGTTCCAAATGATTTTAGGAAGAAAATAAAACCTTATGAAAATAATACCAGTAGCAACTCTCAGTAGGAGAGAAGAGATTCACAGGTCTGCTAGAGCTTGAGGAGTCCTTAATTCCTTGGACATGGATTTGAGAGAAATCATTCATCCTCATTCTCTTATTGAGTTAGTGTATGAATTAATGAGCTAAGATTATATTGTGATCCAGGACTTAACTACACAAACATACAGACATCCTTTTTCCCCTCAACATTACCAAAACACTCTTCCACTGATTTATAATCAATGGTATAGTTCCTTTTCTTCTCTAAGAACAACCAATTTCAGTGCCTGAAAAGTAATTATGAAACCAGCAATCCTAATTCAGAATAAATCTCTCAGAAGTGCATTTTCCTTTCTCTGGAAACAGCATCTTTCTTTCATGGAACTATAAAAATAATGTATGGAGTTGGGAAATTCACCAACAGGGGCACACATGTACACACACACGGGCACACAGCCTCTCAACCCTGAATAAAAGACCATCTGAGGTAAACTCTCCATGCTTTCTGCTTATGATGCTTTGATTTTCCTTCCTGGCATTGCTTGGATAGATTTCACACTTGGATTTACATCTTTAGAGCTCAGCTGGTCTCTGCCATTGTACCTAGACGGAAATTTGTTTAATTTTTCTTCTTTCAGAGTGTTGAGCTTCTAAAATTCAGTCAATTGTTCAGCATGCAATCAGTGTTTCAAACTATTTTTAGGTACTAAATTCTGACCCTTGTCAGCAAGGGTAATACAGCAAGGAAAAGAAGAAAATGAGGGCATTCTCAGAAGAAAGCAGATATAATCATACAGCACACAAATTATATTTCTTCTGGGCCTTATAGTTTGCAAAGTGTCTTCTCTATCCTCTTATTTGAGTTTTATGATAGCCCTGAGAGACTCCATGAATACTTTCATTCTATCTATGATTCTAGGTATTAAATAGTTCTTCTGAGGAGTAAAAATAACAACAAAATCAGGGTCATTCATTGCATTTACAAATTTTTACTGACCATTTACTATGTACCAATCATTTTTCTAGGTTCTGGTAATGAAGAGATTTTCTTAACTTTGATATTTGAAACCTTTGACAAACACATATAACACCAGAAGTATCTAGAATTTTCAAAAGTGACTTTAAAATTTAACTAAGAGGGGTTTTTTGGGGTACTGGATCACAGCATTGAAAATCATCTCTATTCTTGACTTCTGCATTGACATTTTACACATGCAAATAAGAGGCTACCTTCTTACAGGATTCAGGCAGTGGCAATGCCAGAGACCAGATATTCTCTATGAGCGCAAAGGTTAGTGGATATTAATCCAGGGTAAGATTTAAGATTAGGTAGAAGATAGTATTGTCAATATGTTACAATTTGTTGGGCTTGAAACATCGCCACTAATCCACACCCTGCTAAAACTAATCTTTACCTTCACATTGAAAAAGTATCTAATATCCTAATATTAATCATTAGACAGTTAAAGTGTTCACGCAAAGTGCTAGAAGGCAAATTAGAGGCCATATAGGCCAGCTCACTGAGGGGGACTTTGAGACCAAATAAAGGAAATGGCTAATCCAAGATCATTGTACTACATAGTTCTTGTAACTATGAGTCCATCATCAGTTTCTCCTTACTTTTCTACAACTTTATGTTTATTGCTAATTTATAGCTCTTTCATGCTAATAAGGAAAAATGACCTAATGGCCTTATAAATTTTCTAGGTTCAGTATTGTAATTCACCACAGAATCTATATTTTAATGCTATTCCAAGCGATACTAATGCAGCTACCCTGATACAGATCCACAACCAATGATAATAAATCTCAACTGAAGTCTCGCTTTTCAGAGATAAGTTATTATGATCTTCTTGGAAATTTATTTTTACATTTATAAATGTTTCACTACACGCCATAGCTTAAAATTATGGTTACTCTAGTATGTCAATATTAGGATACAAGACAGCCTAGATTGTTTTAAATACCCAATGCTTCCAAAAAAGCTGTAACTAGGAAAGGCAAGTGTAGAAACACAAAATCATAGAAATTAATTCAAGAAGGCACATTTAAATATTTTAGTTCAACTCGTTTTTTTGAAATGTGGCTCAGAAGAAATATGAGATTGTTCAAGATCACAGTGATGGTGTCATATGTAAATACCACTCTTCATATAGATACTAAAAATATATAGCTTCTAGGAAATGGGAAACTGTCATTGCAAGTACTCCTGTATAATCGTACATTATAGTATTTTCACATTGGTGTCTTCATTTCAGTATTGACTTGGCGTATTTTGTAGGTTTAACTTATTCTTAGGTTATAAGAATATGAGTTTGTGGTAGAAAGGAGAGTAGACATGGAGGAGGAGAACTCATGTTGTTCATATCAACTTGCATAAGCCTATTGTTAGCTCTTTACAACTCCATGTTCAGCGATGTCACACTGATAGCTTGAAGTCAGTCATTTGGGGGTATATACGCCATGAAAATTGGCTACGAATCAGGGTTGGTTTGTTTTTTTAACTCAAGTTTAAAACTTAAAAAACTTAAGTGTGTATTCGGGGGTGGGTAACAGCTTGATACAGGGATAGACATCCTGACATATTTTGGGTATGTTGGCATATAGCAGTAAAACAATTATGGTGTTGATGGCCAGTGGAAAAATTATTCATCCGGATGGATCTCAGTTCTCCCATCTGTAATATGGTGTGAATTATCTGCTCTTCAAATTAGTCCCAGCTTTAAATAGTATTTAAAAATTTCTGAGGAGATATTGCTTAGTGATTAAGAGAAAAAGCTTCAAAATCTGACAAACATTGATATGGGATCATGTAAGTGATTTAATAGCAATGTGACCTTTAGCAAGTCATTTAATGATTTTCAGCTCCCATGTTTTCATCTAAACAATAGGGATGATATATTATTTACTCATAGAGTTGTTGTGTAGAGTAAATGAGATAATGGATGTAACATGCTTATTACACTGTCTGGCACCATAACGTTGCCGTCGAGTTGATTCCGACTCATAGTGACCCTATAGGACAAAGTAGAACTGCCCCATAGAGTTTCCAAGGAGCACCTGGTGGATCCAAACTGCCGACCTTTTAGTTAGCAGCTGATCTCTTAACCACCACCCCACTAGGGCTCCATCTGGCACAATAGAAAGTAATAAATCCACGTTACTACTATGACTACTACCACTACTAATAGTACTGCTGTTCCTACTAATGAACTTCTAAACTTTACCAGGTTTAAGGCAGTTCAGGGACCTGAAGGTACGGAAGCTACAGCTATTCCTGGCTTAGCAGTCAACATTCTTTTTATTACAAAGCAGCCAAATATGATGGCCTCCACTGCTAGGTTGGCACCTTTCCTACGCCAATAAGCTTGAAGTTACATAATCCAAACTTACAAGAGCTTATTTATGAGCAGAGAATTAACAGCAGTTAAACAAGTTTCATTGTGAACACCTCAGTGAAAATCAGTCTCTCCAGCTGATTTCTTCTGACAGCTGGCTTTGGTATGGAGATTAAATGTGAGCTTTCAGGGAGGGAGTCATGGATGATTTTGGAATCTAGAGCAATAGTGGAGAAGAGCACAATATGAAACTGGGCATATTTAGAATATGCTTAGCAAGGAGAGGTGGAAGTTCCTGAAGACAAAAATCTATACATATCACATTTTAAAGAGAGAGTAGATAGACATTTAGAAAATATGTTTAGATATGGAAGGAGAGAGTTAAGTCCAGAAATAAGGCTTTGGAGGCACACAAATCTGGATTTAGGCCCTGGATATGTCCCTATCTAGATAATTTAGCCTAAGACAAGGTATAGATTCCTCATCTATAATATGGAATAATACTAGTGACTTCCTCACAGTATGTTGTAAGGACTATTACACAGTTTGTGGAAACCACATACCATAGTGCCAGGAATATAGTAAGAACTCAATAAGTTAGCTGATTGAGTATGTTATTATCAACATTATCATCTTCTCTCTCTACTCCTGTATCTTCTTTTCTTCCTCCTCGTACTGTACTTCCTCCTTCCCCTTCCATCATCATCATCATCACTATTGTAATCTTTATCTTCATTTAACATATATGGAACCCTTACTATGCGCTGGGTACTCTTCTAATTTAATACTCATTAGAAGTAAATGATAAGTAAATAGTTAATATAGATGATGTAATAGACAATGACTTGGTGGTGTGTTCTTTATGTTGTAGCGATTGGGAGGACCTCTGGGAGAAGATGACACTTAAGCTGATATTTTAGTGAAATGAAGGAGATAAGCATGTGGAAATCTGCAGAAAAAACATACAGGGGGAGTACAAAGTTTCTAGAAGAGAAATACATAGAACATAGTAAGCAAAAAGGAGAGTGAAACGGATGAGATTGGAGGGATGGGTAGTGGACAGATGACAAAGGGCTTTATAAGCTATGTTAATAAATTTTGATTTTATTGTAAATGAGTTCAGAAATCATAGGAAGCTGTTAGACAAGCAGATCACGTGATTAATTTTTTATTTTTAAAATATTACTTTGGGGGATTTTGGAAAGATGGCGATAGTGGCATAGTTTTTTGTCTCTCTTTACCAGTTGTCATCAAGTCATTAGTGACTCGTGGCAGCCGCATGTGTGTCAGAGTAGAACTGTGTCAGAGTAGAGTTTTCAATGGCTGATTTTTCAGAAGTAGAACACCAGGCCTTTCTTCCAAGGCACCTCTAGGTGAACTTGAACTTCCAACCTTTTGATTAGTAGCCAAGCGCATTAACCATTTCAACACATACCTGTTGCCATAGAGTCAATTCCGACTCGTAGTGACCTCATAAGACAGAACAGAACTGCCCCATAGGATTTCCAAGCCTGTAAATCTTTGCAGAAGCAGACTGCCACATCTTTCTCCTGCAGAACAGCTGGTGGATTTGAACTGTGGACCTTTCTATTCTCAGCCAAGCACTTAACCGCTGTATCACCAGAGATCTTTTTGCATTACATTAAAATCAACAAACAAAAAACAGTGCTGTCGAGTCAATTCTGACTTATAGTGACCCTATAAGACAGAGTAGAACTGCCCCATAGGGTTTCCAAGGCTGTCATACATACGGATTACAATATAATCTGAGAAGCTAGACTGTATGAAGAAGAATGCAACATCAAGATTGAAGGAAGACTCATTAACCACCTACATAATGCAGATGACACAACCTTGCTTGCTGAAAGTGCAGAGGACTTGAAGCACTTACTGATGAAGATCAAAGACTACAACTTTTAGTATGGATTACGCCTCAACATAAAGAAAACAAAACTCCTCACTACTGAACCCATAAGCAGCATCATGATAAACAGAGAAAAGGTTGAAGTTGTCAAGGATTTCATTCTACTTGGATCCACAGTCAACACCCATGGAAGCAGCAATCAAGAAATCAAAAGACTCATTGCACTGGGCAAATCTGCTGCAAAAAGACCTCTTTAAAGTGTTAAAAAACAAAGATGTCACTTTGAAGACTAAGGTGCACCTGACCCAAGCCATGGTGTTTTCAGTCACTTCATATGAGTGTGAAAGCTGGACAATGAATAAGGAAGACTGAAGAAGAATTGACGCCTTTGAATTGTGGTGTTGGCGAAGAATATTGACTATACCATGGACTACCAAAAGAACAAACAAATCTGTCTTGGAAGAAATACAACCAGAATGCTCCTTAGAAGCAAGGATGGTGAGACTATGTCTCACATACTTTGGACATATTATTAGGAGAGATCAGTCCCTGGGGAAGGACATCATGCTTGGTAAAGTAGAGGGTCAGCAAAAAAGAGGAAGACCCTCAATGAGATGGTTTGACACAGTGGCTGCAACAATGGGCTCAAGCATAATAACAACAATTGTGACCATGGCACAGGACTGGGCAGTGTTTCATTCTGTTGTACAGTGTGTTGCTGTGAGTGGGAACCAACTTGATGACACCTAACAACAACAACGATCCTTATGGAGGCAGACTGCCATATCTTTCTCCTGCAGAGCAGCTGGTGGGTTCGAACTGCTGACCTTTTTGGTTGGCAGTCGAGGACTTTAACCACTGTGCCCCCAGGGCTTCTTCTTTTTCCCCACATAGGGACTATTTTTCTCTCTTAGTCTCCACCTAAAGCAAAAAATTAGATAGAAAAACCAAAAACCTGTGGACTACATTTAAAACAAAACTAAGTGATAAGATATCCCCAGGAACACCAACATATAAGCAAAAAAATACCACAAACAAATATCTATCTATCTATCTATATATATATATATGTGTATGTAGGTAGGGACAAATTGCCAACATCCACCAGAACTCCATAATAACAATATCCACATGACAGAAAGGAGAAGGAAGCCTCAAGGAATCTGAACAGGCGAAACCCAAAATAGTTAACAGGTAGTTACTAGAAACACAGCAGGCCTATTTAATAACAGCAGCTAAAGGAATTTTACCCAGTTGAAGGCAAGAGGTTCATGACAAGGACTAATGGGGCTTGAGCAGGCAATCCACAATGAAGTATTCACCAGGGCTCCCTTCTGGGACAGAGCCCTACACTTCAGATAAATTACTGGGAATGGAATCAAAACTATGCAGGACAGGGGCAATAAAGACAAAGGAAAGCTGATTTTCAGACAAAATTTGGGTGAGGGGAATCTCAGAAAGCAAGACATAGTATTTTTGAACATTACATGATAACCACAGTTGAAAGAGCTCAAAAAAGTTAGAAAAATTACCCTAAATCACATCTCCATTTAAAAGTTCAGGAAATTTTCATATAAGAATAAACAGCAGAAAAGTATTGGGGTGAATCCCATACAAAGTTATTACAGGACAAAAAGAGAATAAGGAGCAATAACACCCCAATGGACAGTGAACTCATTTAGAAAGACATGCCCAGAGACAGATCAAAACTGTAAACCTTCTCAGGACAAATCTATGTGTGTGTGTGTATATATATGTATAATATATTAATATATGT
>NW_004443952.1:2750925-2771856 GCF_000243295.1 Trichechus manatus latirostris | reverse complement strand
ATAAACAAATGATAGAAAATAATAAACACAAGGAAAAATCAAAATTATAAAAACTCAAAAGTGAGATAGAAAAAGCTCAGGAAAAAATTAAAAACAAAGAAAAATAATCTCACATATGAAGTTTTGACGAGTCTAAAAATAAATAAGAATAGCCTGACAGACAATGCTTTAAGAGAAATAGACTGAGTAAAGGAGGGAAGAAAAAGAAGTGAAGAAAAATTTTAAAAATGTGAGAAAAACATAAAGATGATGACTATAAGAAAAGAAGCTCTTGTACAAATCATAGAGTTACTAAAGAGAAAAAAAAACATAGGGACAGAACAAATAATAAAAGCTGTATTTCAAAAAAGAATTGATCTAGTAAGAAGACCAGACTTAATGGTCTGACTGAGACTGGAGGAATCCCGGAAAGCAAGGCCCCCAGATTCTCTATCAGCCCAGAAGTGAAACAATTTCCGAGGCCAACTCTTCAGACAGGGACTGGACTGGAGTGTGGGACATAAAGTGATACTCGTGAGGAGCGTGTCGCTAAACTCAAGTAGATACAAGAGACTAAACGGGCAGCTTCTGTCCAGAGGTGAGATGGGAAGGCAGAGAGGGTTAGAAGCTGGTTGAATGGACATGGGGAATCAGGAATGGAAAGGAGGAGTGTGCTGTCACAGTATGGGGAGAGCAATTAGGGTCACATAACAATGTATGTATAAATTTTTGTATGGGAGACTAACTTGAAATGTAAACTTCATTTAAATTACAACAATAAAAAAAATAAAAAAGAATTGAAACTATATTGAAATAGTATATTACATACCTGAGAATATTGGCCCAAGAAGATCACACTAAGACATATTCCCGTAAAATTACTGGACTTTAAATAAGACACTTTGGATGTTTAGACAAAGACATTAAGTGACTTATAAGGGAAAGAAAAATCATCATCAGACTTTTCTCCAGAAATGTTTATGTCAGAAGAAAATGGAGTAATAGACCAACTGTCTTAGGCTGGGTACTCTAGATAAGCAAAATCAATGAAGTGTTTATGTATATACAGAGAGAGAGAGAGATTTGTATCAAGGAAATGGCTCACATGGTTGGCAAGTCCCAAGTATGCGGGTCAGGCCTCAGGCTGGCGGCTTCTCCTGACTCACATAGCTGCAGGGGCTGACGAACCCAAAATCGGCAGGTCAGATGGCAGGCTGCTGGCTCAAGTCCCAAGAACCGGAGGTCAGATGATGATGAGCTGGGTTCAGCATCCAAAGCGTGCAAAGATGGATAATGTGAACCGAGAATTTTCTATCCAGCAAAACTGACTCTTACATATAAAGGGTGCAGGCTGTTATCAACATTCAAGAACTGAAGGATGTTGTTCTGATGAACTTGTCCTGAGGAATCTTCTAGAGAGTAGAATGAATGAACTTTGAATAACCAAAATGACTGGAGACATTGATATAAGGACCAGTAGTGAGCATTAATCGACTCGATGGCAGTGGGTGAATGGCTCAGTGGTTAAGTGCTCAGCTGCTAACCTAAAGGTCAGTGGTTCGAACCCACTAGTGACTGTGGGAGACAAGACCTGGCGATCTCCTCCTGTAAAGATTACACCCTAGGAATCCCTGTGGAGCAGTTCTACTCTGTCCTATAGGGTCAGTATGAGTTGGAATTGACTCGATGGCACACAAGAGCAAACAACAACAATAGTGCGCATTAAACATATAGTTACTTGTAGAACTAAAGTAAAATGGTTTAGAAAGAGATACTATAGTATGCAATGGCTATATACTCAGACAATATCAAGTACAGTTATAAAAAATGATAAGGAGTTTGGACAGCGCAAACACAACATTTTTTTATTTCTAGCAATGATAATAGTATTAGTATTGTTATTCTGAAAAGATTGATTATGTAATGTGGGACAAAGTAAATGAAAGTGAATGGGCTATTTTAATTCTATTGTCCCATGTGTCCTTGAGGACCAAGATTCTTTGTGTTGAAGAGGGGTAATGCAGACGTTATATAGAAGAAGTCAAGTTTTCAAAATGAAGTAAACAAACAAAAAAATAAACTCGGTACTTCTTAATTTGAATTGGAATTATCAGCAGGATACTTTTTTCTGTATCTTATCTATATCATTTTTCTCCTAGTTCTATTCAAACAAGTGGTCTTATCAATGACCAGACCAGTATCAGTGAGTGTACCTAGTGAATATATGGTCTTGAAATACCATTTTGTACTTAAGGAAAACAACAACAACAAAAAGGCAGCAAGGCATCTTGGGACAGGAAATATTCAAGATGAGCCTGGCATGTCTTGTCATTCCAGATAGTGTGAAAACAATGAAAGACTACTAAGGTCATGTCAAAAGGGCTCAGGTGTCATCATAAAGAGGCTCCCAGAGGCTAAAGATGAGACAACTGAGCTTCAAAATGAATAGTAATTGCATTTGATTGAAACCTCTCAAATATGGTTAAATCCATGAGTTACTTAAGATTTTTAAAACAGAACAGCAATGACAAAAACTAGTTGGTCCCATTTGTAGGGTAGTAAGGAATCTTTTTATTTTTAAATCTAGACTATTCGTATCTAACGGGGAAAACTCAAATATTTATTCTGCTTTTCCCATACGAACTGTACCACTGGATAACCAAACAGTAAATAAGCATCTCCTTATAAAAGTACTCCAACTATTAAATAAAGATAGAAATGAAAGAATTAGAATATCAACATTTGACAAGTCCCATTGAGTTAATGGACCCGGGCATTGAGCACCAACAGCTGTGAATATCTCAAAAAGAAAAACAAGCAGACATGATGTGCCTCCTGATGAAAGCACATAGCACTACCTCTAGTCCTTCCGAAGGGATTGAGTGTGAGAGTGTGATCAGTACTCTGTATCCAGCTGCCAATCTGCAGGGTGCAAGAATGTGTTGACCTGCACAAAGAGTATGTAATCAACAAGTGCCAGACTGTGGGAAACTCTACAAGTCAAATGTCCTGGACTATTCAACAGATAAGTCATGAGAAAAAGGAAGGAATGGAGGGGCATATATTAAAAGAGATTAAATAAACATAAAGGCAAGACTAAAGAAGGTCTGGTCTGGTGACCACACTATTAGAACACATGCATACACACAGAAGTGATTATTCTAAAAGTTAGAATTAGTTGCTGTCTTAGTTATCTAGTGCTCCTTTAATAGAAATACCACAAGTGGATGGCTTCAACAAACAGTTTATTCTCTCACAGCTTAATAGGCTAGAAATCCAAATTCAGGGTGCCAGCTTCAGGAGAAGACTTTCTCTCTCTGTTGGCTCTGGAAGAATGTCCTTGTCATCAGTCTTTCCTTGGTCTAGGAACTTCTCCAAGCAGGAACCCTGGGTCCAAGGTACATGCTCTGCTTCCGGCACTGCTTTCTTGGTAGTATGAGGTCCCCTTGTCTTTCTGCTTACTGGTCTCTTTTATATCTCAAAAGGGATTGGCTCAAGACACAGTCCAATCTTGTAGATTGAATCCTGCCTCATTAACATAACCACTGCCTATCCCACCTCATTAACATCATAGAGGTAGGATTTACAACACATAGGAAAATCACATCAGATGACAAAATGGTGAACAATCACACAATACTGGGAATCATGGCCTAGCCAAACTGATACACATTTTTAGAGGACATAATTCAATCTATAACAGTTGCTTTTGAGAGGAGGGAAGGATTTGAATTAGGATAAGCTGGGCACACTGAGGGGCTCCTTGGGTGGGTGGCAAGTTACCATTTTTATCCTTGGTATTGGTTTTATGGATGCTTACCTTATAACAACCCATTAATCTCTACATTTGTTTTATGTTCTTCTATATCTGTTTTGTTTTACAATTTAAGAAGTTAAATATATTATTTCATCTTCTTTAGGAGAATAATTTAAAGAGGGGCAAGAATGAAAGCAAGGAGTCAGGTTAGGGAGGTATTACAGTAGTCCAGGCATGATGGTGGGGAAAAGAGGTTAGCAGGATTTGCTGTTGGACTTGAGAGAAAGAGAAATTGTTTGGACTGCATTCTTCTTCCTGTTAGAAAATCAGTCAAGGAAATGTAAAATAGTACAACCACTTTGGAAATCAATTTGGCACTTCCTTAAAAAGCTAGAAATAGAAGTACCACGTGATCCAGCAATCCTGCTGCTTGGAAAATATCCCAGAGAAATAAGAACCATCACACGAATAAATGTATGCACATCTATGTTAATTGCAGCACCGTTCACAATAGCAAAAAGATGGAAACAACCTAGGCTCCCATCAATGGACGAATGGATAAACAAATTATGGTATATTCACAGAATGGAATACTATGCAACGATAAAGATCAACAATGAATCTGTGACACATCATATCATATGAGGAATCTGGAAGGCATTATGCTGAGTGAATTTAGTCTGTCGCAAAAGGACAAATATTGTGTAAGACCACTATTATAAGAACTCAAGAAAAGGTTTAAACATAGAAGAAAATATTTCTTGATGGTTATGAGGGTGGGGAGGGAAGAAGAGGGGTATTCACTAACTAGATAGTAGACAAGAATTAGGTGAAGGGAAGGACAACACACACTGCAGGGGAAGTCAGCACAACTAGACTAAACCAAAGCTAAGGAGTTTCCTGAATACAACCAAACACTTTGAAGGACAGAGTAGCAGGGGCAGGGGTCTGGGGACCATGGTGTCAGGGGACATCTAGGTCAATTGGCATAACAAACTTTATTAAAAAAATGTTCTGCATCCGACTTTGGTGAGTGGCGTCTGGGGTCTTAAAAGCTAGTGAGTGGCCATCTAAGATGCATCAATTTGTCCCAACCTACCTGGAGCAAAGGAGAACGAATAACACCAAAGACACAAGGAAAGTATTAGCCCAAGAGACAGAAAGGACCACATAAACCAGAGAGTCCATCAGCCTGATACCAGAAGAGCTAGATGGTGCCCAGCTACCACCAATGACTGCCCTGACAGGGAACACAACAGAAAGTCCCTGACGGAGCAGGCAAAAAGTAAGGTGCAGTACTCAAATTATAGTAAAAAGACCAGACTCAATGGTTTGGCTGTGACTAGAGGTACCCCAGAAGACATGGCCCTGGACTCTCTGTTAGCCCAAAACTAAAACCATTCCTGAGGCCTACTCGTTAGACAAAGATTAGACTGGACTGTGGAATATAAAATGATACGCATGAAGAGTGTGCTTCTTAGCTTAAGTAGACACATGAGACTCTATGGGCAACTCCTGTCCGGGTTTGCCAGCCCCCACAGCTACATGAATTGGGAGAAGCCTTGCAGTCTTGCCTGCCGATCTTGGGATTCATCGATAGTAACAGCCTGTGATCAAGAGCCCTGCTTTCCAACCTGCTGGTCTTGGGTTTGCCAGCCCCTGCAGCTACGTGAATTGGGAGAAGTCTCTATCCTAATCCATGGACTTGGGACATTCCAGCCTCTACAATCGTGTGAGCCGTTTCTTTGATATAAATCTCTCTCTACATATATTTATATGCTTTACTGATTTTGTTTCTCTAGAGAACCCAGCCTAAGACATAGTCTATGGCTTAGTGCTTGTCTTAGTCATCTAGTGCTGCTACAACAGAAATACCACAAGTGGATGGCTTTAACAAAGAGAAATTTATTTCCTTACAGTAAAGTAGGCTAAAAGTCCAAATTCAGGGCGTCAGCTCCAGGGGAAGGCTTTCTCTCTCTCAGCCTTCTCATCAGTGTTCCCCCAGACTAGGAGTTTCTCAGCACAGGTACCCCTGTCCAAAGTCCACGCTCTGCTCCTGGCACTGCTTTCTTGATGGTATGAGGTCCCCCTGTCTCACTGCTCACTTCTGTCTTTTGTATCTCAAGAGGTTGCCTCAGGACACAACCCAGTCTTGTAGATCAGGTCCTGCCTTACTAACACAACTGCCACCCATCCTCCCTCATTAACATCATAGAGGCAGGTTTACAACATACAGGAAAATCACACAGTACCAGGAAATCATGGCCTAGCCAAATTGATACACACATTTTTTGGGGGACATAATTCAAACCATGACAGTGCTCCTATAACAAGTAAAAGTTGCTTGATAAATATTGATTATTTTCTTTCTTAGGGATAATTTTGTTTATGAGTCTCTTCTACCCGTTCTGAACCTAGCTTCCTTTTACATGTTGGCTAAGCCCTGATGTATCACACCCTGCTGAGAGCTTTTGATCTTGAGAGGGTCACAGGTGCCATCTGGGTGACATTTCCCAGTACATCCTCTGTGATTGCTACGTTGATGCCAACGTGACCTGAGTGGCTTCCATAATAATCACTTTCCTCTACACAGTCACCTGCTGTCAGGAGCTGCCTGTGCAGAAGTAACTGATTCCCAGTACCATCAGAGCCCTAATTAAAAGTGCACCAAATTAAACTCGAATGCATGGAAAACAATTAGCTCTCTCTTTTGTCTCTCCATTCAAATCCATAATGCAGAGCAGCCAGGTGTCATGTTCAACAAATCTCCGTCACTTAATGACTGGAGAAAGGAATGGAGTTGGAAAAGCTCCAAAGTCTTTCCTTGGAGGCCTATTCTGGCCTTTACATATTTGCAATGACTCAATTGTCATGATGCTTCTGTTTAGATTCCCCTTTCTCAACATCTTCTTCTCTCATCTCTTTCTTTTCTTGTTCTAAGGAAACAAATCTAGACATAAGTCTCTCCAGCACCACTTTCTATTTCTGGAAGTTTGCAAAATGCTTTCAACAAAATGCCACACGTTCACAAGTGTGATCAAACATGGACATTGGTTTACCCTATTCTCCTAACATTTACAGGAATGCCTTTGTGGGAGGCATCCCTACCATGCTAAATATACTCAACCCCGTGTCAGTTATGGTACTACTTCTGCAAATACGTGTATCATTGTATCTAGACTTCTTTCTTCCAACTGACTTATCCTCAAACTTATACCAGTTCTAATACCTAGACACCTGCCTTACTCTCTCATACACACAGGGAAACTGAATAAACTGCTCAGGTTCCCAGTCCCTTTTAGACTAGAAGCTCTTACTCAATCACCCAGTCCCCCTTCCCCCAGCCCCTAGACCTGGAGCATAAACTTTCCTTCTTAACTCCTGAGAAAAATGGTTAAGAACCCACAATTAAATAAGAATATTCAAACACATCTTATATCTTTTTGAAAACAAAATCTCAAATTTAAAATAAACAGGAAGAAGTGTAGGCTTCAGACTAACATAACAGAGTTCTGAGTTCAAATACAGCTTTTGCTACTTATCAGTCATGAATTTGGGCAGATTATATAACCTCTCTAAGCCTGTTTCTCCACCTATAAAATTGTGATAATACCAACACTATGTGGCTGTTCTGAGGATTAGAGGTAATTTATATGTCTTAGCACGGTGCTTAGGGTTTATGGAAGATGGTACTGTGAATATGAAGGAGGCCAGTCTGGCTAGAACCAAGAATTCATGCTGAGCTGTTGTCAGGAAACAAGACTGAGAGGAGGACATGCTACAAAATGAGAAGTAAAATATTCAGATTCTGTTTTGGTGCTACTATGAATATAGTATTCTATCTTAATGACTACCTAGTTATGTAAGTTTGTGGGAAGGTCATTGAAGTATTAAAATAAATGGAAGTTTGCTTAAAAATATCTATTCCAGAGTAAGCATATAAATAGCACAAGTGCCACCACTACCCCTTCTGCCACCATGGTAGACAATGACATTTGATCCTAGTGCTCTTTCCCACTGAGTTGGGACATGTTCTCACAATCCTTTCCAACTCTTAATTTATATAAATTATCTATTACAGTCTCTAGTCCTAGTCCACAAAGAATGCCCAATATATGGTAATAATGACTATAAGTTCTCCATAAACTCAGCTTTCCGGTTTTCAAGGTTTCCCAGTCAGAAAACGTCATTTGCAGGCACTCACCCATATACACACCCTCTGGCTTACATGAATGACAGTCATGGTAAAGAAAAAACTCTGGTCAAATTCATACAGTAGTGGGGAGTAACACCTGTGTTTGCAGCATGAATGCAAATACTAGAATTTCCATTGTCCCACTTGAAGGAACAAAAGGACTCCAAACAATACTAAACAAGTCTGTCACAAGTACAGCATAATCACTACCACAGTACAGCAATGCCTCAGAGTCTATAAAAGTATCCACAGTTATTATACCATTCACTTGGTCACCCTTTGGCACTGTTTTGCTATTTAAGGAGAACTGTTTACTGCCCTATAGAACTTTCTTACGATCTCATGAGACTAAGTACTCAAATGTTACAGTAAATGTCCAGTCTTTTTTTGTGTGGGCCTGATGTTTTACTGTACCCCTTGCCTCTTATTTTTAGCAAGAGGTCAGCATTGTGCAAACCTCCAGCTCAGCGCTGCGTCAGACAAGCATCACCTTCATGCTATGTCTTTGCAGTTGTAGCCACAGAGAGTTTGTCATCAACATCTGGTGTTGGGCTTGCAGAACATCAGTGTGCTGTTGGGTAGCATTTTTATAAAGAGACAAAGCTTCAGCTATAAATCACCAAGGGAGCCTGAACTGGTTTTGAGCCTTTGAGAGAGAATCAAGCTTCAGGGAGAGTCTTTTGGACCTAACAGAGAAGAACACAGCTTCAAGGAATCATCAGTCAAAGTGTAGTCATATGGAATGGGGAGGAATCCTTACTCTCTTCAGTACTTCTATCAAAAACAGGTTGTAAGAAAACCTTCCAGAACAGAGTTACATAATTAGACCCACCAAGAAGGATATTCCTGACGAGGGGTTTCCAGTAGGAAACAGAATAATACAAGTAAAAATGAAACAACTCACTGGAAGATATAAGGTGTGGTGGGAGGTGGGCGGTTCTAGCCTTTGTCGGGTTATTGCTATTAACCCTTCTCTTCATAAGTCCCAACACTCTGCCTCTTTCTGTGAAAATCCCTTCTTTCTTAATCTGTTAATAATGACTTTACTTCTGTTTCAACTCAACTGTTACCAGTTTTTTCCACTTCTGGGATGACTTGCTTGGATCTGGGACACTGATTAGCTGAATTAATTCATACATTTTTTGGTAAGGTATTCAGATAGTATTAAGAGTGAAGCCAGGTGTTCAGTTAGCATTTTCTAGTGGGCGGGGTGGTAAAGATACTGTTAGCAATATCATCAAATATTCTGCTTCAAGTAAAGGAACACTTCTGTCTTAGGTTTTTTATGTCACAAGAGTCATTTTTAAAAGCATACCCTTATGTGTACTGCTTATGTTCACCCAGCCCTCCATTGTCATTAAGAATTGTTTCATGTTATGGTCCCTGGATGCACTTTAGGTATATTGCATATTCTGTGTCTTGTCAGTTGGTGACCTGTTGCTATATCTTTACACAGAATTTTAGGAGTCTCTTTAGCTGCATATTTTTCTCTGTTGCTAGCTGGTATTTTTCATGCTTGCATAGCATTTCTGTACCTCTTACTCCATTCTTGCTCTCCTATCTCTCTTTTATTGACTCTTTTATATTTGTTTTGGTTTTCTTCTTCAATTCTTAACACATCCTCTTCTAATATGATTAGCATTGTCACTGTAATTACAACTTCCCTATAGTGCATCATGTACTCATAGGACTTAAGTCAGAAGATAAAAGCGTATTCCTGATCTTGCAGGTTGGTGATATATATTTCCAAAGATTTGAGATCTCATCCCTCATATGAACTAGTGTTTTAGAGATGCCATTACAAATGCCACAAAGTGGATGGCTTTAAAGAAAGAAGAAAAATTTATTTTCTCACAGTTCTGGATGCTGGAAGTCCAAATTCAAGTCATCAGTTGTGTTTATTCCTTCTGGGGCCTTTGAGAAGGACCCCTGGTGGTGCAGTCGTTAAGCACTCAGCTGCTAACTGAAAGGCCAGTCGTTTGAACCTGTCAGCTGCTCTGTGGGAGATAGATGTGGCAGTCTGTTTTTGTAAAGATTATAGCCTTGGAAACCCTATGGGGTAGTTCTACTCTGTCCTGTAGGGTCTCTATGAGTCAGTCGACTCAACAGCAATGGGTTTGGTTTAGTTTGTGGGCTTTGTTTTATGCCTCTCTCCTAGTCTTGTGGCTGCCAGCAACCCTTGGCCTTTCTTTGCTGATTATAGATGCATCTGCCTCTGTTGTCACAAGGTGTTTGCTCCCTAGACTTCCCCGTGTGTGTGTCCATGTCTGTTCTCTTCCTTTATAAGATATTGTTACAGAAGAAAATCTTGTACTCTTCTTTGTACAAATCTTGTGAAAGAAAATGAGTTTTATTGAGGAACAATACAGCTGGAGCTGGGCAGTGGTAAGTAAAAATACAAAGCACTCCACCTTTCAAATGGAGAAAACAAAAAATACCAGTTGCTGTTATGTCAATTCTGACTCATAACAACTGTACAGGACAGAGTAGAACTGCCTCATAGGGTTTCCAAGGAGCAGCTGCTGGATTCAAACTGCCAACCTTTCGGTTAGCAGCCAAGTTCTTAACCACTGTACCACCAGGACTCCTTCAAGTGGAGGGAGGGGTCTACACACAGAGAACAAAGGAAAGGTAGGGAGTTAATGACTGGTTATAGATAAGATCAGCTTCAGCTTGAAGTCCTTTGAAATGTAAAGGTCAGCCACTTGGCGAGGAGGAGGAAGTGAGTTAAACCTAGGTGAGTGGCACCAGGGGGTTCAGTTATACATGACTGCAGTCATGAACATATTTTTCCTGGGAACAGATTGTTTACATCTTGACACATTCTTCCCATGAACAAATGGTTTACATCCTGACCTTTTTGCTTCCTGGGAATGCATGTTGACCCCATTATTCTGATGTCTGACACGAGTGCCTCCAGTTTGAAACTTTTCTGTTTACAACACCAATCATAGGATTAGGAGTAGGACCCACCCTACTCTAGTATGACCTCCTTTAATTTAACTGATAATAAAATAAAAAACATTATTTCCAAACAAGGTCACATTTGCAGGTTCAGGGGTAGGATGTTGTATTTTTTTGGGGGGGACACAATTCAATCCATAATAACTAGCTACCTGGATGTCTGTGTATTACTTCTTAACTGAGCTCTCAAATACTGCCTGCTATTATTTTTTTTCCTAGGCTTACATGATTCAGTTCTCTGCCTGTGCCCTCTCAACATACTCTCCATAGAAGACGTTGCCTACCTGGTGGGTTTTCATTGTGTCCTCAGTTTTGGTCCTTCTTCATTGTTCTGTTATTTACTGATACTAGAAACTACCCTACTCCTCTTACACTTGTGGTTCCTTGAAGATAATGCGGAATGATAAAACTGACCTGGCTGTCAGAATATTACTGCGTTCACTTGTTGCAAAATATGGGAATATAGGCTAAAAGAGATTGCAGGAAAACCTCATTCTGGAGATTAGATTTGAAGAAATACTAGGCAGAATTTTATGCCCATTCTCATGTGCCTGAGCAGCAAACTCACAGTAACGCTTTCAATTCTTTGTGGAAGACACTCATAAAAAAGGCAGTTTCTAGCACCTGGCTCTTCCACTGAATTCTGAGTTTAAGAGCCTGTTGTGATCCCTTGACCTCTGTCTAATTCCTAACCATAGGATGGCTGATTCTGCATTTACTTCTTAGTCTCTTGGCCCCACAATCATTTTCCCCCCATGGCATTTTCACTCTGTCCATAAAAGTCCTTATCATTATTCATTTGTGCCCATAGCCTTGACTCTGACTTCTGGCAACTCTGTTGTCTTTAACACTTATCTATCTTTTTCCAGTTTAATTCTCCCGAGGCAAGATCCTGGCTAAGTAACTTCCGCTCTTAGCTATGCTAGTTTCGGCCCACTGAGAACAGAAGCCAAAGAGGGATAAAATGTACAAGAGATTTATTGGAAGAGGGAGCAGGAGAAAGTAGATCCTTCAGACCATGATGCAGGTCTGATGCCTGTAGAAGGAGATTTGGCATTTTCATATGTGACATTCAATCTTAAACTGGATCTTTGTCTTATTTAAATCTTAACCCAAATGTCAGTTCTTCATAGTGGTCTTCTCTGACCACATCATTCAATGTTGCTCTTGCTCCTGAGAAGTTCACTACCACATTAGCTGGCTTCATTTTCCTCATAGCTTGAACTACTATCTGATAATTTCTTCTGTGTTCCAGTACTTGTATTTTCCCCACCAGATGCAAATTCTATTAGATCAGTAGTTCAGCCTGTTTACTCTCTATTGCCAATGCGTGGGCAGTGCTCAACAGCAATGCCTAGACAGAATAGGGTGCACAATAAATATTTTTGTTGTTGAGGTTTTTTTCTTCTGTCAGTTTTTGTGGATTCTCCTTCTTTAGACCATCCAAAACACCACACTGACCTCCCAGGTTAAGTATCACAATGCCACAATTATCACTTCTCTTTCTCCTACTAGTCTGGGAACTCCTTGAAGCTAAAGGTCATGTTTTATTTTGCTTACAGTAGTGCACTGGTCATTCAATAGATGCGTATTGATAGTGGAGGAAGGAATTAAGGGAATATTCTCAACATACCCAACTAAGCGCTACCTGTACAATGCATAATGACCTGCAGGTTAGGTTTGTATAGTATGTGCACTTGGGTGTACATGCAACTATGGAAGAAACACAACAGGAAAATATGGAAGATGGGCTGTGGCAGAGACATCTAGAAGAACAACTGTGAGCAAAGCCTACAACATGCCTTTTCTCTTTGCAGGAGGTACATCCATCCATCTGGTGATCAAATAGAAACTACACAGTCAGGTTTGGAGAGGAAACCTGGTGTTTGCCTTTGTACTGGAGACAGGCCCCATGGCTGCTGCCTGATCCTGGGCCAGGGGCAGAGGCTGATTGTTCCAGTATCCTTTCTTGTGAGAACAGCTGCTTTGTTCAGTGATCAAAAGTCCCTTCATTGCACATTCCACACTTCAGTGCCACCTTTGTCACACACCTCTGGAGAGAGGGTGTCCTTGCTCCTCTTCTTCAGGGTAATTCTATTTTCTAGCATGGAAAGAATAGTTGAATTTGTTGTTGAGCATCAATTCTATCACAATTTGTTTTTGAGGTTCTCCTTTTTCAATCTCTGATTTAACGACTGTTAGATTTCATTTCTTAGAGAATGCCCTTGGTTTTAATAATGACAGGGAGAGAGGCAGTATGGCAAAAGCATGGAATTCGGTGTCAATTAGGTGTCAGAGAAATCTGGGTTAGTATTTTAGCCCACCATTGTCTAACTGTGCTATCCTGGGCAAGTTACTTAACCTTTCTGAGCCTCAATTCCCAACTCCCCAGAATTTTAATTATAAAGCGTATCTGATAAGATTGTCTTGATGAATAAACAGGATACTGTGGGCTTTTACAAACACACTTCTAGCCCACTCTGTGTTCAACACACTGTGATCCCCTCTATTGTCTCTAGAATAGTTTTCCCATAGCCTTTATTTTTGTTGTTGTTAGTTGCCTCCAAGCCACCCAATAAAATGAGTGTACCACTAGTGAAGCAGGAAGACACTTGTTCTTCCTGACCCCAACCCTGGAGCTTTTTATCACTGGAGAATACTTAGGATTCACCGTCCTAGTTGAGCTATTGCCTACGGAGGCAGTTATGAAGCAGAGAAAGCTTTTAAATCTATTTATCAAAGGGTTTGCAAGCTTCTGCTTCAAGGTAGGTGAATCAATTAGGCAGTATTGACGGAGGGAAGTTAATCTGCATCCAAAGCATTTTACTGCACAAATAAGTTAAATAAAAAATCAAGTTCAGGCCAATTGACTTTACCCCACTGTGGCTGGAATTGAAGGAAGAACAGTCCCCTCTCAACTTCTAATTTTTTTTGTTTTTTACCTCTGCCTTGGAGAAGAAGCAGGAGCCATGCAGGAGTAAGAGGTTAGGGTGTCCTGACATGTGACAAACAAGCAAGGGAACTAATGCTAATTATCTTGAAGGAGAAAAGGCTTGTGGATATTATTACTCTTTTGGTGGCTCTGAAGGACTCTTATCCAAAAGAAAGTTTGGGCCAATGGGCCACAGGGAAATCATTGCTGTAAAGTATGCATTTTCTTCTCTCTGCATATACTGTCATTAACTGGGTTCTGTCTTAAGTGTCGTCTCTGGCACCTCTCTGTCTGTCCCCCACATCCCAGCAGTCAGTAATACCTAGAGAGTCTATCCTAGCACATCAATTACGTTTTCCCCATTTCAATTGCCACTTTCATTCATATTCTCAGTAACTCTTGACCAAAATACTGTAGGATTATTTAACTATACACTTCTTTTTCATTCTAAAAAGGACTCTCTTCTCCAATTCATTCTATACACTAAAGCCAAATTAGTCTTCAGCACGACATGGTGGAAAAAATACAAACTTTGGTGTCAAAGAGACTCCATTTTTCATTTCTTATTAGCTTTTTACTGACTTTGGGCAAGTTACTTAGCCTTTCTGAGCCCCATTCTCTGCTTCTGTAAATTGGGATAATCACAGTCCCTAACTCACTAGATGTTTGTAATGGATAAAATTGGTAGTACATGGAAAGTATTTGGTACAATTTCTGTTACATAGTAAATTCTCATTACATGGTAGTGAATATTAGGACACCCTATCAGTTTGTTGGAAAGTAACTTTTTTCTGATTGCATCATTGTTTCTCGTGAGCAGGTAGCATTTCAGATGCATCTGTGTATTAACACAAGCATGTATAGTGCAATGCGTAAGCAAGCACTCATACAATTCTTTTCTAATTAAGGGAAAAAATCCCCATTTTACTATTTATCTTGTAGATAAATATAAAAAGTGGAGATAATGTTTCCAGATGGAGTAATAGTATAAACAAAGATGTGGAAACAGAGATCAGTGAGTAAAACATAGTGAATATGTACTCTGTGCAAAAACTGCCAGATGTGACCAAAAAGTTATTTTATGCAGGGAAGCAATGGGATATACCGTCAAATGGGATTACAGGGAAGATCATGGAGGTCCTAGTGCATGGACATTGGGGAGCTATGGAGTATCTTTGAGCAGAGAGTGATAGAATGCACTGGGCAAGAGAAACAATGCTACCTCTCTAGGTCGAAGAAGGACAGGACACATGGCTTAAGAGCTCAGAACAAATTACCCAGTTCTATTTCCCAAATTGTTCATCTTCTATGCGGCATGATGAATGCTGACTTTAGACTCCTTACTTTGGTTCTGCCAGCAATTCAGTACCTTAATCTTTTTCCAATCTCAGCTGTTGCCTAATAATCTGTTCCAGGCACAGAAATTTCATTAACTCCTCAATTATGTCCACAGGCTTTGACCATGGATTTCATCTGTTAAGCTGCTTTTACTTCAGCCACTATACAAATTACCCTCTGCCTAGGGGAAAAAAAAAAAAAAAAAAAGGGGAGGAGGGATAGAGGATAAAAGAATGGGTGAAGCCTTTCTTTATTTCTCAAACAATTTTTGTCTCCTTAGTGAAAATAGATGTCCAGAGCAGATGAATTCCAAAAGCAATGATTTGATAATGGAGTAACCCCAAATTTTCTCACCAGTAGCTTAAGAGAGGCCCCTGTCATGACCAGCATGATATGAGATTGTCTTACCATTCTTGGAAAACTATATTCTACTTGGTAGAAATGGAACTGTGACTGGTACTACAAATGTGGTGAGTATTCATTGGTTTCTGTCAAGTCTGGAAGGTAGAGAGAAGGAAAGATGGGGAGGTGGGAAGGTGGGGATATGGAGAGATGGGTAGGTGGGAAGGTAGGAGGGTAAAAGGAGATTCCCACCAAAGACCTCCTGCTATAAACCCCTGCCTTGTTGCTTCACATAGCCTAGTGAACGATGTTGGGATTTTAAGCCTCAATGGGGAAGATATTTTTAGACAGGGGTTATTCCTTATAACCTTTCCTCTGTGAAGCTTCTTCTAAATTTTAGAAAGTCACAACTTCTCCTGTGCTCTAAAGGCACATTAAACTTTCTTATATTATATCCCTTATCAAAATGCATTATACCATTTGATTTGCATATCTGTGTTTTTCACTTTTGAGTTGTTTGGGGGCAAAGGTCAAGTTATATGAAGCTAACACCAGTGCCAGGAGAACAAGGATTGGGGACCAGCAGCAGAGCGAAGGACAGAAGTTACTAATTGGTAGCCAAGGAAACCAGAAAAGTAGCAGGAGACAGAGCCAATTTTGGATTAAATAAAATAATGTATGTAAAGCAATTATCCCAGGAAGTAGGTGCTGGGTACCTGGTGGTGATATCTTTGGAGCTAGTGTTATTTGCCCTCTCACTTCAATGGCCTACTTTTGTACATATTGATTTATGCTATTCAGCAGCTGTGACTTAGGCTGGCAATAGATGTCCTTAATGGTTTTCTGTTTGTTTGTTTTGGAAAATATAGGTTGCCACACCGCTTTATCTCTCTCCAAAACCTGAGTGCATTATAATACGTAAGAAAGACTATACAGGGTTAACGGCGCTGAGGAAAGGACAATATGAAGCCCTTCACATTTTGGTGATGCTTAGATACACACACAAAATTTAGAAAAGGTTGACTGGGCATGAGCTAATTTCAATATTGCTGATATGCTTTCAACGTATTTCTCACAACCAGTTTTTGGATCAGTGTTCTATATTGAAACAAAATGGCAGCCTCTGAACATTTTCAAGTGGGTGGCTTGTAATGGATTTATTTGAAATTTTTCCTTTAGGTAAAAGTCTTAAACATGGTGTCTTATACAACAAAGATATCTGCCCTTTGATTATATTGTACTCAAACCATTCGTCATGTTGTATAATTATGAAAGATAACTTTTATTTATAAATTACAATAATGTTTAGTAATACGTGTGGATTACCAAATTCATAGATGCTCTAGTCCTAATTCCAGTAGGATTATGAGTTGATGGGATTCTGTTCTGACTGGCTCGAACTGTTTTCTTTGAAGAACATGAAGTCAGCTTCCCATCTCCTATTTCCCCACATTCTTCTATGATATTCATGAAGGGGCATTCTTATTTTGTATATGAAAAGTTTGAGGACCAGAAGTATCAGTCAGCATACCCAATATCATAAAATTCCTGTGACAAAACCAGAATTTATGGTCCATGATAATATTTTTTTTGATGATGACCTTTATTGCATTACCATGCTTTTTGGGTGGCATTTGACTCCATCTTTGGCCATAGTCAGGGGTTCAGGGATGGGCACTGATCTAACCTGGTCAATGAGAAATAGACATTGGCAATGGGGAAGAGGAGAGATTCAGAAAAGAAGCTCATTCTTTCCATGCAAATTATTAGAAGATATACTCTTTTTTTCTAGGTCGGTGGCTCACAACCCTGCCTGTACATGAAAATCACGTTGTCATCTTATTAAATTACTGTGTTCAAAAGATAGTTGTGTTACTTGCTTATTTCCCTTCAGCCTGGTTATACTATTCATTTGAAATGCAGGGAGGGAGTTTGGTTTGTGTCTGTTATATTTTATCTTTCTTCCCCCGGCCTTTTTATTTATTACTATTATACAAAACATTAATCTGGTACCAAAGATGAAACTACACACTATGTTTTCTAGCTATCTCTCGAGAAGTGTTACTATATCCCCATTCTGTCCAGTCCACTCCCACTCAACCTCATGGGTAAACAATCCTGTTAGTATCTGAGTTTCCTTCCTCTGATATTTTGTGCACAATTGAGCAGATATATGTTTTTTATTCTCCCTTCTTACACAAAAGATATCTTCTAAAGATACTTTTTTTTTTTTTTTTTGCCTTTTTTTCCCACTTAATGTTGTCTTGGAAATCTCTTCGTATCAGTCCGTAGATATTGTCCTCATTCTTTTCTGGTTGCACACTATACCACTCCACTGTGTGGATGTACCATATTTGATTCAGTGACTCTACTGTATATGGGATTTTAGGTCATTGTTTCCAGTATTTTTAAATTACAAATAATGGTTAAATTAATAAGTGTGTGCATATATATTTTTGGATTTATGAAAGATTAAAAAATAAATTTCCATACACATGATAGCTAGGTAGGTCAGAAGGTAAATGCGTTTTTATTAAATATCACCAAATTCCTATCCTAAATAGTTTAACCAATATGCATTCCCATTGGTAAAGTATGAGAGTATCAGTTTGCCCAAACCTTAGCCATTAGAATGTGTTATCAATCTTTATAAGTTTGAACAATCTGAAAGGTAAAAAATAGTTTTAATTTGCATATCTCTAATAATGAGTGAGGGTGAATATCTTAACACAGGCTTTTTCAAATATTTTTTCTAAGTCAGTGGTTCTGACTAATGTGAATGCACATTAGGATTGCCTGATACGGAATTACAGAATTATCTAACATATATATATATATATATATATGTGTGTATGTATGTGTGTGTATATATATATATATATATAAAACCCTAGGATCCTTGTTTTTAATTTTAAATCCTTAGGTGATTCCCATGCACAGCCAGTATTTTTTTTTTCTTTTTATTGTACTTTAGATGAAGTTTTACAGAACAAACTAGCTTCTCATTAAACAGTTAGTACACATATTGTTTTATGACATTGGTTAACAATCCTATGACATGTCAATACTCTCCCTTCTAGATCTTGGGTTCCCTATTACAGCTTCCCTGTCCCCTCCTGTCTTCTAGTCCTTGCCCCTGGGCTGGTGTACCCCTTTAGTCTCGTTTTGTCTGTTGAGCCTGTCTAATCTTTGCCTAAAAGGTGAACCTCAGGAGTGACTTCATTACTGAGCTAAGAGAGTGTCGGGAGGCCATACTCTTGGGGTTTCTCCAGTCTCTGTCAGGCCAGTAAGTCTGGTCTTTTTCTGAGTTAGAATTTTGTTCTACAGTTTTCTCCAGCTTTGTCCAGGACCCTTTATTGTGATCCCCGTGAGAGCAGTCAGTGGTGGTAGCCAAGCACTATCTAGTTGTACTGGACTCAGTCTGCTGGAAGCCATGGTAGTTGTGGTCTGTTAGTCCCTTGGACTAATCTTTCCCTTGTGTCTTTAGTTTTCTTCATTTTTCCTTGCTCCTGAAGGAATGAGACCAGTGGAGTATCTTAGGTGGCCTCACACAGGCTTTTAAGACCCCAGACACTACTCACCAAAGTAGAATGTAGAAAGAACATTTTCTTTATAGACTATGTTATGCCAATTGAGCTAGATGTTCCATGATACCATGGTCCCCATAGCCCTCAGCCCAGTAATTCAGTCCCTCAGGGAGTTTGGATTTGTCCATGGAGTTTCCATGAACTTACCCTGAACTCGCTGTGCTTGCTTCCCCAGTATTGTGTACTGTCAAACTGTCGTACCCTTCACCAAATTTACCACTTAGCTATTGTCTGTTTAGTGTTTTTCCACCCCCACCCCTCCCCTCCCTCATAACCATCAAAGATTGTTTCTTTTTGTGGGTAAACCTTTTCATTAGTTTTTACAGTAGTAGTCTCATACGATATTTGTCCTTTTGTGATTGACTTATTTCACTCAGCATAATGCCTTCCAGATTCATCCATGTTGTGAGATGCTTCGCAGATTCCTCATTGTTCTTTATCTTTGCATAGTACTCCATTGTGTGTATGTAGCATAGTTTGTTTATCCATTCTTCTGTTGATGGGCATCTAAGTTGTTTCCATCTTTTTGCTATTGTGAACAATATTGTGATGAACGTGGGTGTGCATATGTCTATTCATGTGACAGCTCTTACTGCTCTAGGATATATTCCTAGGAGCGGGATTGCTAGATCAGATAGTATTTCTATTTCTAGCTTTCTAAGGAAGCACCATGTTGTTTTCCAAAATGGTTGTACCTTTTTGCATTCCCACCAGCAGTGCATAAGAGTTCCAATCTTCCCACAGCCTCCCTGGCATTTGTTATTTTCTGTTTTTTTTATTTTATTTTTTTGTTCGTGCCAGTAATGCAGGGGTGAGATGGTGTCTCATTGTGGTTTTGATTTTCATTTCTCTAATGACTAGTGATCAGGAGCTTTTCCTCAGTGTCTGTTAGTTGCTTGAATGTCCTCTTTGGTGAAGTGTCTGTTCATTTCCTTTGCCCATTTTTTAATTGGATTATTTGTCTTTTTGTTGTAGAGGTGATAGATTTTCCTGTAGATTTTAGAGATTATAACTTTGTTGAGTTTGTAATAGCAAAAAATTTCTTCCCAGTCTGTAGGTTCTCTTTTTACTCTTTTGGTGAAGTCTTTTGATGATCCTAAGAGTTTAATTTTTAGAAGGTCCCAGTTATCTAGCTTATCTTCTGGAATCTGTACGTTGTTAGTTATGGTTTATATCCTGCTAATGCCGTGTATTAGGGTCCCTAGTGTTGATCCTGTTTTTTCTTCTATGATCTTTATAGTTTTTGGTTTTATATTTAAGTCTTTGGTCCATTTTGAATTAGTTTTTGTGTATGGGTAAGGTATGGGTCTTGTTTCATTTTTTTGCAGATGGATATCCAGTTTTGCCAGCACTATTTGTTAAAAAGACCGTCTTTTCCCCATTTGATGGACTTTGGGCCCTTGTTGAAGATCAGGTGACTGTAGGTCGATGGGTTTACATCTGGGTTCTCAATTCTATTCCATTGGTCAATGTGTCTGTCATTGTACCAGTACCAGGCTGTTTTGACTACCATAGCTGTATAGTAGGTTCTGAGGTCAGGTAGTGGGAATCCTCCTACTTTATTCTTCTTCAATAGTGCTTTACCTATCCAAGACCTCTTCCCTTTCCATATAAAGTTAATGATTGTTTTTTCCATCTCTTTAAAGAATGTTGTTGGTACGTGGATCAGGATTGCATTGTATTTGTAGATTGTGTTGGATAGAATTGTCATTTTCACGATGTTGAGTCTACCTATCCATGAGCGTGGTATGTTTTTCCATTTATTTAGATCTCTTTTGGTTTCTTACAGTAGTGTTTTGTAGTTTTCTTTGTATAGGTCTTTTACATCCCTGGTTAG